>NW_027441492.1:0-318681 GCF_964195595.1 Calonectris borealis | reverse complement strand
ATACGCTGTTAACAACTATCAATGAATCAAATGCATATTTCTCTGTTATAGATTTGAAAGACGCTTTCTTTTGTATACCTCTGGAAGAAAACAGCCAAAAGATTTTTGCTTTTGAATGGGAAGATCCGTCGACTGGGAGGAGGACTCAGCTCTGCTGGACCGTGCTGCCACAAGGGTTTAAAAATAGCCCAACCATCTTTGGAGCAGCTCTGAATAAGGAACTGGAACAGTGGTCCGGTAAGGAAGATCAAATCACCCTCCTTCAATATGTTGATGACATCCTATTGGGAGCAGATACTATTGAAATCTGCAAAGAAAAGACTGTCAGCCTCCTAAACTTTTTGGGAATGGCCGGGTATAGGGTGTCAGAGAAGAAAGCACAAATTGCAAAACAAACTGTAATTTATTTGGGGTTTGAGATTTCCCAAGGACAGCGAAGATTGGGAAATGGTAGAAAAGAAGCCATTTGCAGGATGGCACCCCCTCAATCTAAAAGAGAGCTGAGAGGATTTTTAGGAATGGCTGGATGGTGTCGCCTTTGGATTCCAAATTATGGTTTGATGGCAAAACCACTGTATGAGGCAACCAAAGGCCCTGAAGAATTGTTAGAATGGACTCCAGAGTGCCGAAAAAGTTTTGATGACATTAAACAGACTTTAATGAAAACTCCAGCTTTAGGACTTCCAAATCTGACCAAACCCTTTGAGCTATTTGTGCATGAGAAGAGACATGTAGCTATGGGGGTTTTGACTCAACTTTTGGGAGACTGGAAAAGACCAGTGGCTTACTTTCCCAAACAATTAGATAAAGTAAGCTCAGGATGGCCTAGCTGCTTGCGGGCAGTTGCGGCAACAGTTCTCATCATTCAAGAAGCTAGAAAATTGACATTGGGACAGAAAATAACGGTTCACGTCCCGCATGCGGTACTTGCAGGACTGGAACAAAAAGGACATCATTGGCTAACCCCTAGTCGTTTGTTACAATATCAGGCTTTGTTAGTGGAACAAGACGACATCATTTTGAAAGTGAGTACAATTTTAAATCCTGCCTCTTTAATGCCAAGTGAAAAAGAGAGTGATCTTAACCATGATTGTTTACAAGTTATCGAACAGGTGTATGCCAGCAGGCCAGATCTGAAAGATGTCCCTCTCCAAACTCCGGATGAAGAATTATTTACTGATGGAAGCAGCTTTGTTGTAAAAGGAGAAAGGAGGGCTGGTTATGCCGTGGTAACTTTAACTGAAGATCGAGAAGTAAAAGCATTACCTCCAAATACATCCGCCCAGAAAGCAGAAATTATAGCCCTCACAAAAGCCTTAAATTTGGCTAAAGGTAAAAGAGTTAACATCTATACAGATTCTAAATATGCTTTTGGAGTTGTGCATGCTCATGGAGCAATATGGAAGGAGCGAGGACTTTTATCTGCTAGCGGTACCCCTATAAAATACGGAACCGAGATTTTGAATTTGTTGGAAGCAGTACAGAAACCTAAAGAAGTTGCGGTGATTCATTGTAAAGCTCATCAAAAAGGGGACTCAAAAGTAATACAAGGAAATCGAAAAGCAGACGAGGCTGCTAAACGTGTAGCATTAAATACTATGATTTATGTTTTAATTCCATCAAAAGAAATTCAGGTGGAATCCCCAAATTATAATGAGAAAGAAAATAAATTAGCTATGTTATTACATTGTAAGAAGAATGATCGAGGATGGTGGATAACTTCACATGGACAATGTATAGTAACCCCTGAAATTATGAAGAAATTAATGGTCAAAACCCGTGCTGAAACACACATGGGAGCAGAGGCAATGGTGGAATCAGTAAGACGATAGGCGATAGGAACCAAAATGTTATTGATTGCTAAAAGTGTGAGTAATAAATGTGAGATTTGTCTTAGGAACAATCCGAAAATAGAAATCCGACCCCCTCCTGGAGAGGTAAAAAGAGGCATAACTTCCGGTGAGTATTGGCAAATAGATTTTTCAGAGTTACCGCGATGTAACCAATACCGATATCTATTGATATTGGTAGATACCTTCTCTGGATGGCCGGAAGCTTTCCCGTGTCGAACCAACAAGGCAAAAGGGGTTGTAAAACATTGGTTGAAAGAAATAATTCCAAGGTTTGGAGTCCCTTTAGGAATATCCTCAGACAGAGGTCCACATTTTGTAGCAGAGGTTGTTAAAAACATGAGTAAGACATTAGGGATTAAGTGGGATCTCCATACCCCTTGGAGACCTCAATCTAGTGGGCAGGTGGAAAGGATGAATCAAACATTGAAAAGACAAATTTCTAAAATATGTCAGGAAGCTCAATTGAAGTGGATCGAAGCCTTACCACTTGCCTTGTTGAGAATTAGGGTGACCCCTAGAGCTAAAGAAAAAGTGAGTCCATTTGAAATTTTATATGGAAAACCTTATAGTGTTAATTTGACAGGAGGATCAGAACAAATGCATGTAATAGGAGAAAAAGTATTAACTGAATATCTTTTATCTTTGAGTAAGGTGTTGAATTCTTTGCATAAGTATGTCCTTTTGAAGACACCTTTACCTCTTGAATTTCCAGTACACTCATTTAATCCAGGGGATCAAGTTTATTTGCGAACGTGGAAGGACGACCCTCTTGGAGAAAAGTGGAAAGGACCTTTCCAGGTGCTGTTAACAACAAACACTGCTGTGAAACTGGAAGGAATAGATTCTTGGATTCATTATACGAGGATTAAGAAAATTCCACCTGGACTGTGGACATCTGTATTTAAGGAACCATTGAAGTTAACTTTGCGGCGTGTTCAATGAGATACTGGAGATGCTGCTAAATTAGTGTAACAATTTGATTATTGAACAGAATTAAATCAGAGAGAGAGGGAAGATGTGGAATGTGTTGTTGTTAATAATAACGATCAGTCAGATTGATTCTCAATTTTTGTTACCAAAATGGGATAGAAATCGAAATATCTGGGAACTTTTAGCCCGAGAAGTAACCAACATGTCTTCCTTTTGTATTTCAGCCGAGAATTCTGTGGGAGGGATGTATAGTTCTTGTTTGGTAGGAGTACCAACCCCATTGGAATTGATGAAGAATTATACAATGTTTCAAAGTTTTGATATTAAATTAACTTATCGTAGCATTTATAGTTTAGGAAAAACAACTAGATTTAAGGAGAGAGGGATGTTAAGAGTCAAGGTGCGAGGAATGCTTCCAGCTGGGCATTGTGTTAAATTTATAAATTGCACTTCTAAATGTGAAAATTTAACGCGTTTACAACCTCCTTTGAGATGTAACTCCACTCAACTTCAGAGTTATGCATGGGCTCATACTAAATTACCCCTTGGATGGTTTTTGTTGTGTGGACGAATAGCATATTCCTATATTCCAGCGAATGTGACCGGAGGTCCGTGTTCAATAGGGAGGATAGCTCCGCTGCTGGTAGACAAAAAGGACTTAGAACATGGTGCACGAACTAAAAGGAGCGTACATCAGATACCAGAGAATTGTGACTCGCGAGTCACTTTATACAGTTCAAGTGAGATGTCAGCTGCAGCTATCCTAGCACCCGGAGTTGGAGTAGCTATGAATTATCACACCATAAAACGGATTACTTGTGCTTTAGTAAAAGACATAAATTATACCTCCCAAGCACTTTCGGCTATTGGTACCGAAATGACACAAATAAGAGAAGCTACCCTTGAAAACAGGGCTGCAATTGACTATTTACTTTGAAGACACAATCATGGTTGTGAAGAATTTAAAGGAATGTGTTGTTTTAATTTGAGTGATAATTCACAGTTAGTAGAGAAGAAAATTCAACAATTAAAAGATTTGGCATATGGGTTTAAAGAACGGGAAGGATTAGATTTTTCTTGGTTGTTCTCGTGGCTTCCAAATTTAAATTGGCTTAGACAATTATTTTTGTTTGTGGTACGGATCGTTATTTTAATTATGATTACATGTTGTATGATTCAATTTGTATCTTTTTGTAGAAAATAAGTATTATGAGACTCATGATGCTTAACATCGTAAGTCTCAAAGGGGGGAATTGTTAATGTTAATCTTAATCAACATTAATTTTTAAAGTGGTATCATCCTGTGTATAGCCCTCACCCAGAACTGGGTTAAAAGACCAGTTAATAAGAAACCAGAATGATGAAGCTAGTGAGTGGGTGTTTGATTGGAGGAGATCAAGATGTATGTGTTTTAATTTAAGAACACTATGGTGATAGATAGTTTGTTGTGGGTTCTATATTGCTCGCTTCTGTAATTTTAAACAATGCAGATTTGTTGCTTAGAAGTTAGGTAACTAACAGGTGTGTGTTTGTAATTGTGTGGAGTAGTAATTAATTATAAGCTGTGTGTTTTAGAGGTAGTGAGCTATGGAAACTATAAACAAACGTGGTCCAAGCATGGCTTAGGGACAAATTGCGACCCTATAAGGTAAAAGAGGAAATAAGCTCATGAAGAGTTCACTACCCTGCCGACCACCAGAGACCACCCGAGACCCCCAAGAAGACCCTAAAGGCTTTAGTGCGCATGTGTTTAAGATGATGTAATATTATAATTAGTTCTCGGAAATGTAATGAATATGTAACAAGGAAATTTAAATTATGTACGAGAAGCATGGATATAAACAGAAAGGTGACTAGACCAGGTGTGCTTGATTTGTGGCAAGTCCACCGAGCACCCAGGCCTGAATAAAACAATATCTCTCCTGAGCGTGTGGAATTGGTTACTTGCACGCCGGGCACGAATCCGCTTTTCGGACAACAGTTTTTGGCGACCCAGGTGGGACTGCTGTGAAGCCTTGCCCGGATCGACTCGCCGGCTCTCGGTGGGGAGACTCTGCTCTCCGGACTCCAGCGCGCACCGACCTTTTGATCGGGGACTCCGTGAGTATTCTCCCCGACCAGAGCAGGTGAGCGACTCAACGGTGCAACGCTAAGGTAAATGAGATATTGTTCTGGAGTATAAAACTGTGCATGCATTTGGTAAGGAATTGTGGCCACAGGTAAAGAGGTATATTCATATGCGTTTGACAGTGACGACTGGAGTATATGAAGTTGTAGGCGCCAGGGGTAAACCGGTATATTCATATGCGTTTGACGGTGACGACTGGAGTATATGAAGTTGTGGTTAAGAACGTTCTTTTTTGGTAAAGATATGGGAGCTCAACCATCAAAAGTAACACCTTGTTCCCCCTTAGGATGCATCATTAAACACTGGGGAAAATTTGGGGGTGATCCTTTGAGAAAGGATAAATTAATTGACTAGATGGTGGCCAATGTACAAATTGGAAGATGAGGAAAAATGGCCAGAATTGGGAACCTTGCAATATAATACTATTTTACAGTTAATGTTATTTTGTAGAAGACAAGGAAAATGGGATGAGGTACCTTATGTAGATTTGTTTTTTTCTTTGAGAAATGATCATGAAATTCAGAAAAAATGTAAGCTTTTAGATTCGGATTCTAATGTGGTGATGATGATGATGATGGAAAATAAGGAACCAAAAGCGCATTGTTGTTCTGCATGTAGCATAGGAAAACGGTGTTTAAAACTAGGAGAAGAAGAGGAGGATACACAAATGTTAGTACCACCAAGTAAAAATGAAACTTCTGAAACCGAAGCAAGAGGAAGCAATACTTTTAGTCCGATAGCTGGCAGGACTAGAACCCAGCAAGGGTCTGTATTGTTAGCACCCCTTCGCCAGGCAGTGGGCCCAAGGGGGGAGCCAGTATTTGTGAAAGTACCATTTACAACTTCTGATTTAATGAATTGGAAAGAGTTAGCAGGATCATACAGAGAGAATCCAGAAAAGGTGTATAGATCCTTTCGAACAATTATTGAAAATCATAATCCAGATTGGAAAGATATTCAAATTCTTTTGAATAATTTGTTTACTCCTGAAGAAAAGAGGGTAGTATTAGAAAAAGCAAATATGGAAAATGAAAGAATAAATGCAAGAGAAGGTCCTGCTCATTTTATGCCAACTCAAGACCCAAATTGGAATCCTAATAGTAATGATGGGAAATTGATGATTAAACGGTATCAACAATTAATTTTGTATGGAGTAAAGAATGGAATATCCCGCCCAAAGAATTTGGCGAAATTGACTCAAATAATTCAGGGAAAAACAGAGGACCCATCCACCTTTTATGAACGATTATGTGAGGCAGCTAGGAAATGGACAGACTTAGATCATCCTGAGAGTGATGAGAACAGAGCAATATTTACTACTTTGTTTGTAGGGCAAGCTGCTCCAGATATTCGAAAGAAATTGCAGAAAGTGGATGGGATTACAGGAATGACTATATCACAGCTAATTGAAATTGCTTATAAGGTGTATAACAATAGGGAAGAGGAGGAAAAGAAAAATCAGGAAAAAGAAAAAATAAAAGATAGGAAACAAAAAGCTGCTATTTTAGCAGCTGCTTTTGTAAATGCCCAAGGATCAGCTGGAGGAAGAGGCAGAAGATATTTGAGAGGTAGAGGTAGAGGGTATTTGAGAGGAAAAGGCAGAGGAGGTAGAGATATGTTTAAACAATATACCCCATTAGGATTTAATCAATGTGCTGTATGCAAGAAACAGGGACACTGGAAGAGTGAGTGTCCAGAGAACAAAGGAGCAGTCGTGACTCAGTCACAGCAGATACCACCTGAAGCTGATTTACTTATGATGGGAGGAGATTCTGAATGATGGGGACCGGGGGTAGAAAATGATATTTTCCCAGCTGAGCCCCTGGTTCCAGTAAAGCTGGGAGATGAAGTAGTCGATTTTTTAGTAGATACTGGAGCAAAATATTCTGTTATAAATACATGTAAAGGACCAATGAGTAAATTTAATGTATCTATTGTTGGGGTCACGGGAAAGAAGGAGATAAGGCCTTTTTTGAAACCTTTAAAATGTAAAATTGGAGGAAAAACACTGATGCATGAATTTTTATATATACCGGAATGCACCATGCCTCTCTTAGGACGGGATTTATTGAATAAATTGGGAGCACAAATCAACTTTAAAAAAGGAAGAATCCAAGTTCATTTTCCTGAAGCTAATGCCTGGCAAGCCCAAGTTTATTTATTACAGACAAACACAGATGAATCTGAAGAAATTCCAGAAGAGCTTAAAGGTGCAGTTTACCCTTTTGTTTGGGCAACAGAGAAACCAGGAAGAGCGAAAAATGTGGAACCGGTAAAAGTTGAATTGAAAACAGGAGCTCGACCGGTAAGAAAGAAACAGTATCCTATTAGTATAGAAGCCAGAAAAGGTTTGGAACCAATAATAAATAATTTTCTTAAATACGGACTTTTAAGAGAATGTCAATCTGATTATAATACTCCTGTCCTTCCAGTGAAAAAGCCGCATAACCAAGGATATAGGCTGGTCCAAGATTTAAGAGCAATAAACCAGTTAGTGGTGGACATTCATCCAATAGTCCCTAATCCATATACGCTGTTAACAACTATCAATGAATCAAATGCATATTTCTCTGTTATAGATTTGAAAGACGCTTTCTTTTGTATACCTCTGGAAGAAAACAGCCAAAAGATTTTTGCTTTTGAATGGGAAGATCCGTCGACTGGGAGGAGGACTCAGCTCTGCTGGACCGTGCTGCCACAAGGGTTTAAAAATAGCCCAACCATCTTTGGAGCAGCTCTGAATAAGGAACTGGAACAGTGGTCCGGTAAGGAAGATCAAATCACCCTCCTTCAATATGTTGATGACATCCTATTGGGAGCAGATACTATTGAAATCTGCAAAGAAAAGACTGTCAGCCTCCTAAACTTTTTGGGAATGGCCGGGTATAGGGTGTCAGAGAAGAAAGCACAAATTGCAAAACAAACTGTAATTTATTTGGGGTTTGAGATTTCCCAAGGACAGCGAAGATTGGGAAATGGTAGAAAAGAAGCCATTTGCAGGATGGCACCCCCTCAATCTAAAAGAGAGCTGAGAGGATTTTTAGGAATGGCTGGATGGTGTCGCCTTTGGATTCCAAATTATGGTTTGATGGCAAAACCACTGTATGAGGCAACCAAAGGCCCTGAAGAATTGTTAGAATGGACTCCAGAGTGCCGAAAAAGTTTTGATGACATTAAACAGACTTTAATGAAAACTCCAGCTTTAGGACTTCCAAATCTGACCAAACCCTTTGAGCTATTTGTGCATGAGAAGAGACATGTAGCTATGGGGGTTTTGACTCAACTTTTGGGAGACTGGAAAAGACCAGTGGCTTACTTTCCCAAACAATTAGATAAAGTAAGCTCAGGATGGCCTAGCTGCTTGCGGGCAGTTGCGGCAACAGTTCTCATCATTCAAGAAGCTAGAAAATTGACATTGGGACAGAAAATAACGGTTCACGTCCCGCATGCGGTACTTGCGGTACTGGAACAAAAAGGACATCATTGGCTAACCCCTAGTCGTTTGTTACAATATCAGGCTTTGTTAGTGGAACAAGACGACATCATTTTGAAAGTGAGTACAATTTTAAATCCTGCCTCTTTAATGCCAAGTGAAAAAGAGAGTGATCTTAACCATGATTGTTTACAAGTTATCGAACAGGTGTATGCCAGCAGGCCAGATCTGAAAGATGTCCCTCTCCAAACTCCGGATGAAGAATTATTTACTGATGGAAGCAGCTTTGTTGTAAAAGGAGAAAGGAGGGCTGGTTATGCCGTGGTAACTTTAACTGAAGATCGAGAAGTAAAAGCATTACCTCCAAATACATCCGCCCAGAAAGCAGAAATTATAGCCCTCACAAAAGCCTTAAATTTGGCTAAAGGTAAAAGAGTTAACATCTATACAGATTCTAAATATGCTTTTGGAGTTGTGCATGCTCATGGAGCAATATGGAAGGAGCGAGGACTTTTATCTGCTAGCGGTACCCCTATAAAATACGGAACCGAGATTTTGAATTTGTTGGAAGCAGTACAGAAACCTAAAGAAGTTGCGGTGATTCATTGTAAAGCTCATCAAAAAGGGGACTCAAAAGTAATACAAGGAAATCGAAAAGCAGACGAGGCTGCTAAACGTGTAGCATTAAATACTATGATTTATGTTTTAATTCCATCAAAAGAAATTCAGGTGGAATCCCCAAATTATAATGAGAAAGAAAATAAATTAGCTATGTTATTACATTGTAAGAAGAATGATCGAGGATGGTGGATAACTTCACATGGACAATGTATAGTAACCCCTGAAATTATGAAGAAATTAATGGTCAAAACCCGTGCTGAAACACACATGGGAGCAGAGGCAATGGTGGAATCAGTAAGACGATAGGCGATAGGAACCAAAATGTTATTGATTGCTAAAAGTGTGAGTAATAAATGTGAGATTTGTCTTAGGAACAATCCGAAAATAGAAATCCGACCCCCTCCTGGAGAGGTAAAAAGAGGCATAACTTCCAGTGAGTATTGGCAAATAGATTTTTCAGAGTTACCGCGATGTAACCAATACCGATATCTATTGATATTGGTAGATACCTTCTCTGGATGGCCGGAAGCTTTCCCGTGTCGAACCAACAAGGCAAAAGGGGTTGTAAAACATTGGTTGAAAGAAATAATTCCAAGGTTTGGAGTCCCTTTAGGAATATCCTCAGACAGAGGTCCACATTTTGTAGCAGAGGTTGTTAAAAACATGAGTAAGACATTAGGGATTAAGTGGGATCTCCATACCCCTTGGAGACCTCAATCTAGTGGGCAGGTGGAAAGGATGAATCAAACATTGAAAAGACAAATTTCTAAAATATGTCAGGAAGCTCAATTGAAGTGGATCGAAGCCTTACCACTTGCCTTGTTGAGAATTAGGGTGACCCCTAGAGCTAAAGAAAAAGTGAGTCCATTTGAAATTTTATATGGAAAACCTTATAGTGTTAATTTGACAGGAGGATCAGAACAAATGCATGTAATAGGAGAAAAAGTATTAACTGAATATCTTTTATCTTTGAGTAAGGTGTTGAATTCTTTGCATAAGTATGTCCTTTTGAAGACACCTTTACCTCTTGAATTTCCAGTACACTCATTTAATCCAGGGGATCAAGTTTATTTGCGAACGTGGAAGGACGACCCTCTTGGAGAAAAGTGGAAAGGACCTTTCCAGGTGCTGTTAACAACAAACACTGCTGTGAAACTGGAAGGAATAGATTCTTGGATTCATTATACGAGGATTAAGAAAATTCCACCTGGACTGTGGACATCTGTATTTAAGGAACCATTGAAGTTAACTTTGCGGCGTGTTCAATGAGATACTGGAGATGCTGCTAAATTAGTGTAACAATTTGATTATTGAACAGAATTAAATCAGAGAGAGAGGGAAGATGTGGAATGTGTTGTTGTTAATAATAACGATCAGTCAGATTGATTCTCAATTTTTGTTACCAAAATGGGATAGAAATCGAAATATCTGGGAACTTTTAGCCCGAGAAGTAACCAACATGTCTTCCTTTTGTATTTCAGCCGAGAATTCTGTGGGAGGGATGTATAGTTCTTGTTTGGTAGGAGTACCAACCCCATTGGAATTGATGAAGAATTATACAATGTTTCAAAGTTTTGATATTAAATTAACTTATCGTAGCATTTATAGTTTAGGAAAAACAACTAGATTTAAGGAGAGAGGGATGTTAAGAGTCAAGGTGCGAGGAATGCTTCCAGCTGGGCATTGTGTTAAATTTATAAATTGCACTTCTAAATGTGAAAATTTAACGCGTTTACAACCTCCTTTGAGATGTAACTCCACTCAACTTCAGAGTTATGCATGGGCTCATACTAAATTACCCCTTGGATGGTTTTTGTTGTGTGGACGAATAGCATATTCCTATATTCCAGCGAATGTGACCGGAGGTCCGTGTTCAATAGGGAGGATAGCTCCGCTGCTGATAGACAAAAAGGACTTAGAACATGGTGCACGAACTAAAAGGAGCGTACATCAGATACCAGAGAATTGTGACTCGCGAGTCACTTTATACAGTTCAAGTGAGATGTCAGCTGCAGCTATCCTAGCACCCGGAGTTGGAGTAGCTATGAATTATCACACCATAAAACGGATTACTTGTGCTTTAGTAAAAGACATAAATTATACCTCCCAAGCACTTTCGGCTATTGGTACCGAAATGACACAAATAAGAGAAGCTACCCTTGAAAACAGGGCTGCAATTGACTATTTACTTTTAAGACACAATCATGGTTGTGAAGAATTTAAAGGAATGTGTTGTTTTAATTTGAGTGATAATTCACAGTTAGTAGAGAAGAAAATTCAACAATTAAAAGATTTGGCATATGGGTTTAAAGAACGGGAAGGATTAGATTTTTCTTGGTTGTTCTCGTGGCTTCCAAATTTAAATTGGCTTAGACAATTATTTTTGTTTGTGGTACGGATCGTTATTTTAATTATGATTACATGTTGTATGATTCAATTTGTATCTTTTTGTAGAAAATAAGTATTATGAGACTCATGATGCTTAACATCGTAAGTCTCAAAGGGGGGAATTGTTAATGTTAATCTTAATCAACATTAATTTTTAAAGTGGTATCATCCTGTGTATAGCCCTCACCCAGAACTGGGTTAAAAGACCAGTTAATAAGAAACCAGAATGATGAAGCTAGTGAGTGGGTGTTTGATTGGAGGAGATCAAGATGTATGTGTTTTAATTTAAGAACACTATGGTGATAGATAGTTTGTTGTGGGTTCTATATTGCTCGCTTCTGTAATTTTAAACAATGCAGATTTGTTGCTTAGAAGTTAGATAACTAACAGGTGTGTGTTTGTAATTGTGTGGAGTAGTAATTAATTATAAGCTGTGTGTTTTAGAGGTAGTGAGCTATGGAAACTATAAACAAACGTGGTCCAAGCATGGCTTAGGGACAAATTGCGACCCTATAAGGTAAAAGAGGAAATAAGCTCATGAAGAGTTCACTACCCTGCCGACCACCAGAGACCACCCGAGACCCCCAAGAAGACCCTAAAGGCTTTAGTGCGCATGTGTTTAAGATGATGTAATATTATAATTAGTTCTCGGAAATGTAATGAATATGTAACAAGGAAATTTAAATTATGTACGAGAAGCATGGATATAAACAGAAAGGTGACTAGACCAGGTGTGCTTGATTTGTGGCAAGTCCACCGAGCACCCAGGCCTGAATAAAACAATATCTCTCCTGAGCGTGTGGAATTGGTTACTTGCACGCCGGGCACGAATCCGCTTTTCGGACAACAGTTTTTGGCGACCCAGGTGGGACTGCTGTGAAGCCTTGCCCGGATCGACTCGCCGGCTCTCGGTGGGGAGACTCTGCTCTCCGGACTCCAGCGCGCACCGACCTTTTGATCGGGGACTCCGTGAGTATTCTCCCCGACCAGAGCAGGTGAGCGACTCAACGGTGCAACGCTAAGGTAAATGAGATATTGTTCTGGAGTATAAAACTGTGCATGCATTTGGTAAGGAATTGTGGCCACAGGTAAAGAGGTATATTCATATGCGTTTGACAGTGACGACTGGAGTATATGAAGTTGTAGGCGCCAGGGGTAAACCGGTATATTCATATGCGTTTGACGGTGACGACTGGAGTATATGAAGTTGTGGTTAAGAACGTTCTTTTTTGGTAAAGATATGGGAGCTCAACCATCAAAAGTAACACCTTGTTCCCCCTTAGGATGCATCATTAAACACTGGGGAAAATTTGGGGGTGATCCTTTGAGAAAGGATAAATTAATTGACTAGATGGTGGCCAATGTACAAATTGGAAGATGAGGAAAAATGGCCAGAATTGGGAACCTTGCAATATAATACTATTTTACAGTTAATGTTATTTTGTAGAAGACAAGGAAAATGGGATGAGGTACCTTATGTAGATTTGTTTTTTTCTTTGAGAAATGATCATGAAATTCGGAAAAAATGTAAGCTTTTAGATTCGGATTCTAATGTGGTGATGATGATGATGATGGAAAATAAGGAACCAAAAGCGCATTGTTGTTCTGCATGTAGCATAGGAAAACGGTGTTTAAAACTAGGAGAAGAAGAGGAGGATACACAAATGTTAGTACCACCAAGTAAAAATGAAACTTCTGAAACCGAAGCAAGAGGAAGCAATACTTTTAGTCCGATAGCTGGCAGGACTAGAACCCAGCAAGGGTCTGTATTGTTAGCACCCCTTCGCCAGGCAGTGGGCCCAAGGGGGGAGCCAGTATTTGTGAAAGTACCATTTACAACTTCTGATTTAATGAATTGGAAAGAGTTAGCAGGATCATACAGAGAGAATCCAGAAAAGGTGTATAGATCCTTTCGAACAATTATTGAAAATCATAATCCAGATTGGAAAGATATTCAAATTCTTTTGAATAATTTGTTTACTCCTGAAGAAAAGAGGGTAGTATTAGAAAAAGCAAATATGGAAAATGAAAGAATAAATGCAAGAGAAGGTCCTGCTCATTTTATGCCAACTCAAGACCCAAATTGGAATCCTAATAGTAATGATGGGAAATTGATGATTAAACGGTATCAACAATTAATTTTGTATGGAGTAAAGAATGGAATATCCCGCCCAAAGAATTTGGCGAAATTGACTCAAATAATTCAGGGAAAAACAGAGGACCCATCCACCTTTTATGAACGATTATGTGAGGCAGCTAGGAAATGGACAGACTTAGATCATCCTGAGAGTGATGAGAACAGAGCAATATTTACTACTTTGTTTGTAGGGCAAGCTGCTCCAGATATTCGAAAGAAATTGCAGAAAGTGGATGGGATTACAGGAATGACTATATCACAGCTAATTGAAATTGCTTATAAGGTGTATAACAATAGGGAAGAGGAGGAAAAGAAAAATCAGGAAAAAGAAAAAATAAAAGATAGGAAACAAAAAGCTGCTATTTTAGCAGCTGCTTTTGTAAATGCCCAAGGATCAGCTGGAGGAAGAGGCAGAAGATATTTGAGAGGTAGAGGTAGAGGGTATTTGAGAGGAAAAGGCAGAGGAGGTAGAGATATGTTTAAACAATATACCCCATTAGGATTTAATCAATGTGCTGTATGCAAGAAACAGGGACACTGGAAGAGTGAGTGTCCAGAGAACAAAGGAGCAGTCGTGACTCAGTCACAGCAGATACCACCTGAAGCTGATTTACTTATGATGGGAGGAGATTCTGAATGATGGGGACCGGGGGTAGAAAATGATATTTTCCCAGCTGAGCCCCTGGTTCCAGTAAAGCTGGGAGATGAAGTAGTCGATTTTTTAGTAGATACTGGAGCAAAATATTCTGTTATAAATACATGTAAAGGACCAATGAGTAAATTTAATGTATCTATTGTTGGGGTCACGGGAAAGAAGGAGATAAGGCCTTTTTTGAAACCTTTAAAATGTAAAATTGGAGGAAAAACACTGATGCATGAATTTTTATATATACCGGAATGCACCATGCCTCTCTTAGGACGGGATTTATTGAATAAATTGGGAGCACAAATCAACTTTAAAAAAGGAAGAATCCAAGTTCATTTTCCTGAAGCTAATGCCTGGCAAGCCCAAGTTTATTTATTACAGACAAACACAGATGAATCTGAAGAAATTCCAGAAGAGCTTAAAGGTGCAGTTTACCCTTTTGTTTGGGCAACAGAGAAACCAGGAAGAGCGAAAAATGTGGAACCGGTAAAAGTTGAATTGAAAACAGGAGCTCGACCGGTAAGAAAGAAACAGTATCCTATTAGTATAGAAGCCAGAAAAGGTTTGGAACCAATAATAAATAATTTTCTTAAATACGGACTTTTAAGAGAATGTCAATCTGATTATAATACTCCTGTCCTTCCAGTGAAAAAGCCGCATAACCAAGGATATAGGCTGGTCCAAGATTTAAGAGCAATAAACCAGTTAGTGGTGGACATTCATCCAATAGTCCCTAATCCATATACGCTGTTAACAACTATCAATGAATCAAATGCATATTTCTCTGTTATAGATTTGAAAGACGCTTTCTTTTGTATACCTCTGGAAGAAAACAGCCAAAAGATTTTTGCTTTTGAATGGGAAGATCCGTCGACTGGGAGGAGGACTCAGCTCTGCTGGACCGTGCTGCCACAAGGGTTTAAAAATAGCCCAACCATCTTTGGAGCAGCTCTGAATAAGGAACTGGAACAGTGGTCCGGTAAGGAAGATCAAATCACCCTCCTTCAATATGTTGATGACATCCTATTGGGAGCAGATACTATTGAAATCTGCAAAGAAAAGACTGTCAGCCTCCTAAACTTTTTGGGAATGGCCGGGTATAGGGTGTCAGAGAAGAAAGCACAAATTGCAAAACAAACTGTAATTTATTTGGGGTTTGAGATTTCCCAAGGACAGCGAAGATTGGGAAATGGTAGAAAAGAAGCCATTTGCAGGATGGCACCCCCTCAATCTAAAAGAGAGCTGAGAGGATTTTTAGGAATGGCTGGATGGTGTCGCCTTTGGATTCCAAATTATGGTTTGATGGCAAAACCACTGTATGAGGCAACCAAAGGCCCTGAAGAATTGTTAGAATGGACTCCAGAGTGCCGAAAAAGTTTTGATGACATTAAACAGACTTTAATGAAAACTCCAGCTTTAGGACTTCCAAATCTGACCAAACCCTTTGAGCTATTTGTGCATGAGAAGAGACATGTAGCTATGGGGGTTTTGACTCAACTTTTGGGAGACTGGAAAAGACCAGTGGCTTACTTTCCCAAACAATTAGATAAAGTAAGCTCAGGATGGCCTAGCTGCTTGCGGGCAGTTGCGGCAACAGTTCTCATCATTCAAGAAGCTAGAAAATTGACATTGGGACAGAAAATAACGGTTCACGTCCCGCATGCGGTACTTGCAGGACTGGAACAAAAAGGACATCATTGGCTAACCCCTAGTCGTTTGTTACAATATCAGGCTTTGTTAGTGGAACAAGACGACATCATTTTGAAAGTGAGTACAATTTTAAATCCTGCCTCTTTAATGCCAAGTGAAAAAGAGAGTGATCTTAACCATGATTGTTTACAAGTTATCGAACAGGTGTATGCCAGCAGGCCAGATCTGAAAGATGTCCCTCTCCAAACTCCGGATGAAGAATTATTTACTGATGGAAGCAGCTTTGTTGTAAAAGGAGAAAGGAGGGCTGGTTATGCCGTGGTAACTTTAACTGAAGATCGAGAAGTAAAAGCATTACCTCCAAATACATCCGCCCAGAAAGCAGAAATTATAGCCCTCACAAAAGCCTTAAATTTGGCTAAAGGTAAAAGAGTTAACATCTATACAGATTCTAAATATGCTTTTGGAGTTGTGCATGCTCATGGAGCAATATGGAAGGAGCGAGGACTTTTATCTGCTAGCGGTACCCCTATAAAATACGGAACCGAGATTTTGAATTTGTTGGAAGCAGTACAGAAACCTAAAGAAGTTGCGGTGATTCATTGTAAAGCTCATCAAAAAGGGGACTCAAAAGTAATACAAGGAAATCGAAAAGCAGACGAGGCTGCTAAACGTGTAGCATTAAATACTATGATTTATGTTTTAATTCCATCAAAAGAAATTCAGGTGGAATCCCCAAATTATAATGAGAAAGAAAATAAATTAGCTATGTTATTACATTGTAAGAAGAATGATCGAGGATGGTGGATAACTTCACATGGACAATGTATAGTAACCCCTGAAATTATGAAGAAATTAATGGTCAAAACCCGTGCTGAAACACACATGGGAGCAGAGGCAATGGTGGAATCAGTAAGACGATAGGCGATAGGAACCAAAATGTTATTGATTGCTAAAAGTGTGAGTAATAAATGTGAGATTTGTCTTAGGAACAATCCGAAAATAGAAATCCGACCCCCTCCTGGAGAGGTAAAAAGAGGCATAACTTCCGGTGAGTATTGGCAAATAGATTTTTCAGAGTTACCGCGATGTAACCAATACCGATATCTATTGATATTGGTAGATACCTTCTCTGGATGGCCGGAAGCTTTCCCGTGTCGAACCAACAAGGCAAAAGGGGTTGTAAAACATTGGTTGAAAGAAATAATTCCAAGGTTTGGAGTCCCTTTAGGAATATCCTCAGACAGAGGTCCACATTTTGTAGCAGAGGTTGTTAAAAACATGAGTAAGACATTAGGGATTAAGTGGGATCTCCATACCCCTTGGAGACCTCAATCTAGTGGGCAGGTGGAAAGGATGAATCAAACATTGAAAAGACAAATTTCTAAAATATGTCAGGAAGCTCAATTGAAGTGGATCGAAGCCTTACCACTTGCCTTGTTGAGAATTAGGGTGACCCCTAGAGCTAAAGAAAAAGTGAGTCCATTTGAAATTTTATATGGAAAACCTTATAGTGTTAATTTGACAGGAGGATCAGAACAAATGCATGTAATAGGAGAAAAAGTATTAACTGAATATCTTTTATCTTTGAGTAAGGTGTTGAATTCTTTGCATAAGTATGTCCTTTTGAAGACACCTTTACCTCTTGAATTTCCAGTACACTCATTTAATCCAGGGGATCAAGTTTATTTGCGAACGTGGAAGGACGACCCTCTTGGAGAAAAGTGGAAAGGACCTTTCCAGGTGCTGTTAACAACAAACACTGCTGTGAAACTGGAAGGAATAGATTCTTGGATTCATTATACGAGGATTAAGAAAATTCCACCTGGACTGTGGACATCTGTATTTAAGGAACCATTGAAGTTAACTTTGCGGCGTGTTCAATGAGATACTGGAGATGCTGCTAAATTAGTGTAACAATTTGATTATTGAACAGAATTAAATCAGAGAGAGAGGGAAGATGTGGAATGTGTTGTTGTTAATAATAACGATCAGTCAGATTGATTCTCAATTTTTGTTACCAAAATGGGATAGAAATCGAAATATCTGGGAACTTTTAGCCCGAGAAGTAACCAACATGTCTTCCTTTTGTATTTCAGCCGAGAATTCTGTGGGAGGGATGTATAGTTCTTGTTTGGTAGGAGTACCAACCCCATTGGAATTGATGAAGAATTATACAATGTTTCAAAGTTTTGATATTAAATTAACTTATCGTAGCATTTATAGTTTAGGAAAAACAACTAGATTTAAGGAGAGAGGGATGTTAAGAGTCAAGGTGCGAGGAATGCTTCCAGCTGGGCATTGTGTTAAATTTATAAATTGCACTTCTAAATGTGAAAATTTAACGCGTTTACAACCTCCTTTGAGATGTAACTCCACTCAACTTCAGAGTTATGCATGGGCTCATACTAAATTACCCCTTGGATGGTTTTTGTTGTGTGGACGAATAGCATATTCCTATATTCCAGCGAATGTGACCGGAGGTCCGTGTTCAATAGGGAGGATAGCTCCGCTGCTGATAGACAAAAAGGACTTAGAACATGGTGCACGAACTAAAAGGAGCGTACATCAGATACCAGAGAATTGTGACTCGCGAGTCACTTTATACAGTTCAAGTGAGATGTCAGCTGCAGCTATCCTAGCACCCGGAGTTGGAGTAGCTATGAATTATCACACCATAAAACGGATTACTTGTGCTTTAGTAAAAGACATAAATTATACCTCCCAAGCACTTTCGGCTATTGGTACCGAAATGACACAAATAAGAGAAGCTACCCTTGAAAACAGGGCTGCAATTGACTATTTACTTTTAAGACACAATCATGGTTGTGAAGAATTTAAAGGAATGTGTTGTTTTAATTTGAGTGATAATTCACAGTTAGTAGAGAAGAAAATTCAACAATTAAAAGATTTGGCATATGGGTTTAAAGAACGGGAAGGATTAGATTTTTCTTGGTTGTTCTCGTGGCTTCCAAATTTAAATTGGCTTAGACAATTATTTTTGTTTGTGGTACGGATCGTTATTTTAATTATGATTACATGTTGTATGATTCAATTTGTATCTTTTTGTAGAAAATAAGTATTATGAGACTCATGATGCTTAACATCGTAAGTCTCAAAGGGGGGAATTGTTAATGTTAATCTTAATCAACATTAATTTTTAAAGTGGTATCATCCTGTGTATAGCCCTCACCCAGAACTGGGTTAAAAGACCAGTTAATAAGAAACCAGAATGATGAAGCTAGTGAGTGGGTGTTTGATTGGAGGAGATCAAGATGTATGTGTTTTAATTTAAGAACACTATGGTGATAGATAGTTTGTTGTGGGTTCTATATTGCTCACTTCTGTAATTTTAAACAATGCAGATTTGTTGCTTAGAAGTTAGATAACTAACAGGTGTGTGTTTGTAATTGTGTGGAGTAGTAATTAATTATAAGCTGTGTGTTTTAGAGGTAGTGAGCTATGGAAACTATAAACAAACGTGGTCCAAGCATGGCTTAGGGACAAATTGCGACCCTATAAGGTAAAAGAGGAAATAAGCTCATGAAGAGTTCACTACCCTGCCGACCACCAGAGACCACCCGAGACCCCCAAGAAGACCCTAAAGGCTTTAGTGCGCATGTGTTTAAGATGATGTAATATTATAATTAGTTCTCGGAAATGTAATGAATATGTAACAAGGAAATTTAAATTATGTACGAGAAGCATGGATATAAACAGAAAGGTGACTAGACCAGGTGTGCTTGATTTGTGGCAAGTCCACCGAGCACCCAGGCCTGAATAAAACAATCTCTCTCCTGAGCGTGTGGAATTGGTTACTTGCACGCCGGGCACGAATCCGCTTTTCGGACAACAGTTTTTGGCGACCCAGGTGGGACTGCTGTGAAGCCTTGCCCGGATCGACTCGCCGGCTCTCGGTGGGGAGACTCTGCTCTCCGGACTCCAGCGCGCACCGACCTTTTGATCGGGGACTCCGTGAGTATTCTCCCCGACCAGAGCAGGTGAGCGACTCAACGGTGCAACGCTAAGGTAAATGAGATATTGTTCTGGAGTATAAAACTGTGCATGCATTTGGTAAGGAATTGTGGCCACAGGTAAAGAGGTATATTCATATGCGTTTGACAGTGACGACTGGAGTATATGAAGTTGTAGGCGCCAGGGGTAAACCGGTATATTCATATGCGTTTGACGGTGACGACTGGAGTATATGAAGTTGTGGTTAAGAACGTTCTTTTTTGGTAAAGATATGGGAGCTCAACCATCAAAAGTAACACCTTGTTCCCCCTTAGGATGCATCATTAAACACTGGGGAAAATTTGGGGGTGATCCTTTGAGAAAGGATAAATTAATTGACTAGATGGTGGCCAATGTACAAATTGGAAGATGAGGAAAAATGGCCAGAATTGGGAACCTTGCAATATAATACTATTTTACAGTTAATGTTATTTTGTAGAAGACAAGGAAAATGGGATGAGGTACCTTATGTAGATTTGTTTTTTTCTTTGAGAAATGATCATGAAATTCGGAAAAAATGTAAGCTTTTAGATTCGGATTCTAATGTGGTGATGATGATGATGATGGAAAATAAGGAACCAAAAGCGCATTGTTGTTCTGCATGTAGCATAGGAAAACGGTGTTTAAAACTAGGAGAAGAAGAGGAGGATACACAAATGTTAGTACCACCAAGTAAAAATGAAACTTCTGAAACCGAAGCAAGAGGAAGCAATACTTTTAGTCCGATAGCTGGCAGGACTAGAACCCAGCAAGGGTCTGTATTGTTAGCACCCCTTCGCCAGGCAGTGGGCCCAAGGGGGGAGCCAGTATTTGTGAAAGTACCATTTACAACTTCTGATTTAATGAATTGGAAAGAGTTAGCAGGATCATACAGAGAGAATCCAGAAAAGGTGTATAGATCCTTTCGAACAATTATTGAAAATCATAATCCAGATTGGAAAGATATTCAAATTCTTTTGAATAATTTGTTTACTCCTGAAGAAAAGAGGGTAGTATTAGAAAAAGCAAATATGGAAAATGAAAGAATAAATGCAAGAGAAGGTCCTGCTCATTTTATGCCAACTCAAGACCCAAATTGGAATCCTAATAGTAATGATGGGAAATTGATGATTAAACGGTATCAACAATTAATTTTGTATGGAGTAAAGAATGGAATATCCCGCCCAAAGAATTTGGCGAAATTGACTCAAATAATTCAGGGAAAAACAGAGGACCCATCCACCTTTTATGAACGATTATGTGAGGCAGCTAGGAAATGGACAGACTTAGATCATCCTGAGAGTGATGAGAACAGAGCAATATTTACTACTTTGTTTGTAGGGCAAGCTGCTCCAGATATTCGAAAGAAATTGCAGAAAGTGGATGGGATTACAGGAATGACTATATCACAGCTAATTGAAATTGCTTATAAGGTGTATAACAATAGGGAAGAGGAGGAAAAGAAAAATCAGGAAAAAGAAAAAATAAAAGATAGGAAACAAAAAGCTGCTATTTTAGCAGCTGCTTTTGTAAATGCTCAAGGATCAGCTGGAGGAAGAGGCAGAAGATATTTGAGAGGTAGAGGTAGAGGGTATTTGAGAGGAAAAGGCAGAGGAGGTAGAGATATGTTTAAACAATATACCCCATTAGGATTTAATCAATGTGCTGTATGCAAGAAACAGGGACACTGGAAGAGTGAGTGTCCAGAGAACAAAGGAGCAGTCGTGACTCAGTCACAGCAGATACCACCTGAAGCTGATTTACTTATGATGGGAGGAGATTCTGAATGATGGGGACCGGGGGTAGAAAATGATATTTTCCCAGCTGAGCCCCTGGTTCCAGTAAAGCTGGGAGATGAAGTAGTCGATTTTTTAGTAGATACTGGAGCAAAATATTCTGTTATAAATACATGTAAAGGACCAATGAGTAAATTTAATGTATCTATTGTTGGGGTCACGGGAAAGAAGGAGATAAGGCCTTTTTTGAAACCTTTAAAATGTAAAATTGGAGGAAAAACACTGATGCATGAATTTTTATATATACCGGAATGCACCATGCCTCTCTTAGGACGGGATTTATTGAATAAATTGGGAGCACAAATCAACTTTAAAAAAGGAAGAATCCAAGTTCATTTTCCTGAAGCTAATGCCTGGCAAGCCCAAGTTTATTTATTACAGACAAACACAGATGAATCTGAAGAAATTCCAGAAGAGCTTAAAGGTGCAGTTTACCCTTTTGTTTGGGCAACAGAGAAACCAGGAAGAGCGAAAAATGTGGAACCGGTAAAAGTTGAATTGAAAACAGGAGCTCGACCGGTAAGAAAGAAACAGTATCCTATTAGTATAGAAGCCAGAAAAGGTTTGGAACCAATAATAAATAATTTTCTTAAATACGGACTTTTAAGAGAATGTCAATCTGATTATAATACTCCTGTCCTTCCAGTGAAAAAGCCGCATAACCAAGGATATAGGCTGGTCCAAGATTTAAGAGCAATAAACCAGTTAGTGGTGGACATTCATCCAATAGTCCCTAATCCATATACGCTGTTAACAACTATCAATGAATCAAATGCATATTTCTCTGTTATAGATTTGAAAGACGCTTTCTTTTGTATACCTCTGGAAGAAAACAGCCAAAAGATTTTTGCTTTTGAATGGGAAGATCCGTCGACTGGGAGGAGGACTCAGCTCTGCTGGACCGTGCTGCCACAAGGGTTTAAAAATAGCCCAACCATCTTTGGAGCAGCTCTGAATAAGGAACTGGAACAGTGGTCCGGTAAGGAAGATCAAATCACCCTCCTTCAATATGTTGATGACATCCTATTGGGAGCAGATACTATTGAAATCTGCAAAGAAAAGACTGTCAGCCTCCTAAACTTTTTGGGAATGGCCGGGTATAGGGTGTCAGAGAAGAAAGCACAAATTGCAAAACAAACTGTAATTTATTTGGGGTTTGAGATTTCCCAAGGACAGCGAAGATTGGGAAATGGTAGAAAAGAAGCCATTTGCAGGATGGCACCCCCTCAATCTAAAAGAGAGCTGAGAGGATTTTTAGGAATGGCTGGATGGTGTCGCCTTTGGATTCCAAATTATGGTTTGATGGCAAAACCACTGTATGAGGCAACCAAAGGCCCTGAAGAATTGTTAGAATGGACTCCAGAGTGCCGAAAAAGTTTTGATGACATTAAACAGACTTTAATGAAAACTCCAGCTTTAGGACTTCCAAATCTGACCAAACCCTTTGAGCTATTTGTGCATGAGAAGAGACATGTAGCTATGGGGGTTTTGACTCAACTTTTGGGAGACTGGAAAAGACCAGTGGCTTACTTTCCCAAACAATTAGATAAAGTAAGCTCAGGATGGCCTAGCTGCTTGCGGGCAGTTGCGGCAACAGTTCTCATCATTCAAGAAGCTAGAAAATTGACATTGGGACAGAAAATAACGGTTCACGTCCCGCATGCGGTACTTGCAGGACTGGAACAAAAAGGACATCATTGGCTAACCCCTAGTCGTTTGTTACAATATCAGGCTTTGTTAGTGGAACAAGACGACATCATTTTGAAAGTGAGTACAATTTTAAATCCTGCCTCTTTAATGCCAAGTGAAAAAGAGAGTGATCTTAACCATGATTGTTTACAAGTTATCGAACAGGTGTATGCCAGCAGGCCAGATCTGAAAGATGTCCCTCTCCAAACTCCGGATGAAGAATTATTTACTGATGGAAGCAGCTTTGTTGTAAAAGGAGAAAGGAGGGCTGGTTATGCCGTGGTAACTTTAACTGAAGATCGAGAAGTAAAAGCATTACCTCCAAATACATCCGCCCAGAAAGCAGAAATTATAGCCCTCACAAAAGCCTTAAATTTGGCTAAAGGTAAAAGAGTTAACATCTATACAGATTCTAAATATGCTTTTGGAGTTGTGCATGCTCATGGAGCAATATGGAAGGAGCGAGGACTTTTATCTGCTAGCGGTACCCCTATAAAATACGGAACCGAGATTTTGAATTTGTTGGAAGCAGTACAGAAACCTAAAGAAGTTGCGGTGATTCATTGTAAAGCTCATCAAAAAGGGGACTCAAAAGTAATACAAGGAAATCGAAAAGCAGACGAGGCTGCTAAACGTGTAGCATTAAATACTATGATTTATGTTTTAATTCCATCAAAAGAAATTCAGGTGGAATCCCCAAATTATAATGAGAAAGAAAATAAATTAGCTATGTTATTACATTGTAAGAAGAATGATCGAGGATGGTGGATAACTTCACATGGACAATGTATAGTAACCCCTGAAATTATGAAGAAATTAATGGTCAAAACCCGTGCTGAAACACACATGGGAGCAGAGGCAATGGTGGAATCAGTAAGACGATAGGCGATAGGAACCAAAATGTTATTGATTGCTAAAAGTGTGAGTAATAAATGTGAGATTTGTCTTAGGAACAATCCGAAAATAGAAATCCGACCCCCTCCTGGAGAGGTAAAAAGAGGCATAACTTCCGGTGAGTATTGGCAAATAGATTTTTCAGAGTTACCGCGATGTAACCAATACCGATATCTATTGATATTGGTAGATACCTTCTCTGGATGGCCGGAAGCTTTCCCGTGTCGAACCAACAAGGCAAAAGAGGTTGTAAAACATTTGTTGAAAGAAATAATTCCAAGGTTTGGAGTCCCTTTAGGAATATCCTCAGACAGAGGTCCACATTTTGTAGCAGAGGTTGTTAAAAACATGAGTAAGACATTAGGGATTAAGTGGGATCTCCATACCCCTTGGAGACCTCAATCTAGTGGGCAGGTGGAAAGGATGAATCAAACATTGAAAAGACAAATTTCTAAAATATGTCAGGAAGCTCAATTGAAGTGGATCGAAGCCTTACCACTTGCCTTGTTGAGAATTAGGGTGACCCCTAGAGCTAAAGAAAAAGTGAGTCCATTTGAAATTTTATATGGAAAACCTTATAGTGTTAATTTGACAGGAGGATCAGAACAAATGCATGTAATAGGAGAAAAAGTATTAACTGAATATCTTTTATCTTTGAGTAAGGTGTTGAATTCTTTGCATAAGTATGTCCTTTTGAAGACACCTTTACCTCTTGAATTTCCAGTACACTCATTTAATCCAGGGGATCAAGTTTATTTGCGAACGTGGAAGGACGACCCTCTTGGAGAAAAGTGGAAAGGACCTTTCCAGGTGCTGTTAACAACAAACACTGCTGTGAAACTGGAAGGAATAGATTCTTGGATTCATTATACGAGGATTAAGAAAATTCCACCTGGACTGTGGACATCTGTATTTAAGGAACCATTGAAGTTAACTTTGCGGCGTGTTCAATGAGATACTGGAGATGCTGCTAAATTAGTGTAACAATTTGATTATTGAACAGAATTAAATCAGAGAGAGAGGGAAGATGTGGAATGTGTTGTTGTTAATAATAACGATCAGTCAGATTGATTCTCAATTTTTGTTACCAAAATGGGATAGAAATCGAAATATCTGGGAACTTTTAGCCCGAGAAGTAACCAACATGTCTTCCTTTTGTATTTCAGCCGAGAATTCTGTGGGAGGGATGTATAGTTCTTGTTTGGTAGGAGTACCAACCCCATTGGAATTGATGAAGAATTATACAATGTTTCAAAGTTTTGATATTAAATTAACTTATCGTAGCATTTATAGTTTAGGAAAAACAACTAGATTTAAGGAGAGAGGGATGTTAAGAGTCAAGGTGCGAGGAATGCTTCCAGCTGGGCATTGTGTTAAATTTATAAATTGCACTTCTAAATGTGAAAATTTAACGCGTTTACAACCTCCTTTGAGATGTAACTCCACTCAACTTCAGAGTTATGCATGGGCTCATACTAAATTACCCCTTGGATGGTTTTTGTTGTGTGGACGAATAGCATATTCCTATATTCCAGCGAATGTGACCGGAGGTCCGTGTTCAATAGGGAGGATAGCTCCGCTGCTGATAGACAAAAAGGACTTAGAACATGGTGCACGAACTAAAAGGAGCGTACATCAGATACCAGAGAATTGTGACTCGCGAGTCACTTTATACAGTTCAAGTGAGATGTCAGCTGCAGCTATCCTAGCACCCGGAGTTGGAGTAGCTATGAATTATCACACCATAAAACGGATTACTTGTGCTTTAGTAAAAGACATAAATTATACCTCCCAAGCACTTTCGGCTATTGGTACCGAAATGACACAAATAAGAGAAGCTACCCTTGAAAACAGGGCTGCAATTGACTATTTACTTTTAAGACACAATCATGGTTGTGAAGAATTTAAAGGAATGTGTTGTTTTAATTTGAGTGATAATTCACAGTTAGTAGAGAAGAAAATTCAACAATTAAAAGATTTGGCATATGGGTTTAAAGAACGGGAAGGATTAGATTTTTCTTGGTTGTTCTCGTGGCTTCCAAATTTAAATTGGCTTAGACAATTATTTTTGTTTGTGGTACGGATCGTTATTTTAATTATGATTACATGTTGTATGATTCAATTTGTATCTTTTTGTAGAAAATAAGTATTATGAGACTCATGATGCTTAACATCGTAAGTCTCAAAGGGGGGAATTGTTAATGTTAATCTTAATCAACATTAATTTTTAAAGTGGTATCATCCTGTGTATAGCCCTCACCCAGAACTGGGTTAAAAGACCAGTTAATAAGAAACCAGAATGATGAAGCTAGTGAGTGGGTGTTTGATTGGAGGAGATCAAGATGTATGTGTTTTAATTTAAGAACACTATGGTGATAGATAGTTTGTTGTGGGTTCTATATTGCTCGCTTCTGTAATTTTAAACAATGCAGATTTGTTGCTTAGAAGTTAGATAACTAACAGGTGTGTGTTTGTAATTGCGTGGAGTAGTAATTAATTATAAGCTGTGTGTTTTAGAGGTAGTGAGCTATGGAAACTATAAACAAACGTGGTCCAAGCATGGCTTAGGGACAAATTGCGACCCTATAAGGTAAAAGAGGAAATAAGCTCATGAAGAGTTCACTACCCTGCCGACCACCAGAGACCACCCGAGACCCCCAAGAAGACCCTAAAGGCTTTAGTGCGCATGTGTTTAAGATGATGTAATATTATAATTAGTTCTCGGAAATGTAATGAATATGTAACAAGGAAATTTAAATTATGTACGAGAAGCATGGATATAAACAGAAAGGTGACTAGACCAGGTGTGCTTGATTTGTGGCAAGTCCACCGAGCACCCAGGCCTGAATAAAACAATATCTCTCCTGAGCGTGTGGAATTGGTTACTTGCACGCCGGGCACGAATCCGCTTTTCGGACAACAGTTTTTGGCGACCCAGGTGGGACTGCTGTGAAGCCTTGCCCGGATCGACTCGCCGGCTCTCGGTGGGGAGACTCTGCTCTCCGGACTCCAGCGCGCACCGACCTTTTGATCGGGGACTCCGTGAGTATTCTCCCCGACCAGAGCAGGTGAGCGACTCAACGGTGCAACGCTAAGGTAAATGAGATATTGTTCTGGAGTATAAAACTGTGCATGCATTTGGTAAGGAATTGTGGCCACAGGTAAAGAGGTATATTCATATGCGTTTGACAGTGACGACTGGAGTATATGAAGTTGTAGGCGCCAGGGGTAAACCGGTATATTCATATGCGTTTGACGGTGACGACTGGAGTATATGAAGTTGTGGTTAAGAACGTTCTTTTTTGGTAAAGATATGGGAGCTCAACCATCAAAAGTAACACCTTGTTCCCCCTTAGGATGCATCATTAAACACTGGGGAAAATTTGGGGGTGATCCTTTGAGAAAGGATAAATTAATTGACTAGATGGTGGCCAATGTACAAATTGGAAGATGAGGAAAAATGGCCAGAATTGGGAACCTTGCAATATAATACTATTTTACAGTTAATGTTATTTTGTAGAAGACAAGGAAAATGGGATGAGGTACCTTATGTAGATTTGTTTTTTTCTTTGAGAAATGATCATGAAATTCGGAAAAAATGTAAGCTTTTAGATTCGGATTCTAATGTGGTGATGATGATGATGATGGAAAATAAGGAACCAAAAGCGCATTGTTGTTCTGCATGTAGCATAGGAAAACGGTGTTTAAAACTAGGAGAAGAAGAGGAGGATACACAAATGTTAGTACCACCAAGTAAAAATGAAACTTCTGAAACCGAAGCAAGAGGAAGCAATACTTTTAGTCCGATAGCTGGCAGGACTAGAACCCAGCAAGGGTCTGTATTGTTAGCACCCCTTCGCCAGGCAGTGGGCCCAAGGGGGGAGCCAGTATTTGTGAAAGTACCATTTACAACTTCTGATTTAATGAATTGGAAAGAGTTAGCAGGATCATACAGAGAGAATCCAGAAAAGGTGTATAGATCCTTTCGAACAATTATTGAAAATCATAATCCAGATTGGAAAGATATTCAAATTCTTTTGAATAATTTGTTTACTCCTGAAGAAAAGAGGGTAGTATTAGAAAAAGCAAATATGGAAAATGAAAGAATAAATGCAAGAGAAGGTCCTGCTCATTTTATGCCAACTCAAGACCCAAATTGGAATCCTAATAGTAATGATGGGAAATTGATGATTAAACGGTATCAACAATTAATTTTGTATGGAGTAAAGAATGGAATATCCCGCCCAAAGAATTTGGCGAAATTGACTCAAATAATTCAGGGAAAAACAGAGGACCCATCCACCTTTTATGAACGATTATGTGAGGCAGCTAGGAAATGGACAGACTTAGATCATCCTGAGAGTGATGAGAACAGAGCAATATTTACTACTTTGTTTGTAGGGCAAGCTGCTCCAGATATTCGAAAGAAATTGCAGAAAGTGGATGGGATTACAGGAATGACTATATCACAGCTAATTGAAATTGCTTATAAGGTGTATAACAATAGGGAAGAGGAGGAAAAGAAAAATCAGGAAAAAGAAAAAATAAAAGATAGGAAACAAAAAGCTGCTATTTTAGCAGCTGCTTTTGTAAATGCCCAAGGATCAGCTGGAGGAAGAGGCAGAAGATATTTGAGAGGTAGAGGTAGAGGGTATTTGAGAGGAAAAGGCAGAGGAGGTAGAGATATGTTTAAACAATATACCCCATTAGGATTTAATCAATGTGCTGTATGCAAGAAACAGGGACACTGGAAGAGTGAGTGTCCAGAGAACAAAGGAGCAGTCGTGACTCAGTCACAGCAGATACCACCTGAAGCTGATTTACTTATGATGGGAGGAGATTCTGAATGATGGGGACCGGGGGTAGAAAATGATATTTTCCCAGCTGAGCCCCTGGTTCCAGTAAAGCTGGGAGATGAAGTAGTCGATTTTTTAGTAGATACTGGAGCAAAATATTCTGTTATAAATACATGTAAAGGACCAATGAGTAAATTTAATGTATCTATTGTTGGGGTCACGGGAAAGAAGGAGATAAGGCCTTTTTTGAAACCTTTAAAATGTAAAATTGGAGGAAAAACACTGATGCATGAATTTTTATATATACCGGAATGCACCATGCCTCTCTTAGGACGGGATTTATTGAATAAATTGGGAGCACAAATCAACTTTAAAAAAGGAAGAATCCAAGTTCATTTTCCTGAAGCTAATGCCTGGCAAGCCCAAGTTTATTTATTACAGACAAACACAGATGAATCTGAAGAAATTCCAGAAGAGCTTAAAGGTGCAGTTTACCCTTTTGTTTGGGCAACAGAGAAACCAGGAAGAGCGAAAAATGTGGAACCGGTAAAAGTTGAATTGAAAACAGGAGCTCGACCGGTAAGAAAGAAACAGTATCCTATTAGTATAGAAGCCAGAAAAGGTTTGGAACCAATAATAAATAATTTTCTTAAATACGGACTTTTAAGAGAATGTCAATCTGATTATAATACTCCTGTCCTTCCAGTGAAAAAGCCGCATAACCAAGGATATAGGCTGGTCCAAGATTTAAGAGCAATAAACCAGTTAGTGGTGGACATTCATCCAATAGTCCCTAATCCATATACGCTGTTAACAACTATCAATGAATCAAATGCATATTTCTCTGTTATAGATTTGAAAGACGCTTTCTTTTGTATACCTCTGGAAGAAAACAGCCAAAAGATTTTTGCTTTTGAATGGGAAGATCCGTCGACTGGGAGGAGGACTCAGCTCTGCTGGACCGTGCTGCCACAAGGGTTTAAAAATAGCCCAACCATCTTTGGAGCAGCTCTGAATAAGGAACTGGAACAGTGGTCCGGTAAGGAAGATCAAATCACCCTCCTTCAATATGTTGATGACATCCTATTGGGAGCAGATACTATTGAAATCTGCAAAGAAAAGACTGTCAGCCTCCTAAACTTTTTGGGAATGGCCGGGTATAGGGTGTCAGAGAAGAAAGCACAAATTGCAAAACAAACTGTAATTTATTTGGGGTTTGAGATTTCCCAAGGACAGCGAAGATTGGGAAATGGTAGAAAAGAAGCCATTTGCAGGATGGCACCCCCTCAATCTAAAAGAGAGCTGAGAGGATTTTTAGGAATGGCTGGATGGTGTCGCCTTTGGATTCCAAATTATGGTTTGATGGCAAAACCACTGTATGAGGCAACCAAAGGCCCTGAAGAATTGTTAGAATGGACTCCAGAGTGCCGAAAAAGTTTTGATGACATTAAACAGACTTTAATGAAAACTCCAGCTTTAGGACTTCCAAATCTGACCAAACCCTTTGAGCTATTTGTGCATGAGAAGAGACATGTAGCTATGGGGGTTTTGACTCAACTTTTGGGAGACTGGAAAAGACCAGTGGCTTACTTTCCCAAACAATTAGATAAAGTAAGCTCAGGATGGCCTAGCTGCTTGCGGGCAGTTGCGGCAACAGTTCTCATCATTCAAGAAGCTAGAAAATTGACATTGGGACAGAAAATAACGGTTCACGTCCCGCATGCGGTACTTGCAGGACTGGAACAAAAAGGACATCATTGGCTAACCCCTAGTCGTTTGTTACAATATCAGGCTTTGTTAGTGGAACAAGACGACATCATTTTGAAAGTGAGTACAATTTTAAATCCTGCCTCTTTAATGCCAAGTGAAAAAGAGAGTGATCTTAACCATGATTGTTTACAAGTTATCGAACAGGTGTATGCCAGCAGGCCAGATCTGAAAGATGTCCCTCTCCAAACTCCGGATGAAGAATTATTTACTGATGGAAGCAGCTTTGTTGTAAAAGGAGAAAGGAGGGCTGGTTATGCCGTGGTAACTTTAACTGAAGATCGAGAAGTAAAAGCATTACCTCCAAATACATCCGCCCAGAAAGCAGAAATTATAGCCCTCACAAAAGCCTTAAATTTGGCTAAAGGTAAAAGAGTTAACATCTATACAGATTCTAAATATGCTTTTGGAGTTGTGCATGCTCATGGAGCAATATGGAAGGAGCGAGGACTTTTATCTGCTAGCGGTACCCCTATAAAATACGGAACCGAGATTTTGAATTTGTTGGAAGCAGTACAGAAACCTAAAGAAGTTGCGGTGATTCATTGTAAAGCTCATCAAAAAGGGGACTCAAAAGTAATACAAGGAAATCGAAAAGCAGACGAGGCTGCTAAACGTGTAGCATTAAATACTATGATTTATGTTTTAATTCCATCAAAAGAAATTCAGGTGGAATCCCCAAATTATAATGAGAAAGAAAATAAATTAGCTATGTTATTACATTGTAAGAAGAATGATCGAGGATGGTGGATAACTTCACATGGACAATGTATAGTAACCCCTGAAATTATGAAGAAATTAATGGTCAAAACCCGTGCTGAAACACACATGGGAGCAGAGGCAATGGTGGAATCAGTAAGACGATAGGCGATAGGAACCAAAATGTTATTGATTGCTAAAAGTGTGAGTAATAAATGTGAGATTTGTCTTAGGAACAATCCGAAAATAGAAATCCGACCCCCTCCTGGAGAGGTAAAAAGAGGCATAACTTCCGGTGAGTATTGGCAAATAGATTTTTCAGAGTTACCGCGATGTAACCAATACCGATATCTATTGATATTGGTAGATACCTTCTCTGGATGGCCGGAAGCTTTCCCGTGTCGAACCAACAAGGCAAAAGGGGTTGTAAAACATTGGTTGAAAGAAATAATTCCAAGGTTTGGAGTCCCTTTAGGAATATCCTCAGACAGAGGTCCACATTTTGTAGCAGAGGTTGTTAAAAACATGAGTAAGACATTAGGGATTAAGTGGGATCTCCATACCCCTTGGAGACCTCAATCTAGTGGGCAGGTGGAAAGGATGAATCAAACATTGAAAAGACAAATTTCTAAAATATGTCAGGAAGCTCAATTGAAGTGGATCGAAGCCTTACCACTTGCCTTGTTGAGAATTAGGGTGACCCCTAGAGCTAAAGAAAAAGTGAGTCCATTTGAAATTTTATATGGAAAACCTTATAGTGTTAATTTGACAGGAGGATCAGAACAAATGCATGTAATAGGAGAAAAAGTATTAACTGAATATCTTTTATCTTTGAGTAAGGTGTTGAATTCTTTGCATAAGTATGTCCTTTTGAAGACACCTTTACCTCTTGAATTTCCAGTACACTCATTTAATCCAGGGGATCAAGTTTATTTGCGAACGTGGAAGGACGACCCTCTTGGAGAAAAGTGGAAAGGACCTTTCCAGGTGCTGTTAACAACAAACACTGCTGTGAAACTGGAAGGAATAGATTCTTGGATTCATTATACGAGGATTAAGAAAATTCCACCTGGACTGTGGACATCTGTATTTAAGGAACCATTGAAGTTAACTTTGCGGCGTGTTCAATGAGATACTGGAGATGCTGCTAAATTAGTGTAACAATTTGATTATTGAACAGAATTAAATCAGAGAGAGAGGGAAGATGTGGAATGTGTTGTTGTTAATAATAACGATCAGTCAGATTGATTCTCAATTTTTGTTACCAAAATGGGATAGAAATCGAAATATCTGGGAACTTTTAGCCCGAGAAGTAACCAACATGTCTTCCTTTTGTATTTCAGCCGAGAATTCTGTGGGAGGGATGTATAGTTCTTGTTTGGTAGGAGTACCAACCCCATTGGAATTGATGAAGAATTATACAATGTTTCAAAGTTTTGATATTAAATTAACTTATCGTAGCATTTATAGTTTAGGAAAAACAACTAGATTTAAGGAGAGAGGGATGTTAAGAGTCAAGGTGCGAGGAATGCTTCCAGCTGGGCATTGTGTTAAATTTATAAATTGCACTTCTAAATGTGAAAATTTAACGCGTTTACAACCTCCTTTGAGATGTAACTCCACTCAACTTCAGAGTTATGCATGGGCTCATACTAAATTACCCCTTGGATGGTTTTTGTTGTGTGGACGAATAGCATATTCCTATATTCCAGCGAATGTGACCGGAGGTCCGTGTTCAATAGGGAGGATAGCTCCGCTGCTGATAGACAAAAAGGACTTAGAACATGGTGCACGAACTAAAAGGAGCGTACATCAGATACCAGAGAATTGTGACTCGCGAGTCACTTTATACAGTTCAAGTGAGATGTCAGCTGCAGCTATCCTAGCACCCGGAGTTGGAGTAGCTATGAATTATCACACCATAAAACGGATTACTTGTGCTTTAGTAAAAGACATAAATTATACCTCCCAAGCACTTTCGGCTATTGGTACCGAAATGACACAAATAAGAGAAGCTACCCTTGAAAACAGGGCTGCAATTGACTATTTACTTTTAAGACACAATCATGGTTGTGAAGAATTTAAAGGAATGTGTTGTTTTAATTTGAGTGATAATTCACAGTTAGTAGAGAAGAAAATTCAACAATTAAAAGATTTGGCATATGGGTTTAAAGAACGGGAAGGATTAGATTTTTCTTGGTTGTTCTCGTGGCTTCCAAATTTAAATTGGCTTAGACAATTATTTTTGTTTGTGGTACGGATCGTTATTTTAATTATGATTACATGTTGTATGATTCAATTTGTATCTTTTTGTAGAAAATAAGTATTATGAGACTCATGATGCTTAACATCGTAAGTCTCAAAGGGGGGAATTGTTAATGTTAATCTTAATCAACATTAATTTTTAAAGTGGTATCATCCTGTGTATAGCCCTCACCCAGAACTGGGTTAAAAGACCAGTTAATAAGAAACCAGAATGATGAAGCTAGTGAGTGGGTGTTTGATTGGAGGAGATCAAGATGTATGTGTTTTAATTTAAGAACACTATGGTGATAGATAGTTTGTTGTGGGTTCTATATTGCTCACTTCTGTAATTTTAAACAATGCAGATTTGTTGCTTAGAAGTTAGATAACTAACAGGTGTGTGTTTGTAATTGTGTGGAGTAGTAATTAATTATAAGCTGTGTGTTTTAGAGGTAGTGAGCTATGGAAACTATAAACAAACGTGGTCCAAGCATGGCTTAGGGACAAATTGCGACCCTATAAGGTAAAAGAGGAAATAAGCTCATGAAGAGTTCACTACCCTGCCGACCACCAGAGACCACCCGAGACCCCCAAGAAGACCCTAAAGGCTTTAGTGCGCATGTGTTTAAGATGATGTAATATTATAATTAGTTCTCGGAAATGTAATGAATATGTAACAAGGAAATTTAAATTATGTACGAGAAGCATGGATATAAACAGAAAGGTGACTAGACCAGGTGTGCTTGATTTGTGGCAAGTCCACCGAGCACCCAGGCCTGAATAAAACAATCTCTCTCCTGAGCGTGTGGAATTGGTTACTTGCACGCCGGGCACGAATCCGCTTTTCGGACAACAGTTTTTGGCGACCCAGGTGGGACTGCTGTGAAGCCTTGCCCGGATCGACTCGCCGGCTCTCGGTGGGGAGACTCTGCTCTCCGGACTCCAGCGCGCACCGACCTTTTGATCGGGGACTCCGTGAGTATTCTCCCCGACCAGAGCAGGTGAGCGACTCAACGGTGCAACGCTAAGGTAAATGAGATATTGTTCTGGAGTATAAAACTGTGCATGCATTTGGTAAGGAATTGTGGCCACAGGTAAAGAGGTATATTCATATGCGTTTGACAGTGACGACTGGAGTATATGAAGTTGTAGGCGCCAGGGGTAAACCGGTATATTCATATGCGTTTGACGGTGACGACTGGAGTATATGAAGTTGTGGTTAAGAACGTTCTTTTTTGGTAAAGATATGGGAGCTCAACCATCAAAAGTAACACCTTGTTCCCCCTTAGGATGCATCATTAAACACTGGGGAAAATTTGGGGGTGATCCTTTGAGAAAGGATAAATTAATTGACTAGATGGTGGCCAATGTACAAATTGGAAGATGAGGAAAAATGGCCAGAATTGGGAACCTTGCAATATAATACTATTTTACAGTTAATGTTATTTTGTAGAAGACAAGGAAAATGGGATGAGGTACCTTATGTAGATTTGTTTTTTTCTTTGAGAAATGATCATGAAATTCAGAAAAAATGTAAGCTTTTAGATTCGGATTCTAATGTGGTGATGATGATGATGATGGAAAATAAGGAACCAAAAGCGCATTGTTGTTCTGCATGTAGCATAGGAAAACGGTGTTTAAAACTAGGAGAAGAAGAGGAGGATACACAAATGTTAGTACCACCAAGTAAAAATGAAACTTCTGAAACCGAAGCAAGAGGAAGCAATACTTTTAGTCCGATAGCTGGCAGGACTAGAACCCAGCAAGGGTCTGTATTGTTAGCACCCCTTCGCCAGGCAGTGGGCCCAAGGGGGGAGCCAGTATTTGTGAAAGTACCATTTACAACTTCTGATTTAATGAATTGGAAAGAGTTAGCAGGATCATACAGAGAGAATCCAGAAAAGGTGTATAGATCCTTTCGAACAATTATTGAAAATCATAATCCAGATTGGAAAGATATTCAAATTCTTTTGAATAATTTGTTTACTCCTGAAGAAAAGAGGGTAGTATTAGAAAAAGCAAATATGGAAAATGAAAGAATAAATGCAAGAGAAGGTCCTGCTCATTTTATGCCAACTCAAGACCCAAATTGGAATCCTAATAGTAATGATGGGAAATTGATGATTAAACGGTATCAACAATTAATTTTGTATGGAGTAAAGAATGGAATATCCCGCCCAAAGAATTTGGCGAAATTGACTCAAATAATTCAGGGAAAAACAGAGGACCCATCCACCTTTTATGAACGATTATGTGAGGCAGCTAGGAAATGGACAGACTTAGATCATCCTGAGAGTGATGAGAACAGAGCAATATTTACTACTTTGTTTGTAGGGCAAGCTGCTCCAGATATTCGAAAGAAATTGCAGAAAGTGGATGGGATTACAGGAATGACTATATCACAGCTAATTGAAATTGCTTATAAGGTGTATAACAATAGGGAAGAGGAGGAAAAGAAAAATCAGGAAAAAGAAAAAATAAAAGATAGGAAACAAAAAGCTGCTATTTTAGCAGCTGCTTTTGTAAATGCCCAAGGATCAGCTGGAGGAAGAGGCAGAAGATATTTGAGAGGTAGAGGTAGAGGGTATTTGAGAGGAAAAGGCAGAGGAGGTAGAGATATGTTTAAACAATATACCCCATTAGGATTTAATCAATGTGCTGTATGCAAGAAACAGGGACACTGGAAGAGTGAGTGTCCAGAGAACAAAGGAGCAGTCGTGACTCAGTCACAGCAGATACCACCTGAAGCTGATTTACTTATGATGGGAGGAGATTCTGAATGATGGGGACCGGGGGTAGAAAATGATATTTTCCCAGCTGAGCCCCTGGTTCCAGTAAAGCTGGGAGATGAAGTAGTCGATTTTTTAGTAGATACTGGAGCAAAATATTCTGTTATAAATACATGTAAAGGACCAATGAGTAAATTTAATGTATCTATTGTTGGGGTCACGGGAAAGAAGGAGATAAGGCCTTTTTTGAAACCTTTAAAATGTAAAATTGGAGGAAAAACACTGATGCATGAATTTTTATATATACCGGAATGCACCATGCCTCTCTTAGGACGGGATTTATTGAATAAATTGGGAGCACAAATCAACTTTAAAAAAGGAAGAATCCAAGTTCATTTTCCTGAAGCTAATGCCTGGCAAGCCCAAGTTTATTTATTACAGACAAACACAGATGAATCTGAAGAAATTCCAGAAGAGCTTAAAGGTGCAGTTTACCCTTTTGTTTGGGCAACAGAGAAACCAGGAAGAGCGAAAAATGTGGAACCGGTAAAAGTTGAATTGAAAACAGGAGCTCGACCGGTAAGAAAGAAACAGTATCCTATTAGTATAGAAGCCAGAAAAGGTTTGGAACCAATAATAAATAATTTTCTTAAATACGGACTTTTAAGAGAATGTCAATCTGATTATAATACTCCTGTCCTTCCAGTGAAAAAGCCGCATAACCAAGGATATAGGCTGGTCCAAGATTTAAGAGCAATAAACCAGTTAGTGGTGGACATTCATCCAATAGTCCCTAATCCATATACGCTGTTAACAACTATCAATGAATCAAATGCATATTTCTCTGTTATAGATTTGAAAGACGCTTTCTTTTGTATACCTCTGGAAGAAAACAGCCAAAAGATTTTTGCTTTTGAATGGGAAGATCCGTCGACTGGGAGGAGGACTCAGCTCTGCTGGACCGTGCTGCCACAAGGGTTTAAAAATAGCCCAACCATCTTTGGAGCAGCTCTGAATAAGGAACTGGAACAGTGGTCCGGTAAGGAAGATCAAATCACCCTCCTTCAATATGTTGATGACATCCTATTGGGAGCAGATACTATTGAAATCTGCAAAGAAAAGACTGTCAGCCTCCTAAACTTTTTGGGAATGGCCGGGTATAGGGTGTCAGAGAAGAAAGCACAAATTGCAAAACAAACTGTAATTTATTTGGGGTTTGAGATTTCCCAAGGACAGCGAAGATTGGGAAATGGTAGAAAAGAAGCCATTTGCAGGATGGCACCCCCTCAATCTAAAAGAGAGCTGAGAGGATTTTTAGGAATGGCTGGATGGTGTCGCCTTTGGATTCCAAATTATGGTTTGATGGCAAAACCACTGTATGAGGCAACCAAAGGCCCTGAAGAATTGTTAGAATGGACTCCAGAGTGCCGAAAAAGTTTTGATGACATTAAACAGACTTTAATGAAAACTCCAGCTTTAGGACTTCCAAATCTGACCAAACCCTTTGAGCTATTTGTGCATGAGAAGAGACATGTAGCTATGGGGGTTTTGACTCAACTTTTGGGAGACTGGAAAAGACCAGTGGCTTACTTTCCCAAACAATTAGATAAAGTAAGCTCAGGATGGCCTAGCTGCTTGCGGGCAGTTGCGGCAACAGTTCTCATCATTCAAGAAGCTAGAAAATTGACATTGGGACAGAAAATAACGGTTCACGTCCCGCATGCGGTACTTGCAGGACTGGAACAAAAAGGACATCATTGGCTAACCCCTAGTCGTTTGTTACAATATCAGGCTTTGTTAGTGGAACAAGACGACATCATTTTGAAAGTGAGTACAATTTTAAATCCTGCCTCTTTAATGCCAAGTGAAAAAGAGAGTGATCTTAACCATGATTGTTTACAAGTTATCGAACAGGTGTATGCCAGCAGGCCAGATCTGAAAGATGTCCCTCTCCAAACTCCGGATGAAGAATTATTTACTGATGGAAGCAGCTTTGTTGTAAAAGGAGAAAGGAGGGCTGGTTATGCCGTGGTAACTTTAACTGAAGATCGAGAAGTAAAAGCATTACCTCCAAATACATCCGCCCAGAAAGCAGAAATTATAGCCCTCACAAAAGCCTTAAATTTGGCTAAAGGTAAAAGAGTTAACATCTATACAGATTCTAAATATGCTTTTGGAGTTGTGCATGCTCATGGAGCAATATGGAAGGAGCGAGGACTTTTATCTGCTAGCGGTACCCCTATAAAATACGGAACCGAGATTTTGAATTTGTTGGAAGCAGTACAGAAACCTAAAGAAGTTGCGGTGATTCATTGTAAAGCTCATCAAAAAGGGGACTCAAAAGTAATACAAGGAAATCGAAAAGCAGACGAGGCTGCTAAACGTGTAGCATTAAATACTATGATTTATGTTTTAATTCCATCAAAAGAAAATCAGGTGGAATCCCCAAATTATAATGAGAAAGAAAATAAATTAGCTATGTTATTACATTGTAAGAAGAATGATCGAGGATGGTGGATAACTTCACATGGACAATGTATAGTAACCCCTGAAATTATGAAGAAATTAATGGTCAAAACCCGTGCTGAAACACACATGGGAGCAGAGGCAATGGTGGAATCAGTAAGACGATAGGCGATAGGAACCAAAATGTTATTGATTGCTAAAAGTGTGAGTAATAAATGTGAGATTTGTCTTAGGAACAATCCGAAAATAGAAATCCGACCCCCTCCTGGAGAGGTAAAAAGAGGCATAACTTCCGGTGAGTATTGGCAAATAGATTTTTCAGAGTTACCGCGATGTAACCAATACCGATATCTATTGATATTGGTAGATACCTTCTCTGGATGGCCGGAAGCTTTCCCGTGTCGAACCAACAAGGCAAAAGAGGTTGTAAAACATTGGTTGAAAGAAATAATTCCAAGGTTTGGAGTCCCTTTAGGAATATCCTCAGACAGAGGTCCACATTTTGTAGCAGAGGTTGTTAAAAACATGAGTAAGACATTAGGGATTAAGTGGGATCTCCATACCCCTTGGAGACCTCAATCTAGTGGGCAGGTGGAAAGGATGAATCAAACATTGAAAAGACAAATTTCTAAAATATGTCAGGAAGCTCAATTGAAGTGGATCGAAGCCTTACCACTTGCCTTGTTGAGAATTAGGGTGACCCCTAGAGCTAAAGAAAAAGTGAGTCCATTTGAAATTTTATATGGAAAACCTTATAGTGTTAATTTGACAGGAGGGTCAGAACAAATGCATGTAATAGGAGAAAAAGTATTAACTGAATATCTTTTATCTTTGAGTAAGGTGTTGAATTCTTTGCATAAGTATGTCCTTTTGAAGACACCTTTACCTCTTGAATTTCCAGTACACTCATTTAATCCAGGGGATCAAGTTTATTTGCGAACGTGGAAGGACGACCCTCTTGGAGAAAAGTGGAAAGGACCTTTCCAGGTGCTGTTAACAACAAACACTGCTGTGAAACTGGAAGGAATAGATTCTTGGATTCATTATACGAGGATTAAGAAAATTCCACCTGGACTGTGGACATCTGTATTTAAGGAACCATTGAAGTTAACTTTGCGGCGTGTTCAATGAGATACTGGAGATGCTGCTAAATTAGTGTAACAATTTGATTATTGAACAGAATTAAATCAGAGAGAGAGGGAAGATGTGGAATGTGTTGTTGTTAATAATAACGATCAGTCAGATTGATTCTCAATTTTTGTTACCAAAATGGGATAGAAATCGAAATATCTGGGAACTTTTAGCCCGAGAAGTAACCAACATGTCTTCCTTTTGTATTTCAGCCGAGAATTCTGTGGGAGGGATGTATAGTTCTTGTTTGGTAGGAGTACCAACCCCATTGGAATTGATGAAGAATTATACAATGTTTCAAAGTTTTGATATTAAATTAACTTATCGTAGCATTTATAGTTTAGGAAAAACAACTAGATTTAAGGAGAGAGGGATGTTAAGAGTCAAGGTGCGAGGAATGCTTCCAGCTGGGCATTGTGTTAAATTTATAAATTGCACTTCTAAATGTGAAAATTTAACGCGTTTACAACCTCCTTTGAGATGTAACTCCACTCAACTTCAGAGTTATGCATGGGCTCATACTAAATTACCCCTTGGATGGTTTTTGTTGTGTGGACGAATAGCATATTCCTATATTCCAGCGAATGTGACCGGAGGTCCGTGTTCAATAGGGAGGATAGCTCCGCTGCTGATAGACAAAAAGGACTTAGAACATGGTGCACGAACTAAAAGGAGCGTACATCAGATACCAGAGAATTGTGACTCGCGAGTCACTTTATACAGTTCAAGTGAGATGTCAGCTGCAGCTATCCTAGCACCCGGAGTTGGAGTAGCTATGAATTATCACACCATAAAACGGATTACTTGTGCTTTAGTAAAAGACATAAATTATACCTCCCAAGCACTTTCGGCTATTGGTACCGAAATGACACAAATAAGAGAAGCTACCCTTGAAAACAGGGCTGCAATTGACTATTTACTTTTAAGACACAATCATGGTTGTGAAGAATTTAAAGGAATGTGTTGTTTTAATTTGAGTGATAATTCACAGTTAGTAGAGAAGAAAATTCAACAATTAAAAGATTTGGCATATGGGTTTAAAGAACGGGAAGGATTAGATTTTTCTTGGTTGTTCTCGTGGCTTCCAAATTTAAATTGGCTTAGACAATTATTTTTGTTTGTGGTACGGATCGTTATTTTAATTATGATTACATGTTGTATGATTCAATTTGTATCTTTTTGTAGAAAATAAGTATTATGAGACTCATGATGCTTAACATCGTAAGTCTCAAAGGGGGGAATTGTTAATGTTAATCTTAATCAACATTAATTTTTAAAGTGGTATCATCCTGTGTATAGCCCTCACCCAGAACTGGGTTAAAAGACCAGTTAATAAGAAACCAGAATGATGAAGCTAGTGAGTGGGTGTTTGATTGGAGGAGATCAAGATGTATGTGTTTTAATTTAAGAACACTATGGTGATAGATAGTTTGTTGTGGGTTCTATATTGCTCGCTTCTGTAATTTTAAACAATGCAGATTTGTTGCTTAGAAGTTAGGTAACTAACAGGTGTGTGTTTGTAATTGTGTGGAGTAGTAATTAATTATAAGCTGTGTGTTTTAGAGGTAGTGAGCTATGGAAACTATAAACAAACGTGGTCCAAGCATGGCTTAGGGACAAATTGCGACCCTATAAGGTAAAAGAGGAAATAAGCTCATGAAGAGTTCACTACCCTGCCGACCACCAGAGACCACCCGAGACCCCCAAGAAGACCCTAAAGGCTTTAGTGCGCATGTGTTTAAGATGATGTAATATTATAATTAGTTCTCGGAAATGTAATGAATATGTAACAAGGAAATTTAAATTATGTACGAGAAGCATGGATATAAACAGAAAGGTGACTAGACCAGGTGTGCTTGATTTGTGGCAAGTCCACCGAGCACCCAGGCCTGAATAAAACAATATCTCTCCTGAGCGTGTGGAATTGGTTACTTGCACGCCGGGCACGAATCCGCTTTTCGGACAACAGTTTTTGGCGACCCAGGTGGGACTGCTGTGAAGCCTTGCCCGGATCGACTCGCCGGCTCTCGGTGGGGAGACTCTGCTCTCCGGACTCCAGCGCGCACCGACCTTTTGATCGGGGACTCCGTGAGTATTCTCCCCGACCAGAGCAGGTGAGCGACTCAACGGTGCAACGCTAAGGTAAATGAGATATTGTTCTGGAGTATAAAACTGTGCATGCATTTGGTAAGGAATTGTGGCCACAGGTAAAGAGGTATATTCATATGCGTTTGACAGTGACGACTGGAGTATATGAAGTTGTAGGCGCCAGGGGTAAACCGGTATATTCATATGCGTTTGACGGTGACGACTGGAGTATATGAAGTTGTGGTTAAGAACGTTCTTTTTTGGTAAAGATATGGGAGCTCAACCATCAAAAGTAACACCTTGTTCCCCCTTAGGATGCATCATTAAACACTGGGGAAAATTTGGGGGTGATCCTTTGAGAAAGGATAAATTAATTGACTAGATGGTGGCCAATGTACAAATTGGAAGATGAGGAAAAATGGCCAGAATTGGGAACCTTGCAATATAATACTATTTTACAGTTAATGTTATTTTGTAGAAGACAAGGAAAATGGGATGAGGTACCTTATGTAGATTTGTTTTTTTCTTTGAGAAATGATCATGAAATTCAGAAAAAATGTAAGCTTTTAGATTCGGATTCTAATGTGGTGATGATGATGATGATGGAAAATAAGGAACCAAAAGCGCATTGTTGTTCTGCATGTAGCATAGGAAAACGGTGTTTAAAACTAGGAGAAGAAGAGGAGGATACACAAATGTTAGTACCACCAAGTAAAAATGAAACTTCTGAAACCGAAGCAAGAGGAAGCAATACTTTTAGTCCGATAGCTGGCAGGACTAGAACCCAGCAAGGGTCTGTATTGTTAGCACCCCTTCGCCAGGCAGTGGGCCCAAGGGGGGAGCCAGTATTTGTGAAAGTACCATTTACAACTTCTGATTTAATGAATTGGAAAGAGTTAGCAGGATCATACAGAGAGAATCCAGAAAAGGTGTATAGATCCTTTCGAACAATTATTGAAAATCATAATCCAGATTGGAAAGATATTCAAATTCTTTTGAATAATTTGTTTACTCCTGAAGAAAAGAGGGTAGTATTAGAAAAAGCAAATATGGAAAATGAAAGAATAAATGCAAGAGAAGGTCCTGCTCATTTTATGCCAACTCAAGACCCAAATTGGAATCCTAATAGTAATGATGGGAAATTGATGATTAAACGGTATCAACAATTAATTTTGTATGGAGTAAAGAATGGAATATCCCGCCCAAAGAATTTGGCGAAATTGACTCAAATAATTCAGGGAAAAACAGAGGACCCATCCACCTTTTATGAACGATTATGTGAGGCAGCTAGGAAATGGACAGACTTAGATCATCCTGAGAGTGATGAGAACAGAGCAATATTTACTACTTTGTTTGTAGGGCAAGCTGCTCCAGATATTCGAAAGAAATTGCAGAAAGTGGATGGGATTACAGGAATGACTATATCACAGCTAATTGAAATTGCTTATAAGGTGTATAACAATAGGGAAGAGGAGGAAAAGAAAAATCAGGAAAAAGAAAAAATAAAAGATAGGAAACAAAAAGCTGCTATTTTAGCAGCTGCTTTTGTAAATGCCCAAGGATCAGCTGGAGGAAGAGGCAGAAGATATTTGAGAGGTAGAGGTAGAGGGTATTTGAGAGGAAAAGGCAGAGGAGGTAGAGATATGTTTAAACAATATACCCCATTAGGATTTAATCAATGTGCTGTATGCAAGAAACAGGGACACTGGAAGAGTGAGTGTCCAGAGAACAAAGGAGCAGTCGTGACTCAGTCACAGCAGATACCACCTGAAGCTGATTTACTTATGATGGGAGGAGATTCTGAATGATGGGGACCGGGGGTAGAAAATGATATTTTCCCAGCTGAGCCCCTGGTTCCAGTAAAGCTGGGAGATGAAGTAGTCGATTTTTTAGTAGATACTGGAGCAAAATATTCTGTTATAAATACATGTAAAGGACCAATGAGTAAATTTAATGTATCTATTGTTGGGGTCACGGGAAAGAAGGAGATAAGGCCTTTTTTGAAACCTTTAAAATGTAAAATTGGAGGAAAAACACTGATGCATGAATTTTTATATATACCGGAATGCACCATGCCTCTCTTAGGACGGGATTTATTGAATAAATTGGGAGCACAAATCAACTTTAAAAAAGGAAGAATCCAAGTTCATTTTCCTGAAGCTAATGCCTGGCAAGCCCAAGTTTATTTATTACAGACAAACACAGATGAATCTGAAGAAATTCCAGAAGAGCTTAAAGGTGCAGTTTACCCTTTTGTTTGGGCAACAGAGAAACCAGGAAGAGCGAAAAATGTGGAACCGGTAAAAGTTGAATTGAAAACAGGAGCTCGACCGGTAAGAAAGAAACAGTATCCTATTAGTATAGAAGCCAGAAAAGGTTTGGAACCAATAATAAATAATTTTCTTAAATACGGACTTTTAAGAGAATGTCAATCTGATTATAATACTCCTGTCCTTCCAGTGAAAAAGCCGCATAACCAAGGATATAGGCTGGTCCAAGATTTAAGAGCAATAAACCAGTTAGTGGTGGACATTCATCCAATAGTCCCTAATCCATATACGCTGTTAACAACTATCAATGAATCAAATGCATATTTCTCTGTTATAGATTTGAAAGACGCTTTCTTTTGTATACCTCTGGAAGAAAACAGCCAAAAGATTTTTGCTTTTGAATGGGAAGATCCGTCGACTGGGAGGAGGACTCAGCTCTGCTGGACCGTGCTGCCACAAGGGTTTAAAAATAGCCCAACCATCTTTGGAGCAGCTCTGAATAAGGAACTGGAACAGTGGTCCGGTAAGGAAGATCAAATCACCCTCCTTCAATATGTTGATGACATCCTATTGGGAGCAGATACTATTGAAATCTGCAAAGAAAAGACTGTCAGCCTCCTAAACTTTTTGGGAATGGCCGGGTATAGGGTGTCAGAGAAGAAAGCACAAATTGCAAAACAAACTGTAATTTATTTGGGGTTTGAGATTTCCCAAGGACAGCGAAGATTGGGAAATGGTAGAAAAGAAGCCATTTGCAGGATGGCACCCCCTCAATCTAAAAGAGAGCTGAGAGGATTTTTAGGAATGGCTGGATGGTGTCGCCTTTGGATTCCAAATTATGGTTTGATGGCAAAACCACTGTATGAGGCAACCAAAGGCCCTGAAGAATTGTTAGAATGGACTCCAGAGTGCCGAAAAAGTTTTGATGACATTAAACAGACTTTAATGAAAACTCCAGCTTTAGGACTTCCAAATCTGACCAAACCCTTTGAGCTATTTGTGCATGAGAAGAGACATGTAGCTATGGGGGTTTTGACTCAACTTTTGGGAGACTGGAAAAGACCAGTGGCTTACTTTCCCAAACAATTAGATAAAGTAAGCTCAGGATGGCCTAGCTGCTTGCGGGCAGTTGCGGCAACAGTTCTCATCATTCAAGAAGCTAGAAAATTGACATTGGGACAGAAAATAACGGTTCACGTCCCGCATGCGGTACTTGCAGGACTGGAACAAAAAGGACATCATTGGCTAACCCCTAGTCGTTTGTTACAATATCAGGCTTTGTTAGTGGAACAAGACGACATCATTTTGAAAGTGAGTACAATTTTAAATCCTGCCTCTTTAATGCCAAGTGAAAAAGAGAGTGATCTTAACCATGATTGTTTACAAGTTATCGAACAGGTGTATGCCAGCAGGCCAGATCTGAAAGATGTCCCTCTCCAAACTCCGGATGAAGAATTATTTACTGATGGAAGCAGCTTTGTTGTAAAAGGAGAAAGGAGGGCTGGTTATGCCGTGGTAACTTTAACTGAAGATCGAGAAGTAAAAGCATTACCTCCAAATACATCCGCCCAGAAAGCAGAAATTATAGCCCTCACAAAAGCCTTAAATTTGGCTAAAGGTAAAAGAGTTAACATCTATACAGATTCTAAATATGCTTTTGGAGTTGTGCATGCTCATGGAGCAATATGGAAGGAGCGAGGACTTTTATCTGCTAGCGGTACCCCTATAAAATACGGAACCGAGATTTTGAATTTGTTGGAAGCAGTACAGAAACCTAAAGAAGTTGCGGTGATTCATTGTAAAGCTCATCAAAAAGGGGACTCAAAAGTAATACAAGGAAATCGAAAAGCAGACGAGGCTGCTAAACGTGTAGCATTAAATACTATGATTTATGTTTTAATTCCATCAAAAGAAAATCAGGTGGAATCCCCAAATTATAATGAGAAAGAAAATAAATTAGCTATGTTATTACATTGTAAGAAGAATGATCGAGGATGGTGGATAACTTCACATGGACAATGTATAGTAACCCCTGAAATTATGAAGAAATTAATGGTCAAAACCCGTGCTGAAACACACATGGGAGCAGAGGCAATGGTGGAATCAGTAAGACGATAGGCGATAGGAACCAAAATGTTATTGATTGCTAAAAGTGTGAGTAATAAATGTGAGATTTGTCTTAGGAACAATCCGAAAATAGAAATCCGACCCCCTCCTGGAGAGGTAAAAAGAGGCATAACTTCCGGTGAGTATTGGCAAATAGATTTTTCAGAGTTACCGCGATGTAACCAATACCGATATCTATTGATATTGGTAGATACCTTCTCTGGATGGCCGGAAGCTTTCCCGTGTCGAACCAACAAGGCAAAAGGGGTTGTAAAACATTGGTTGAAAGAAATAATTCCAAGGTTTGGAGTCCCTTTAGGAATATCCTCAGACAGAGGTCCACATTTTGTAGCAGAGGTTGTTAAAAACATGAGTAAGACATTAGGGATTAAGTGGGATCTCCATACCCCTTGGAGACCTCAATCTAGTGGGCAGGTGGAAAGGATGAATCAAACATTGAAAAGACAAATTTCTAAAATATGTCAGGAAGCTCAATTGAAGTGGATCGAAGCCTTACCACTTGCCTTGTTGAGAATTAGGGTGACCCCTAGAGCTAAAGAAAAAGTGAGTCCATTTGAAATTTTATATGGAAAACCTTATAGTGTTAATTTGACAGGAGGATCAGAACAAATGCATGTAATAGGAGAAAAAGTATTAACTGAATATCTTTTATCTTTGAGTAAGGTGTTGAATTCTTTGCATAAGTATGTCCTTTTGAAGACACCTTTACCTCTTGAATTTCCAGTACACTCATTTAATCCAGGGGATCAAGTTTATTTGCGAACGTGGAAGGACGACCCTCTTGGAGAAAAGTGGAAAGGACCTTTCCAGGTGCTGTTAACAACAAACACTGCTGTGAAACTGGAAGGAATAGATTCTTGGATTCATTATACGAGGATTAAGAAAATTCCACCTGGACTGTGGACATCTGTATTTAAGGAACCATTGAAGTTAACTTTGCGGCGTGTTCAATGAGATACTGGAGATGCTGCTAAATTAGTGTAACAATTTGATTATTGAACAGAATTAAATCAGAGAGAGAGGGAAGATGTGGAATGTGTTGTTGTTAATAATAACGATCAGTCAGATTGATTCTCAATTTTTGTTACCAAAATGGGATAGAAATCGAAATATCTGGGAACTTTTAGCCCGAGAAGTAACCAACATGTCTTCCTTTTGTATTTCAGCCGAGAATTCTGTGGGAGGGATGTATAGTTCTTGTTTGGTAGGAGTACCAACCCCATTGGAATTGATGAAGAATTATACAATGTTTCAAAGTTTTGATATTAAATTAACTTATCGTAGCATTTATAGTTTAGGAAAAACAACTAGATTTAAGGAGAGAGGGATGTTAAGAGTCAAGGTGCGAGGAATGCTTCCAGCTGGGCATTGTGTTAAATTTATAAATTGCACTTCTAAATGTGAAAATTTAACGCGTTTACAACCTCCTTTGAGATGTAACTCCACTCAACTTCAGAGTTATGCATGGGCTCATACTAAATTACCCCTTGGATGGTTTTTGTTGTGTGGACGAATAGCATATTCCTATATTCCAGCGAATGTGACCGGAGGTCCGTGTTCAATAGGGAGGATAGCTCCGCTGCTGATAGACAAAAAGGACTTAGAACATGGTGCACGAACTAAAAGGAGCGTACATCAGATACCAGAGAATTGTGACTCGCGAGTCACTTTATACAGTTCAAGTGAGATGTCAGCTGCAGCTATCCTAGCACCCGGAGTTGGAGTAGCTATGAATTATCACACCATAAAACGGATTACTTGTGCTTTAGTAAAAGACATAAATTATACCTCCCAAGCACTTTCGGCTATTGGTACCGAAATGACACAAATAAGAGAAGCTACCCTTGAAAACAGGGCTGCAATTGACTATTTACTTTGAAGACACAATCATGGTTGTGAAGAATTTAAAGGAATGTGTTGTTTTAATTTGAGTGATAATTCACAGTTAGTAGAGAAGAAAATTCAACAATTAAAAGATTTGGCATATGGGTTTAAAGAACGGGAAGGATTAGATTTTTCTTGGTTGTTCTCGTGGCTTCCAAATTTAAATTGGCTTAGACAATTATTTTTGTTTGTGGTACGGATCGTTATTTTAATTATGATTACATGTTGTATGATTCAATTTGTATCTTTTTGTAGAAAATAAGTATTATGAGACTCATGATGCTTAACATCGTAAGTCTCAAAGGGGGGAATTGTTAATGTTAATCTTAATCAACATTAATTTTTAAAGTGGTATCATCCTGTGTATAGCCCTCACCCAGAACTGGGTTAAAAGACCAGTTAATAAGAAACCAGAATGATGAAGCTAGTGAGTGGGTGTTTGATTGGAGGAGATCAAGATGTATGTGTTTTAATTTAAGAACACTATGGTGATAGATAGTTTGTTGTGGGTTCTATATTGCTCGCTTCTGTAATTTTAAACAATGCAGATTTGTTGCTTAGAAGTTAGGTAACTAACAGGTGTGTGTTTGTAATTGTGTGGAGTAGTAATTAATTATAAGCTGTGTGTTTTAGAGGTAGTGAGCTATGGAAACTATAAACAAACGTGGTCCAAGCATGGCTTAGGGACAAATTGCGACCCTATAAGGTAAAAGAGGAAATAAGCTCATGAAGAGTTCACTACCCTGCCGACCACCAGAGACCACCCGAGACCCCCAAGAAGACCCTAAAGGCTTTAGTGCGCATGTGTTTAAGATGATGTAATATTATAATTAGTTCTCGGAAATGTAATGAATATGTAACAAGGAAATTTAAATTATGTACGAGAAGCATGGATATAAACAGAAAGGTGACTAGACCAGGTGTGCTTGATTTGTGGCAAGTCCACCGAGCACCCAGGCCTGAATAAAACAATATCTCTCCTGAGCGTGTGGAATTGGTTACTTGCACGCCGGGCACGAATCCGCTTTTCGGACAACAGTTTTTGGCGACCCAGGTGGGACTGCTGTGAAGCCTTGCCCGGATCGACTCGCCGGCTCTCGGTGGGGAGACTCTGCTCTCCGGACTCCAGCGCGCACCGACCTTTTGATCGGGGACTCCGTGAGAATTCTCCCCGACCAGAGCAGGTGAGCGACTCAACGGTGCAACGCTAAGGTAAATGAGATATTGTTCTGGAGTATAAAACTGTGCATGCATTTGGTAAGGAATTGTGGCCACAGGTAAAGAGGTATATTCATATGCGTTTGACAGTGACGACTGGAGTATATGAAGTTGTAGGCGCCAGGGGTAAACCGGTATATTCATATGCGTTTGACGGTGACGACTAGAGAGTGATCTTAACCATGATTGTTTACAAGTTATCGAACAGGTGTATGCCAGCAGGCCTGATCTGAAAGATGTCCCTCTCCAAACTCCGGATGAAGAATTATTTACTGATGGAAGCAGCTTTGTTGTAAAAGGAGAAAGGAGGGCTGGTTATGCCGTGGTAACTTTAACTGAAGATCGAGAAGTAAAAGCATTACCTCCAAATACATCCGCCCAGAAAGCAGAAATTATAGCCCTCACAAAAGCCTTAAATTTGGCTAAAGGTAAAAGAGTTAACATCTATACAGATTCTAAATATGCTTTTGGAGTTGTGCATGCTCATGGAGCAATATGGAAGGAGCGAGGACTTTTATCTGCTAGCGGTACCCCTATAAAATACGGAACCGAGATTTTGAATTTGTTGGAAGCAGTACAGAAACCTAAAGAAGTTGCGGTGATTCATTGTAAAGCTCATCAAAAAGGGGACTCAAAAGTAATACAAGGAAATCGAAAAGCAGACGAGGCTGCTAAACGTGTAGCATTAAATACTATGATTTATGTTTTAATTCCATCAAAAGAAAATCAGGTGGAATCCCCAAATTATAATGAGAAAGAAAATAAATTAGCTATGTTATTACATTGTAAGAAGAATGATCGAGGATGGTGGATAACTTCACATGGACAATGTATAGTAACCCCTGAAATTATGAAGAAATTAATGGTCAAAACCCGTGCTGAAACACACATGGGAGCAGAGGCAATGGTGGAATCAGTAAGACGATAGGCGATAGGAACCAAAATGTTATTGATTGCTAAAAGTGTGAGTAATAAATGTGAGATTTGTCTTAGGAACAATCCGAAAATAGAAATCCGACCCCCTCCTGGAGAGGTAAAAAGAGGCATAACTTCCGGTGAGTATTGGCAAATAGATTTTTCAGAGTTACCGCGATGTAACCAATACCGATATCTATTGATATTGGTAGATACCTTCTCTGGATGGCCGGAAGCTTTCCCGTCTCGAACCAACAAGGCAAAAGAGGTTGTAAAACATTTGTTGAAAGAAATAATTCCAAGGTTTGGAGTCCCTTTAGGAATATCCTCAGACAGAGGTCCACATTTTGTAGCAGAGGTTGTTAAAAACATGAGTAAGACATTAGGGATTAAGTGGGATCTCCATACCCCTTGGAGACCTCAATCTAGTGGGCAGGTGGAAAGGATGAATCAAACATTGAAAAGACAAATTTCTAAAATATGTCAGGAAGCTCAATTGAAGTGGATCGAAGCCTTACCACTTGCCTTGTTGAGAATTAGGGTGACCCCTAGAGCTAAAGAAAAAGTGAGTCCATTTGAAATTTTATATGGAAAACCTTATAGTGTTAATTTGACAGGAGGATCAGAACAAATGCATGTAATAGGAGAAAAAGTATTAACTGAATATCTTTTATCTTTGAGTAAGGTGTTGAATTCTTTGCATAAGTATGTCCTTTTGAAGACACCTTTACCTCTTGAATTTCCAGTACACTCATTTAATCCAGGGGATCAAGTTTATTTGCGAACGTGGAAGGACGACCCTCTTGGAGAAAAGTGGAAAGGACCTTTCCAGGTGCTGTTAACAACAAACACTGCTGTGAAACTGGAAGGAATAGATTCTTGGATTCATTATACGAGGATTAAGAAAATTCCACCTGGACTGTGGACATCTGTATTTAAGGAACCATTGAAGTTAACTTTGCGGCGTGTTCAATGAGATACTGGAGATGCTGCTAAATTAGTGTAACAATTTGATTATTGAACAGAATTAAATCAGAGAGAGAGGGAAGATGTGGAATGTGTTGTTGTTAATAATAACGATCAGTCAGATTGATTCTCAATTTTTGTTACCAAAATGGGATAGAAATCGAAATATCTGGGAACTTTTAGCCCGAGAAGTAACCAACATGTCTTCCTTTTGTATTTCAGCCGAGAATTCTGTGGGAGGGATGTATAGTTCTTGTTTGGTAGGAGTACCAACCCCATTGGAATTGATGAAGAATTATACAATGTTTCAAAGTTTTGATATTAAATTAACTTATCGTAGCATTTATAGTTTAGGAAAAACAACTAGATTTAAGGAGAGAGGGATGTTAAGAGTCAAGGTGCGAGGAATGCTTCCAGCTGGGCATTGTGTTAAATTTATAAATTGCACTTCTAAATGTGAAAATTTAACGCGTTTACAACCTCCTTTGAGATGTAACTCCACTCAACTTCAGAGTTATGCATGGGCTCATACTAAATTACCCCTTGGATGGTTTTTGTTGTGTGGACGAATAGCATATTCCTATATTCCAGCGAATGTGACCGGAGGTCCGTGTTCAATAGGGAGGATAGCTCCGCTGCTGATAGACAAAAAGGACTTAGAACATGGTGCACGAACTAAAAGGAGCGTACATCAGATACCAGAGAATTGTGACTCGCGAGTCACTTTATACAGTTCAAGTGAGATGTCAGCTGCAGCTATCCTAGCACCCGGAGTTGGAGTAGCTATGAATTATCACACCATAAAACGGATTACTTGTGCTTTAGTAAAAGACATAAATTATACCTCCCAAGCACTTTCGGCTATTGGTACCGAAATGACACAAATAAGAGAAGCTACCCTTGAAAACAGGGCTGCAATTGACTATTTACTTTTAAGACACAATCATGGTTGTGAAGAATTTAAAGGAATGTGTTGTTTTAATTTGAGTGATAATTCACAGTTAGTAGAGAAGAAAATTCAACAATTAAAAGATTTGGCATATGGGTTTAAAGAACGGGAAGGATTAGATTTTTCTTGGTTGTTCTCGTGGCTTCCAAATTTAAATTGGCTTAGACAATTATTTTTGTTTGTGGTACGGATCGTTATTTTAATTATGATTACATGTTGTATGATTCAATTTGTATCTTTTTGTAGAAAATAAGTATTATGAGACTCATGATGCTTAACATCGTAAGTCTCAAAGGGGGGAATTGTTAATGTTAATCTTAATCAACATTAATTTTTAAAGTGGTATCATCCTGTGTATAGCCCTCACCCAGAACTGGGTTAAAAGACCAGTTAATAAGAAACCAGAATGATGAAGCTAGTGAGTGGGTGTTTGATTGGAGGAGATCAAGATGTATGTGTTTTAATTTAAGAACACTATGGTGATAGATAGTTTGTTGTGGGTTCTATATTGCTCGCTTCTGTAATTTTAAACAATGCAGATTTGTTGCTTAGAAGTTAGGTAACTAACAGGTGTGTGTTTGTAATTGTGTGGAGTAGTAATTAATTATAAGCTGTGTGTTTTAGAGGTAGTGAGCTATGGAAACTATAAACAAACGTGGTCCAAGCATGGCTTAGGGACAAATTGCGACCCTATAAGGTAAAAGAGGAAATAAGCTCATGAAGAGTTCACTACCCTGCCGACCACCAGAGACCACCCGAGACCCCCAAGAAGACCCTAAAGGCTTTAGTGCGCATGTGTTTAAGATGATGTAATATTATAATTAGTTCTCGGAAATGTAATGAATATGTAACAAGGAAATTTAAATTATGTACGAGAAGCATGGATATAAACAGAAAGGTGACTAGACCAGGTGTGCTTGATTTGTGGCAAGTCCACCGAGCACCCAGGCCTGAATAAAACAATATCTCTCCTGAGCGTGTGGAATTGGTTACTTGCACGCCGGGCACGAATCCGCTTTTCGGACAACAGTTTTTGGCGACCCAGGTGGGACTGCTGTGAAGCCTTGCCCGGATCGACTCGCCGGCTCTCGGTGGGGAGACTCTGCTCTCCGGACTCCAGCGCGCACCGACCTTTTGATCGGGGACTCCGTGAGAATTCTCCCCGACCAGAGCAGGTGAGCGACTCAACGGTGCAACGCTAAGGTAAATGAGATATTGTTCTGGAGTATAAAACTGTGCATGCATTTGGTAAGGAATTGTGGCCACAGGTAAAGAGGTATATTCATATGCGTTTGACAGTGACGACTGGAGTATATGAAGTTGTAGGCGCCAGGGGTAAACCGGTATATTCATATGCGTTTGACGGTGACGACTAGAGAGTGATCTTAACCATGATTGTTTACAAGTTATCGAACAGGTGTATGCCAGCAGGCCTGATCTGAAAGATGTCCCTCTCCAAACTCCGGATGAAGAATTATTTACTGATGGAAGCAGCTTTGTTGTAAAAGGAGAAAGGAGGGCTGGTTATGCCGTGGTAACTTTAACTGAAGATCGAGAAGTAAAAGCATTACCTCCAAATACATCCGCCCAGAAAGCAGAAATTATAGCCCTCACAAAAGCCTTAAATTTGGCTAAAGGTAAAAGAGTTAACATCTATACAGATTCTAAATATGCTTTTGGAGTTGTGCATGCTCATGGAGCAATATGGAAGGAGCGAGGACTTTTATCTGCTAGCGGTACCCCTATAAAATACGGAACCGAGATTTTGAATTTGTTGGAAGCAGTACAGAAACCTAAAGAAGTTGCGGTGATTCATTGTAAAGCTCATCAAAAAGGGGACTCAAAAGTAATACAAGGAAATCGAAAAGCAGACGAGGCTGCTAAACGTGTAGCATTAAATACTATGATTTATGTTTTAATTCCATCAAAAGAAATTCAGGTGGAATCCCCAAATTATAATGAGAAAGAAAATAAATTAGCTATGTTATTACATTGTAAGAAGAATGATCGAGGATGGTGGATAACTTCACATGGACAATGTATAGTAACCCCTGAAATTATGAAGAAATTAATGGTCAAAACCCGTGCTGAAACACACATGGGAGCAGAGGCAATGGTGGAATCAGTAAGACGATAGGCGATAGGAACCAAAATGTTATTGATTGCTAAAAGTGTGAGTAATAAATGTGAGATTTGTCTTAGGAACAATCCGAAAATAGAAATCCGACCCCCTCCTGGAGAGGTAAAAAGAGGCATAACTTCCGGTGAGTATTGGCAAATAGATTTTTCAGAGTTACCGCGATGTAACCAATACCGATATCTATTGATATTGGTAGATACCTTCTCTGGATGGCCGGAAGCTTTCCCGTGTCGAACCAACAAGGCAAAAGGGGTTGTAAAACATTGGTTGAAAGAAATAATTCCAAGGTTTGGAGTCCCTTTAGGAATATCCTCAGACAGAGGTCCACATTTTGTAGCAGAGGTTGTTAAAAACATGAGTAAGACATTAGGGATTAAGTGGGATCTCCATACCCCTTGGAGACCTCAATCTAGTGGGCAGGTGGAAAGGATGAATCAAACATTGAAAAGACAAATTTCTAAAATATGTCAGGAAGCTCAATTGAAGTGGATCGAAGCCTTACCACTTGCCTTGTTGAGAATTAGGGTGACCCCTAGAGCTAAAGAAAAAGTGAGTCCATTTGAAATTTTATATGGAAAACCTTATAGTGTTAATTTGACAGGAGGATCAGAACAAATGCATGTAATAGGAGAAAAAGTATTAACTGAATATCTTTTATCTTTGAGTAAGGTGTTGAATTCTTTGCATAAGTATGTCCTTTTGAAGACACCTTTACCTCTTGAATTTCCAGTACACTCATTTAATCCAGGGGATCAAGTTTATTTGCGAACGTGGAAGGACGACCCTCTTGGAGAAAAGTGGAAAGGACCTTTCCAGGTGCTGTTAACAACAAACACTGCTGTGAAACTGGAAGGAATAGATTCTTGGATTCATTATACGAGGATTAAGAAAATTCCACCTGGACTGTGGACATCTGTATTTAAGGAACCATTGAAGTTAACTTTGCGGCGTGTTCAATGAGATACTGGAGATGCTGCTAAATTAGTGTAACAATTTGATTATTGAACAGAATTAAATCAGAGAGAGAGGGAAGATGTGGAATGTGTTGTTGTTAATAATAACGATCAGTCAGATTGATTCTCAATTTTTGTTACCAAAATGGGATAGAAATCGAAATATCTGGGAACTTTTAGCCCGAGAAGTAACCAACATGTCTTCCTTTTGTATTTCAGCCGAGAATTCTGTGGGAGGGATGTATAGTTCTTGTTTGGTAGGAGTACCAACCCCATTGGAATTGATGAAGAATTATACAATGTTTCAAAGTTTTGATATTAAATTAACTTATCGTAGCATTTATAGTTTAGGAAAAACAACTAGATTTAAGGAGAGAGGGATGTTAAGAGTCAAGGTGCGAGGAATGCTTCCAGCTGGGCATTGTGTTAAATTTATAAATTGCACTTCTAAATGTGAAAATTTAACGCGTTTACAACCTCCTTTGAGATGTAACTCCACTCAACTTCAGAGTTATGCATGGGCTCATACTAAATTACCCCTTGGATGGTTTTTGTTGTGTGGACGAATAGCATATTCCTATATTCCAGCGAATGTGACCGGAGGTCCGTGTTCAATAGGGAGGATAGCTCCGCTGCTGATAGACAAAAAGGACTTAGAACATGGTGCACGAACTAAAAGGAGCGTACATCAGATACCAGAGAATTGTGACTCGCGAGTCACTTTATACAGTTCAAGTGAGATGTCAGCTGCAGCTATCCTAGCACCCGGAGTTGGAGTAGCTATGAATTATCACACCATAAAACGGATTACTTGTGCTTTAGTAAAAGACATAAATTATACCTCCCAAGCACTTTCGGCTATTGGTACCGAAATGACACAAATAAGAGAAGCTACCCTTGAAAACAGGGCTGCAATTGACTATTTACTTTTAAGACACAATCATGGTTGTGAAGAATTTAAAGGAATGTGTTGTTTTAATTTGAGTGATAATTCACAGTTAGTAGAGAAGAAAATTCAACAATTAAAAGATTTGGCATATGGGTTTAAAGAACGGGAAGGATTAGATTTTTCTTGGTTGTTCTCGTGGCTTCCAAATTTAAATTGGCTTAGACAATTATTTTTGATTGTGGTACGGATCGTTATTTTAATTATGATTACATGTTGTATGATTCAATTTGTATCTTTTTGTAGAAAATAAGTATTATGAGACTCATGATGCTTAACATCGTAAGTCTCAAAGGGGGGAATTGTTAATGTTAATCTTAATCAACATTAATTTTTAAAGTGGTATCATCCTGTGTATAGCCCTCACCCAGAACTGGGTTAAAAGACCAGTTAATAAGAAACCAGAATGATGAAGCTAGTGAGTGGGTGTTTGATTGGAGGAGATCAAGATGTATGTGTTTTAATTTAAGAACACTATGGTGATAGATAGTTTGTTGTGGGTTCTATATTGCTCGCTTCTGTAATTTTAAACAATGCAGATTTGTTGCTTAGAAGTTAGATAACTAACAGGTGTGTGTTTGTAATTGTGTGGAGTAGTAATTAATTATAAGCTGTGTGTTTTAGAGGTAGTGAGCTATGGAAACTATAAACAAACGTGGTCCAAGCATGGCTTAGGGACAAATTGCGACCCTATAAGGTAAAAGAGGAAATAAGCTCATGAAGAGTTCACTACCCTGCCGACCACCAGAGACCACCCGAGACCCCCAAGAAGACCCTAAAGGCTTTAGTGCGCATGTGTTTAAGATGATGTAATATTATAATTAGTTCTCGGAAATGTAATGAATATGTAACAAGGAAATTTAAATTATGTACGAGAAGCATGGATATAAACAGAAAGGTGACTAGACCAGGTGTGCTTGATTTGTGGCAAGTCCACCGAGCACCCAGGCCTGAATAAAACAATCTCTCTCCTGAGCGTGTGGAATTGGTTACTTGCACGCCGGGCACGAATCCGCTTTTCGGACAACAGTTTTTGGCGACCCAGGTGGGACTGCTGTGAAGCCTTGCCCGGATCGACTCGCCGGCTCTCGGTGGGGAGACTCTGCTCTCCGGACTCCAGCGCGCACCGACCTTTTGATCGGGGACTCCGTGAGTATTCTCCCCGACCAGAGCAGGTGAGCGACTCAACGGTGCAACGCTAAGGTAAATGAGATATTGTTCTGGAGTATAAAACTGTGCATGCATTTGGTAAGGAATTGTGGCCACAGGTAAAGAGGTATATTCATATGCGTTTGACAGTGACGACTGGAGTATATGAAGTTGTAGGCGCCAGGGGTAAACCGGTATATTCATATGCGTTTGACGGTGACGACTGGAGTATATGAAGTTGTGGTTAAGAACGTTCTTTTTTGGTAAAGATATGGGAGCTCAACCATCAAAAGTAACACCTTGTTCCCCCTTAGGATGCATCATTAAACACTGGGGAAAATTTGGGGGTGATCCTTTGAGAAAGGATAAATTAATTGACTAGATGGTGGCCAATGTACAAATTGGAAGATGAGGAAAAATGGCCAGAATTGGGAACCTTGCAATATAATACTATTTTACAGTTAATGTTATTTTGTAGAAGACAAGGAAAATGGGATGAGGTACCTTATGTAGATTTGTTTTTTTCTTTGAGAAATGATCATGAAATTCGGAAAAAATGTAAGCTTTTAGATTCGGATTCTAATGTGGTGATGATGATGATGATGGAAAATAAGGAACCAAAAGCGCATTGTTGTTCTGCATGTAGCATAGGAAAACGGTGTTTAAAACTAGGAGAAGAAGAGGAGGATACACAAATGTTAGTACCACCAAGTAAAAATGAAACTTCTGAAACCGAAGCAAGAGGAAGCAATACTTTTAGTCCGATAGCTGGCAGGACTAGAACCCAGCAAGGGTCTGTATTGTTAGCACCCCTTCGCCAGGCAGTGGGCCCAAGGGGGGAGCCAGTATTTGTGAAAGTACCATTTACAACTTCTGATTTAATGAATTGGAAAGAGTTAGCAGGATCATACAGAGAGAATCCAGAAAAGGTGTATAGATCCTTTCGAACAATTATTGAAAATCATAATCCAGATTGGAAAGATATTCAAATTCTTTTGAATAATTTGTTTACTCCTGAAGAAAAGAGGGTAGTATTAGAAAAAGCAAATATGGAAAATGAAAGAATAAATGCAAGAGAAGGTCCTGCTCATTTTATGCCAACTCAAGACCCAAATTGGAATCCTAATAGTAATGATGGGAAATTGATGATTAAACGGTATCAACAATTAATTTTGTATGGAGTAAAGAATGGAATATCCCGCCCAAAGAATTTGGCGAAATTGACTCAAATAATTCAGGGAAAAACAGAGGACCCATCCACCTTTTATGAACGATTATGTGAGGCAGCTAGGAAATGGACAGACTTAGATCATCCTGAGAGTGATGAGAACAGAGCAATATTTACTACTTTGTTTGTAGGGCAAGCTGCTCCAGATATTCGAAAGAAATTGCAGAAAGTGGATGGGATTACAGGAATGACTATATCACAGCTAATTGAAATTGCTTATAAGGTGTATAACAATAGGGAAGAGGAGGAAAAGAAAAATCAGGAAAAAGAAAAAATAAAAGATAGGAAACAAAAAGCTGCTATTTTAGCAGCTGCTTTTGTAAATGCCCAAGGATCAGCTGGAGGAAGAGGCAGAAGATATTTGAGAGGTAGAGGTAGAGGGTATTTGAGAGGAAAAGGCAGAGGAGGTAGAGATATGTTTAAACAATATACCCCATTAGGATTTAATCAATGTGCTGTATGCAAGAAACAGGGACACTGGAAGAGTGAGTGTCCAGAGAACAAAGGAGCAGTCGTGACTCAGTCACAGCAGATACCACCTGAAGCTGATTTACTTATGATGGGAGGAGATTCTGAATGATGGGGACCGGGGGTAGAAAATGATATTTTCCCAGCTGAGCCCCTGGTTCCAGTAAAGCTGGGAGATGAAGTAGTCGATTTTTTAGTAGATACTGGAGCAAAATATTCTGTTATAAATACATGTAAAGGACCAATGAGTAAATTTAATGTATCTATTGTTGGGGTCACGGGAAAGAAGGAGATAAGGCCTTTTTTGAAACCTTTAAAATGTAAAATTGGAGGAAAAACACTGATGCATGAATTTTTATATATACCGGAATGCACCATGCCTCTCTTAGGACGGGATTTATTGAATAAATTGGGAGCACAAATCAACTTTAAAAAAGGAAGAATCCAAGTTCATTTTCCTGAAGCTAATGCCTGGCAAGCCCAAGTTTATTTATTACAGACAAACACAGATGAATCTGAAGAAATTCCAGAAGAGCTTAAAGATGCAGTTTACCCTTTTGTTTGGGCAACAGAGAAACCAGGAAGAGCGAAAAATGTGGAACCGGTAAAAGTTGAATTGAAAACAGGAGCTCGACCGGTAAGAAAGAAACAGTATCCTATTAGTATAGAAGCCAGAAAAGGTTTGGAACCAATAATAAATAATTTTCTTAAATACGGACTTTTAAGAGAATGTCAATCTGATTATAATACTCCTGTCCTTCCAGTGAAAAAGCCGCATAACCAAGGATATAGGCTGGTCCAAGATTTAAGAGCAATAAACCAGTTAGTGGTGGACATTCATCCAATAGTCCCTAATCCATATACGCTGTTAACAACTATCAATGAATCAAATGCATATTTCTCTGTTATAGATTTGAAAGACGCTTTCTTTTGTATACCTCTGGAAGAAAACAGCCAAAAGATTTTTGCTTTTGAATGGGAAGATCCGTCGACTGGGAGGAGGACTCAGCTCTGCTGGACCGTGCTGCCACAAGGGTTTAAAAATAGCCCAACCATCTTTGGAGCAGCTCTGAATAAGGAACTGGAACAGTGGTCCGGTAAGGAAGATCAAATCACCCTCCTTCAATATGTTGATGACATCCTATTGGGAGCAGATACTATTGAAATCTGCAAAGAAAAGACTGTCAGCCTCCTAAACTTTTTGGGAATGGCCGGGTATAGGGTGTCAGAGAAGAAAGCACAAATTGCAAAACAAACTGTAATTTATTTGGGGTTTGAGATTTCCCAAGGACAGCGAAGATTGGGAAATGGTAGAAAAGAAGCCATTTGCAGGATGGCACCCCCTCAATCTAAAAGAGAGCTGAGAGGATTTTTAGGAATGGCTGGATGGTGTCGCCTTTGGATTCCAAATTATGGTTTGATGGCAAAACCACTGTATGAGGCAACCAAAGGCCCTGAAGAATTGTTAGAATGGACTCCAGAGTGCCGAAAAAGTTTTGATGACATTAAACAGACTTTAATGAAAACTCCAGCTTTAGGACTTCCAAATCTGACCAAACCCTTTGAGCTATTTGTGCATGAGAAGAGACATGTAGCTATGGGGGTTTTGACTCAACTTTTGGGAGACTGGAAAAGACCAGTGGCTTACTTTCCCAAACAATTAGATAAAGTAAGCTCAGGATGGCCTAGCTGCTTGCGGGCAGTTGCGGCAACAGTTCTCATCATTCAAGAAGCTAGAAAATTGACATTGGGACAGAAAATAACGGTTCACGTCCCGCATGCGGTACTTGCAGGACTGGAACAAAAAGGACATCATTGGCTAACCCCTAGTCGTTTGTTACAATATCAGGCTTTGTTAGTGGAACAAGACGACATCATTTTGAAAGTGAGTACAATTTTAAATCCTGCCTCTTTAATGCCAAGTGAAAAAGAGAGTGATCTTAACCATGATTGTTTACAAGTTATCGAACAGGTGTATGCCAGCAGGCCAGATCTGAAAGATGTCCCTCTCCAAACTCCGGATGAAGAATTATTTACTGATGGAAGCAGCTTTGTTGTAAAAGGAGAAAGGAGGGCTGGTTATGCCGTGGTAACTTTAACTGAAGATCGAGAAGTAAAAGCATTACCTCCAAATACATCCGCCCAGAAAGCAGAAATTATAGCCCTCACAAAAGCCTTAAATTTGGCTAAAGGTAAAAGAGTTAACATCTATACAGATTCTAAATATGCTTTTGGAGTTGTGCATGCTCATGGAGCAATATGGAAGGAGCGAGGACTTTTATCTGCTAGCGGTACCCCTATAAAATACGGAACCGAGATTTTGAATTTGTTGGAAGCAGTACAGAAACCTAAAGAAGTTGCGGTGATTCATTGTAAAGCTCATCAAAAAGGGGACTCAAAAGTAATACAAGGAAATCGAAAAGCAGACGAGGCTGCTAAACGTGTAGCATTAAATACTATGATTTATGTTTTAATTCCATCAAAAGAAATTCAGGTGGAATCCCCAAATTATAATGAGAAAGAAAATAAATTAGCTATGTTATTACATTGTAAGAAGAATGATCGAGGATGGTGGATAACTTCACATGGACAATGTATAGTAACCCCTGAAATTATGAAGAAATTAATGGTCAAAACCCGTGCTGAAACACACATGGGAGCAGAGGCAATGGTGGAATCAGTAAGACGATAGGCGATAGGAACCAAAATGTTATTGATTGCTAAAAGTGTGAGTAATAAATGTGAGATTTGTCTTAGGAACAATCCGAAAATAGAAATCCGACCCCCTCCTGGAGAGGTAAAAAGAGGCATAACTTCCGGTGAGTATTGGCAAATAGATTTTTCAGAGTTACCGCGATGTAACCAATACCGATATCTATTGATATTGGTAGATACCTTCTCTGGATGGCCGGAAGCTTTCCCGTGTCGAACCAACAAGGCAAAAGGGGTTGTAAAACATTGGTTGAAAGAAATAATTCCAAGGTTTGGAGTCCCTTTAGGAATATCCTCAGACAGAGGTCCACATTTTGTAGCAGAGGTTGTTAAAAACATGAGTAAGACATTAGGGATTAAGTGGGATCTCCATACCCCTTGGAGACCTCAATCTAGTGGGCAGGTGGAAAGGATGAATCAAACATTGAAAAGACAAATTTCTAAAATATGTCAGGAAGCTCAATTGAAGTGGATCGAAGCCTTACCACTTGCCTTGTTGAGAATTAGGGTGACCCCTAGAGCTAAAGAAAAAGTGAGTCCATTTGAAATTTTATATGGAAAACCTTATAGTGTTAATTTGACAGGAGGATCAGAACAAATGCATGTAATAGGAGAAAAAGTATTAACTGAATATCTTTTATCTTTGAGTAAGGTGTTGAATTCTTTGCATAAGTATGTCCTTTTGAAGACACCTTTACCTCTTGAATTTCCAGTACACTCATTTAATCCAGGGGATCAAGTTTATTTGCGAACGTGGAAGGACGACCCTCTTGGAGAAAAGTGGAAAGGACCTTTCCAGGTGCTGTTAACAACAAACACTGCTGTGAAACTGGAAGGAATAGATTCTTGGATTCATTATACGAGGATTAAGAAAATTCCACCTGGACTGTGGACATCTGTATTTAAGGAACCATTGAAGTTAACTTTGCGGCGTGTTCAATGAGATACTGGAGATGCTGCTAAATTAGTGTAACAATTTGATTATTGAACAGAATTAAATCAGAGAGAGAGGGAAGATGTGGAATGTGTTGTTGTTAATAATAACGATCAGTCAGATTGATTCTCAATTTTTGTTACCAAAATGGGATAGAAATCGAAATATCTGGGAACTTTTAGCCCGAGAAGTAACCAACATGTCTTCCTTTTGTATTTCAGCCGAGAATTCTGTGGGAGGGATGTATAGTTCTTGTTTGGTAGGAGTACCAACCCCATTGGAATTGATGAAGAATTATACAATGTTTCAAAGTTTTGATATTAAATTAACTTATCGTAGCATTTATAGTTTAGGAAAAACAACTAGATTTAAGGAGAGAGGGATGTTAAGAGTCAAGGTGCGAGGAATGCTTCCAGCTGGGCATTGTGTTAAATTTATAAATTGCACTTCTAAATGTGAAAATTTAACGCGTTTACAACCTCCTTTGAGATGTAACTCCACTCAACTTCAGAGTTATGCATGGGCTCATACTAAATTACCCCTTGGATGGTTTTTGTTGTGTGGACGAATAGCATATTCCTATATTCCAGCGAATGTGACCGGAGGTCCGTGTTCAATAGGGAGGATAGCTCCGCTGCTGATAGACAAAAAGGACTTAGAACATGGTGCACGAACTAAAAGGAGCGTACATCAGATACCAGAGAATTGTGACTCGCGAGTCACTTTATACAGTTCAAGTGAGATGTCAGCTGCAGCTATCCTAGCACCCGGAGTTGGAGTAGCTATGAATTATCACACCATAAAACGGATTACTTGTGCTTTAGTAAAAGACATAAATTATACCTCCCAAGCACTTTCGGCTATTGGTACCGAAATGACACAAATAAGAGAAGCTACCCTTGAAAACAGGGCTGCAATTGACTATTTACTTTTAAGACACAATCATGGTTGTGAAGAATTTAAAGGAATGTGTTGTTTTAATTTGAGTGATAATTCACAGTTAGTAGAGAAGAAAATTCAACAATTAAAAGATTTGGCATATGGGTTTAAAGAACGGGAAGGATTAGATTTTTCTTGGTTGTTCTCGTGGCTTCCAAATTTAAATTGGCTTAGACAATTATTTTTGTTTGTGGTACGGATCGTTATTTTAATTATGATTACATGTTGTATGATTCAATTTGTATCTTTTTGTAGAAAATAAGTATTATGAGACTCGTGATGCTTAACATCGTAAGTCTCAAAGGGGGGAATTGTTAATGTTAATCTTAATCAACATTAATTTTTAAAGTGGTATCATCCTGTGTATAGCCCTCACCCAGAACTGGGTTAAAAGACCAGTTAATAAGAAACCAGAATGATGAAGCTAGTGAGTGGGTGTTTGATTGGAGGAGATCAAGATGTATGTGTTTTAATTTAAGAACACTATGGTGATAGATAGTTTGTTGTGGATTCTATATTGCTCGCTTCTGTAATTTTAAACAATGCAGATTTGTTGCTTAGAAGTTAGATAACTAACAGGTGTGTGTTTGTAATTGCGTGGAGTAGTAATTAATTATAAGCTGTGTGTCTTAGAGGTAGTGAGCTATGGAAACTACAAACAAACGTGGTCCAAGCATGGCTTAGGGACAAATTGCGACCCTATAAGGTAAAAGAGGAAATAAGCTCATGAAGAGTTCACTACCCTGCCGACCACCAGAGACCACCCGAGACCCCCAAGAAGACCCTAAAGGCTTTAGTGCGCATGTGTTTAAGATGATGTAATATTATAATTAGTTCTCGGAAATGTAATGAATATGTAACAAGGAAATTTAAATTATGTACGAGAAGCATGGATATAAACAGAAAGGTGACTAGACCAGGTGTGCTTGATTTGTGGCAAGTCCACCGAGCACCCAGGCCTGAATAAAACAATATCTCTCCTGAGCGTGTGGAATTGGTTACTTGCACGCCGGGCACGAATCCGCTTTTCGGACAACAAAACCATTTACACCATTACAGTGGTGGAAGTGAGAGTATCCAGGTATTACCTGAAATAAAAAAATCTCAAAGGAATTCACTTTAATGTATATCTGTGGCTGAGTTCTTACAACTTTTGAACTTATAGGACATTTTAATGTTTCAGTAGGTTTAATTTCCCTAAATCTACAGGTGAGCAGCAGCTCTGTTTTAATCTGAAATTTAACATCTTGACAACCAGTAGATCTATTAAGTTACTTGATTGGATATTCCTTTTACTGTAATCAGGCTGTAGTCTAACTAAGCAAATTTTGGTTAATCTAAGATTGTAATTTTTTAATTAACTTTGCTCCTACTTTTCAGAGATTAGGACTATAACAGATGCCTCCTGAAGTGAATTGGAACTATGGATGCTATCTGAAGAACTGAGCCACTTAATATTTCTACTAGCAATAAATACTAATGTAAATCATAATGGAAAGGTGATAAAGTAGAGATTTCAAGCATATTGAGTAGTAGTGACAGTGGTGATTTTTTATTTTATTTTTTTTCTGGTTGAATGGCCAAGTGGAAAATGAAAACAAGAGACTTCTCCAGAATATTCTAAATGGTAACGTATTGTACCTGAATGCTCTTCTTTCTCCTTGCTCCTCCCAATTTTTTTCCTTTTTAGTATCAAAATGCTGGCTACAGAAGAGCTCTCATCCATTTTCAAGTGGTGGGATAAATATTGCTGCTCACTGGCTTACATATATTCTCCTGTGTCTGGTTGTTACACTGGTAAGCTTTCTCAACAGCTTGGGTTTGAGTAAGAAAGCAAGCTTAGTCTTTCTCCTGGCAAAGAGACATCTGTCTTCTGTTTTCTCCTTTGGCAAGTTTTGGCTTTTGGCAACAGATGGAGTTTGCTTACGGGAAGCTCAGCAGGACCTGAGAGGGGTGCTTTGTGGGTTATCTCTAGTGGCACCTTTTGTAGCTGTTGTATGGGAGGAAAGAGCTCCCAAGTGAGCGGTGTTGGCTTTCCCTTCCTATTCGGCATCTAGTTGATGCTAAGTGGCTTGAAAAACCAAGTGATGTTTGGCTAATGCAGTATCTTTAAATGTTACAAAGAAAAGCTCAAAATGGTGTTAGCCACATTGTCGTTAGCGGCGCTTAAACCATTTTGAATTAGAAAAAAGAAGCCAACGACCAGGAAATCGGAACAAGCTCTTACAAAACTTATCTAAAACATTCCCTTTTTTGTTAGCTGTGGTACTTGATTTTCAATTTAGAAGAAAGATAGCACAAGCAAAGCTTGACTGATTGCACAGCAAGATTCCCCCCCCTCACCCCACTTAGTCTGGACATGATGCAAATAAAATCCTCTTTTCTCAAATTTTGAATGATTTTTTTCCCCTTCTAACATATGTACTAGACACTGAAAATGTTTCTTTGCAGAAGTCCAAGAGTCCAAGAATTTCTGGAAATAATCAGTCTGTAAGATTGAGATATATGTTAATGTGTATATGAACAATAATGCAATGAAGTACATGGTTGTAGTCTCCTTTATACTATTTTGATTTTTAGTGTTGGAAAGATGGAGGCCCTATTTTGTAAACTTTAACATTTTAAATATGAGAAAGAACTTAATAAGTTTGTTATTAAGTATTTGTTAATAACAAATATTAAAAATACAAATAACAAATGCGTTATGAGAGAGAAAGAGAATGAAAATACTGTCATGTTCATAATATGCCTTGATGTGTTAGTTCAGATGCAGTTTTCTAAAACTTGTTCATTAACTAGTTCCTTATTCTATTAAAATAAAGGTAGGTAGTTACTGCGTGGTTCCTCCTGCCAGCTTTTTTTTAATAGCATGTGTATGCGATAGAAGATCAAGTGTATTATAAGGTATAAGCATGCTTATCACAAAAAGTCAGTTTGCACGGCTGAACGCACGCCGTAGGGAACCGGGAAGGTAGGAAATGGAAGGGAGATAATGGGGGGATCGCAGGGTTTTGTACCAGTTGTGTTCGGGAGCCTGATGGAAGCCAAGATCCAAGAAACTGGTATAGCAACTGATCTCTGCGGGGCCAACACCCTTCCCCGTATCTCTGGCTGCTGCCCTGGCAGTGGGGAGCGTGTGCCGTCCCGTCGGGCAGGCTGGGACAGCCCGAGCCCTGCGGGGAGCAGTCCCGCGGAGGTAGGGGGGGGCCCTGACCCCCTCGGGCTGCAGCTGGGCTCGGCCCCGGTTGTGCAACGTGTGCCGAGGCGGCTCTGCCTCCGCGCTTGCCGAAATCCCGCGTAGTATCGTGTGGGGCTTACCTCGGCCCGGGGAGGCAAGGAGTGATCCTAACGAGGGTGGTTTAAATGTAAATGGATTATTACAGTTGATTTGGAATTTATAGTTGCAGTAGTAATTATATAGTAACTATATTATAAAATGTACAGGATTGTAATCTATAATCGTGATCTTTACATTCAGGAAAGATAGGAAGGCTGGAGAAAATGAGGTGAGCGTGAGGCAGTTCTCTTGCCCTGCCTTGTCTTGGTGGTCAATGGTAGGTCAAGGCTGCCCTTCAGCAAGAAGTCCCCGGCACGGAGAGGAGCAAGGCTGTGCTCGCTTATCCTGAAGGAAGGTGAAACTGCAGTGGTGGCCTACTTGCGATCGTAAATTTCCTTACAACATTAGAAAGGACTTATTTAGCACAGCCACAATACAGATTTAACAGTGAGCATAAGGCTCTTTGCCCCGAGAGAGTCTAGCCTTAACACATACGAGTCAAGCTAGAAGATGGCAATTTAGTTAAATGTGGTTTAAAAAGGTCTGTGTTGAAGAACCCAAAGTTTCACAATAGTTATGGGCCTTCTTGAGGTCTAGAGATAGAGCAGGTAATTAGAAATCCACAGAGTGTTTGCCTGAGGCGAAGAATACCACAAAAACATAGAGCTCTTGGTGTTTTTTAGTTTGTCGTGTTGCAAAAGCCTCTGTTTGTTCCGTATCTGTTACAGAGACAGTGTGTCTGCTTGATGGTAACGAAGAACAAAACCCTCTGCAGTACTCATTATCTTGCGTGCTCCCACTCATGGCTGAGTTTGGCTTGAAATCTGTAATTTGTGATGTCCCCTCTGAAGAGCGTGGTATGCAACAGGGGAGGGAGTGCTCTTCGAGGCGTGTTGTTTTGACCCTGTTGCTCTAACAGAGCGTGTTTTCCTCTCCCACCCCTTTTCCCAACACACGACATACAGTAGCTGGGGTGTTCCTGAGGGTCTCTGGGTGCCCATAGGATGTTCAGGGGGTCTTGGGGTGCTCCTGGGTGTCTCTGGGTGCCGGTTCTGGGTGCCGGTTCTGGGTGCCGGTTCTAGGCCCTGGTGGTGCTGCTGGGGCGCTCCTCGTGGTCTTGCTGTGCTTCTGGGGGTTCTTCTTTTGCTCCGGGGGTCTCTCAGTGCCCATGGGTTGTTCCTTGGGCTCTTGGGGTCTTCTAGGTGTCTCCGAGTCCCCTTGGAGTGCTCCTGGGGTGTTCCTGAGGGTCTCTGGGTGCCTCTAGGATGTTCTGGGGGTCTTGGGGTGCTCCTGGGTGTCTCTGGGTGCCCACAGGGTGCTCCTGGTGTTCTGGCGTTGCTCTTCGGGTGCTCTTGGGGGGCTCCTGGGGGTCTCTGGGTGCCCACGGGGTGTCCCCGGGGATCTTGGGGTGCTGCTGGGGGTCTCTGGGTGCCCTTGGGGTGTTCCCGGGGGTCTTGCGGCGCTCCTGGGTTTCTCTAGGTGCTCACAGGATACTCGTGGGCATCTTGGGGTGCTGCTGGATGTTCTTGTTGTGCTCCTGGGAGCCTTGGGGTGTTCTAGGTGCCTCTGGGTAGCGTTGGGGTTCCCCTGGGGTGCTCCTGGAGGATTGTGGGCAGTCCTTGTGTCTCCTGAGTGCCTGTGGGGTGCTCCTGGGGATCTCTGGGGGCCCGTGGGGTGCTCCTGGGAGTCTCTAGGTCCCCATGGGGTGTTCCTGGGGGTCTTGGGGTGCTCCTGGGTGTCTCTGAATCCTTGGTGATTTACAGCAAATAATTTGCTCTGCATCCAGAGATATTTCTGAGAAGGGATTCTTCCAGGATCTAATTCTGCTTTGTTGTTCAGTCCTACCCAGAACAGAGTTGTGTCAGAAGTGAGGTAGCATGCGTGGTGTTCCTAGAAATGAAGTCTGACCCCATAGCATTTTGGGTTTTTGAGAGGAAACCAAAGCACATCGTTTTGAATCATGATATTTTCGTTGCGTTGAACGATCTACTGTTCCTGCGTCGCTTGTGATGACATCTATCTTTGTCTATCTACGCCCTAGAAAAAGTAAGTTGAAGTCCCTGCCTGGTCCCATTGCTGATGCAATAGCTGCAACTGTAGGAAAAACTTCTTTACTGAAAGAGTGGTCAGGCCTTGGAACAGGCTGCCCAGGGAAGTGGTTGGGTCACCAACCCTGGAAGTATTTAAAAGAGGTGTAGAGGAGGTGCTTAGGGACGTGGTTTAGTGGGCGTGGTGGTGTTGGGTTGACGGTTGGACTCGATGGTCTTAGAGGTCTTCTCCAACCTTAAGGAGTCTAGGATTGATTCCAAAAGAGCAGGTATGGTGGTTTGCTGTGAGGGTGGCTTTCTCTGTTTGGTGCTTGGCATGCTGTAAAGTGAAGGCAGGTGAGAAAACTGCCTGCTGCTCCTCTGGCTGCCTTGATGGCTCTGGTGGTTGGCCCCGCCCGTTCCCAGGGGATTGTGGGAAGGGCGGTGGGCGGGGCCTGGGGGAGATGAGCTACAGCCTCTCCTCAGGGAGCTCATGCTGCTGCTGGGCTTCTCTGGAGGCGGTGGTCTGCTGTTGCTTCAGTTGATTGCAGCTTTTGAGCTGTCTAAGCTATTTGGGTAGTCTTGTTTTGAGATTTAGGGAAGCAGAGGGGTCTGTTTAAGCTAAGGGCTTCAGGACCAGGCAAGGTTCAGCTGCATCTAGAGCAGAAAGGAGACTCGTATGCAGCTTTTCTTTTTTTTTCTTTTTTCCCAGGTGGGTCAATTTGTATTGGGTGTTCAGAGGTGGCAAGATGTATGGTTTTGGTTCATAATCTGGGTTTGGTTTTTATTTTATTCCAGGTGCATTGTATTGTTTTGGCATTCCTGACTTTATTGAAGATGGAACCTTGTTTTTTTCCACCAGTTTTGCTGTCTATTGCAGAAGCTGTTGACATCATCTCTGGCTAGGAGCGACTGTGAGACTATTTAGCAGGGGTTGAGGTGAGCATCTTGTATGCATCTGTCTATGGAGTTGTAGCGTTGTTCAAGAAAGCAGCAGGGACATAAGGCATCGTGTCTTTCAGCGTATGGAACGGCTCGTGGCCTTCGCCCACAGAGTATCATGTTGTCCCTAGAAGCGATGCGGCTGGCGGCCGGCCCCTCGTGGATGATAAGCGTCAGGACTTCACTTCTTTTGTGGGGCTGTAGCAGAGGTCAGAGTCTGTGGGAAGGTGGGAGGTGCTCGCAGAAGCCTGGGCATAGCTGGGCAGAGCAGCTCCCGAGGAGCGGCCGACACAGGGGCTTGAGGGGTGCAAATCCAGGGCAGGAGCTGTCAGGAAGGAGCGGGGTTCCTTCGCTGGCAGTTCAGGAGAAGAGAAGGGGTTTCTAAACTTTTGGGACCAGGGGATGGTTGGGAAAGGGAGGTGTGTTCCCGAGCCTTACTGAGGTGGGTTTTGCAGTTGGATTTGGGTGTCGCTGAGGTCTGTGCTGTTGGAGTGTCTGTGCAGCTGACGAGAGATACAGCAAAGTCGTGGGAGATGCAGAGTAAACCGTCCGGGCCTCCACATCACAAGGTAGAGGGCTGAACGTCAGGCAAGTCTCATCTCGGAAAGCATTAGATATGTTAAGGTTCATCAAAAAACAGCCTCCAGGACTGGGAGGTCTCTACGGGCTGCGTTTGGGGTGCTCCTGGGGCTGCTCCCGGGGGTCTCTGGGTGCCCAGAGGATGCTCCTGAGGGTCTTGGGGTGCTTCTGGGCGTTCTTGCGGTGCTCCTGGGGGTCTCTGTGTGCTCCCAGTATGCTCCTGGGGGTCTTGGGGTGCTCCTGGGTGTCTCTGGGTGCCCACAGGGTGCTCCTGGTGTTCTGGCGTTGCTCTTCGGGTGCTCTTGTGGGGCTCCTGGGGGTCTCTGGGTGCCCACGGGGTGTCCCCTGGGATCTTGGGGTGCTGCTGGATGTTCTTGTTGTGCTCCTGGGGGTCTCTGGGTGCCCTTGGGGTGTTCGCGGGGGTCTTGCGGCGCTCCTGGGTTTCTCTAGGTGCTCACAGGATACTCGTGGGCATCTTGGGGTGCTGCTGGATGTTCTTGTTGTGCTCCTGGGAGCCTTGGGGTGTTCTAGGTGCCTCTGGGTAGCGTTGGGGTTCCCCTGGGGTGCTCCTGGAGGATTGTGGGCAGTCCTTGTGTCTCCTGAGTGCCTGTGGGGTGCTCCTGGGGATCTCTGGGGGCCCGTGGGGTGCTCCTGGGAGTCTCTAGGTCCCCATGGGGTGTTCCTGGGGGTCTTGGGGTGCTCCTGGGTGTCTCTGAATCGTTGGTGATTTACAGCAAATAATTTGCTCTGCATCCAGAGATATTTCTGAGAAGGGATTCTTCCAGGATCTAATTCTGCTTTGTTGTTCAGTCCTACCCAGAACAGAGTTGTGTCAGAAGTGAGGTAGCATGCGTGGTGTTCCTAGAAATGAAGTCTGACCCCATAGCATTTTGGGTTTTTGAGAGGAAACCAAAGCACATCGTTTTGAATCATGATATTTTCGTTGCGTTGAACGATCTACTGTTCCTGCGTCGCTTGTGATGACATCTATCTTTGTCTATCTACGCCCTAGAAAAAGTAAGTTGAAGTCCCTGCCTGGTCCCATTGCTGATGCAATAGCTGCAACTGTAGGAAAAACTTCTTTACTGAAAGAGTGGTCAGGCCTTGGAACAGGCTGCCCAGGGAAGTGGTTGGGTCACCAACCCTGGAAGTATTTAAAAGACGTGTAGAGGAGGTGCTTAGGGACGTGGTTTAGTGGGCGTGGTGGTGTTGGGTTGACGGTTGGACTCGATGGTCTTAGAGGTCTTCTCCAACCTTAAGGAGTCTAGGATTGATTCCAAAAGAGCAGGTATGGTGGTTTGCTGTGAGGGTGGCTTTCTCTGTTTGGTGCTTGGCATGCTGTAAAGTGAAGGCAGGTGAGAAAACTGCCTGCTGCTCCTCTGGCTGCCTTGATGGCTCTGGTGGTTGGCCCCGCCCGTTCCCAGGGGATTGTGGGAAGGGCGGTGGGCGGGGCCTGGGGGAGATGAGCTACAGCCTCTCCTCAGGGAGCTCATGCTGCTGCTGGGCTTCTCTGGAGGCGGTGGTCTGCTGTTGCTTCAGTTGATTGCAGCTTTTGAGCTGTCTAAGCTATTTGGGTAGTCTTGTTTTAAGATTTAGGGAAGCAGAGGGGTCTGTTTAAGCTAAGGGCTTCAGGACCAGGCAAGGTTCAGCTGCATCTAGAGCAGAAAGGAGACTCGTATGCAGCTTTTCTTTTTTTTTCTTTTTTCCCAGGTGGGTCAATTTGTATTGGGTGTTCAGAGGTGGCAAGATGTATGGTTTTGGTTCATAATCTGGGTTTGGTTTTTATTTTATTCCAGGTGCATTGTATTGTTTTGGCATTCCTGACTTTATTGAAGATGGAACCTTGTTTTTTTCCACCAGTTTTGCTGTCTATTGCAGAAGCTGTTGACATCATCTCTGGCTAGGAGCAACTGTGAGACTATTTAGCAGGGGTTGAGGTGAGCATCTTGTATGCATCTGTCTATGGAGTTGTAGCGTTGTTCAAGAAAGCAGCAGGGACATAAGGCATCGTGTCTTTCAGCGTATGGAACGGCTCGTGGCCTTCGCCCACAGAGTATCATGTTGTCCCTAGAAGCGATGCGGCTGGCGGCCGGCCCCTCGTGGATGATAAGCGTCAGGACTTCACTTCTTTTGTGGGGCTGTAGCAGAGGTCAGAGTCTGTGGGAAGGTGGGAGGTGCTCGCAGAAGCCTGGGCATAGCTGGGCAGAGCAGCTCCCGAGGAGCGGCCGACACAGGGGCTTGAGGGGTGCAAATCCAGGGCAGGAGCTGTCAGGAAGGAGCGGGGTTCCTTCGCTGGCAGTTCAGGAGAAGAGAAGGGGTTTCTAAACTTTTGGGACCAGGGGATGGTTGGGAAAGGGAGGTGTGTTCCCGAGCCTTACTGAGGTGGGTTTTGCAGTTGGATTTGGGTGTCGCTGAGGTCTGTGCTGTTGGAGTGTCTGTGCAGCTGACGAGAGATACAGCAAAGTCGTGGGAGATGCAGAGTAAACCGTCCGGGCCTCCACATCACAAGGTAGAGGGCTGAACGTCAGGCAAGTCTCATCTCGGAAAGCATTAGATATGTTAAGGTTCATCAAAAAACAGCCTCCAGGACTGGGAGGTCTCTACGGGCTGCGTTTGGGGTGCTCCTGGGGCTGCTCGCGGGGGTCTCTGGGTGCCCAGAGGATGCTCCTGAGGGTCTTGGGGTGCTTCTGGGCGTTCTTGCGGTGCTCCTGGGGGTCTCTGTGTGCTCCCAGTATGCTCCTGGGGGTCTTGGGGTGCTCCTGGGTGTCTCTGGGTGCCCACAGGGTGCTCCTGGTGTTCTGGCGTTGCTCTTCGGGTGCTCTTGTGGGGCTCCTGGGGGTCTCTGGGTGCCCACGGGGTGTCCCCTGGGATCTTGGGGTGCTGCTGGATGTTCTTGTTGTGCTCCTGGGGGTCTCTGGGTGCCCTTGGGGTGTTCGCGGGGGTCTTGCGGCGCTCCTGGGTTTCTCTAGGTGCTCACAGGATACTCGTGGGCATCTTGGGGTGCTGCTGGATGTTCTTGTTGTGCTCCTGGGAGCCTTGGGGTGTTCTAGGTGCCTCTGGGTAGCCTTGGGGTTCCCCTGGGGTGCTCCTGGAGGATTGTGGGCAGTCCTTGTGTCTCCTGAGTGCCTGTGGGGTGCTCCTGGGGATCTCTGGGGGCCCGTGGGGTGCTCCTGGGAGTCTCTAGGTCCCCATGGGGTGTTCCTGGGGGTCTTGGGGTGCTCCTGGGTGTCTCTGAATCCTTGGTGATTTACAGCAAATAATTTGCTCTGCATCCAGAGATATTTCTGAGAAGGGATTCTTCCAGGATCTAATTCTGCTTTGTTGTTCAGTCCTACCCAGAACAGAGTTGTGTCAGAAGTGAGGTAGCATGCGTGGTGTTCCTAGAAATGAAGTCTGACCCCATAGCATTTTGGGTTTTTGAGAGGAAACCAAAGCACATCGTTTTGAATCATGATATTTTCGTTGCGTTGAACGATCTACTGTTCCTGCGTCGCTTGTGATGACATCTATCTTTGTCTATCTACGCCCTAGAAAAAGTAAGTTGAAGTCCCTGCCTGGTCCCATTGCTGATGCAATAGCTGCAACTGTAGGAAAAACTTCTTTACTGAAAGAGTGGTCAGGCCTTGGAACAGGCTGCCCAGGGAAGTGGTTGGGTCACCAACCCTGGAAGTATTTAAAAGACGTGTAGAGGAGGTGCTTAGGGACGTGGTTTAGTGGGCGTGGTGGTGTTGGGTTGACGGTTGGACTCGATGGTCTTAGAGGTCTTCTCCAACCTTAAGGAGTCTAGGATTGATTCCAAAAGAGCAGGTATGGTGGTTTGCTGTGAGGGTGGCTTTCTCTGTTTGGTGCTTGGCATGCTGTAAAGTGAAGGCAGGTGAGAAAACTGCCTGCTGCTCCTCTGGCTGCCTTGATGGCTCTGGTGGTTGGCCCCGCCCGTTCCCAGGGGATTGTGGGAAGGGCGGTGGGCGGGGCCTGGGGGAGATGAGCTACAGCCTCTCCTCAGGGAGCTCATTCTGCTGCTGGGCTTCTCTGGAGGCGGTGGTCTGCTGTTGCTTCAGTTGATTGCAGCTTTTGAGCTGTCTAAGCTATTTGGGTAGTCTTGTTTTAAGATTTAGGGAAGCAGAGGGGTCTGTTTAAGCTAAGGGCTTCAGGACCAGGCAAGGTTCAGCTGCATCTAGAGCAGAAAGGAGACTCGTATGCAGCTTTTCTTTTTTTTTTTTTTTCCCCAGGTGGGTCAATTTGTATTGGGTGTTCAGAGGTGGCAAGATGTATGGTTTTGGTTCATAATCTGGTTTTGGTTTTTATTTTATTCCAGGTGCATTGTATTGTTTTGGCATTCCTGACTTTATTGAAGATGGAACCTTGTTTTTTTCCACCAGTTTTGCTGTCTATTGCAGAAGCTGTTGACATCATCTCTGGCTAGGAGCGACTGTGAGACTATTTAGCAGGGCTTGAGGTGAGCATCTTGTATGCATCTGTCTATGGAGTTGTAGCGTTGTTCAAGAAAGCAGCAGGGACATAAGGCATGGTGTCTTTCAGCGTATGGAACGGCTCGTGGCCTTCGCCCACAGAGTATCATGTTGTCCCTAGAAGCGATGCGGCTGGCCCCTCGTGGATGATAAGCGTCAGGACTTCACTTCTTTTGTGGGGCTGTAGCAGAGGTCAGAGTCTGTGGGAAGGTGGGAGGTGCTCGCAGAAGCCTGGGCATAGCTGGGCAGAGCAGCTCCCGAGGAGCGGCCGACACAGGGGCTTGAGGGGTGCAACTCCAGGGCAGGAGCTGTCAGGAAGGAGCGGGGTTCCTTCGCTGGCAGTTCAGGAGAAGAGAAGGGGTTTCTAAACTTTTGGGACCAGGGGATGGTTGGGAAAGGGAGGTGTGTTCCCGAGCCTTACTGAGATGGGTTTTGCAGTTGGATTTGGGTGTCGCTGAGGTCTGTTCTGTTGGAGTGTCTGTGCAGCCGACGGGAGATACAGCAAAGTCGTGGGAGATGCAGAGGAAACCGTCCGGGCCTCCACATCACAAGGTAGAGGGCTGAACGTCAGGCAAGTCTCATCTCGGAAAGCATTAGGTATGTTAAGGTTCATCAAAAAATAGCCTCCAGGACTGGGAGGTCTCTATGGGCTGCGTTTGGGGTGCTCCTGGGGCTGCTCGCGGGGGTCTCTGGGTGCCCAGAGGATGCTCCTGAGGGTCTTGGGGTGCTTCTGGGCGTTCTTGCGGTGCTCCTGGGGGTCTCTGTGTGCTCCCAGTATGCTCCTGGGGGTCTTGGGGTGCTCCTGGGTGTCTCTGGGTGCCCACAGGGTGCTCCTGGTGTTCTGGCGTTGCTCTTCGGGTGCTCTTGTGGGGCTCCTGGGGGTCTCTGGGTGCCCACGGGGTGTCCCCTGGGATCTTGGGGTGCTGCTGGATGTTCTTGTTGTGCTCCTGGGGGTCTCTGGGTGCCCTTGGGGTGTTCGCGGGGGTCTTGCGGCGCTCCTGGGTTTCTCTAGGTGCTCACAGGATACTCGTGGGCATCTTGGGGTGCTGCTGGATGTTCTTGTTGTGCTCCTGGGAGCCTTGGGGTGTTCTAGGTGCCTCTGGGTAGCCTTGGGGTTCCCCTGGGGTGCTCCTGGAGGATTGTGGGCAGTCCTTGTGTCTCCTGAGTGCCTGTGGGGTGCTCCTGGGGATCTCTGGGAGCCCGTGGGTTTCTCCTGGGAGTCTCTAGGTCCCCATGGGGTGTTCCTGGGGGTCTTGGGGTGCTCCTGGGTGTCTCTGAATCCTTGGTGATTTACAGCAAATAATTTGCTCTGCATCCAGAGATATTTCTGAGAAGGGATTCTTCCAGGATCTAATTCTGCTTTGTCGTTCAGTCCTACCCAGAACAGAGTTGTGTCAGAAGTGAGGTAGCATGCGTGGTGTTCCTAGAAATGAAGTCTGACCCCATAGCATTTTGGGTTTTTGAGAGGAAACCAAAGCACATCGTTTTGAATCATGATATTTTCGTTGCGTTGAATGATCTACTGTTCCTGCGTCGCTTGTGATGACATCTATCTTTGTCTATCTACGCCCTAGAAAAAGTAAGTTGAAGTCCCTGCCTGGTCCCATTGCTGATGCAATAGCTGCAACTGTAGGAAAAACTTCTTTACTGAAAGAGTGGTCAGGCCTTGGAACAGGCTGCCCAGGGAAGTGGTTGGGTCACCAACCCTGGAAGTATTTAAAAGACGTGTAGAGGAGGTGCTTAGGGACGTGGTTTAGTGGGCGTGGTGGTGTTGGGTTGACGGTTGGACTCGATGGTCTTAGAGGTCTTTTCCAACCTTAAGGAGTCTAGGATTGATTCCAAAAGAGCAGGTATGGTGGTTTGCTGTGAGGGTGGCTTTCTCTGTTTGGTGCTTGGCATGCTGTAAAGTGAAGGCAGGTGAGAAAACTGCCTGCTGCTCCTCTGGCTGCCTTGATGGCTCTGGTGGTTGGCCCCGCCCGTTCCCAGGGGATTGTGGGAAGGGCGGTGGGCGGGGCCTGGGGGAGATGAGCTACAGCCTCTCCTCAGGGAGCTCATGCTGCTGCTGGGCTTCTCTGGAGGCGGTGGTCTGCTGTTGCTTCAGTTGATTGCAGCTTTTGAGCTGTCTAAGCTATTTGGGTAGTCTTGTTTTGAGATTTAGGGAAGCAGAGGGGTCTGTTTAAGCTAAGGGCTTCAGGACCAGGCAAGGTTCAGCTGCATCTAGAGCAGAAAGGAGACTCGTATGCAGCTTTTCTCTTTATTTTTTTTTTTTTCCCAGGTGGTTCAATTTGTATTGGGTGTTCAGAGGTGGCAAGATGTATGGTTTTGGTTCATAATCTGGTTTTGGTTTTTATTTTATTCCAGGTGCATTGTATTGTTTTGGAATTCCTGACTTTATTGAAGATGGAACCTTGTTTTTTTCCACCAGTTTTGCTGTCTATTGCAGAAGCTGTTGACATCATCTCTGGCTAGGAGCGACTGTGAGACTATTTAGCAGGGTTTGAGGTGAGCATCTTGTATGCATCTGTCTATGGAGTTGTAGCGTTGTTCAAGAAAGCAGCAGGGACATAAGGCATCGTGTCTTTCAGCGTATGGAACGGCTCGCGGCCTTCGCCCACAGAGTATCATGTTGTCCCTAGAAGCGATGCGGCTGGCGGCCGGCCCCTCGTGGATGATAAGCGTCAGGAGTTCACTTCTTTTGTGGGGCTGTAGCAGAGGTCAGAGTCTATGGGAAGGTGGGAGGTGCTCGCAGAAGCCTGGGCATAGCTGGGCAGAGCAGCTCCCGAGGAGCGGCCGACACAGGGGCTTGAGGGGTGCAACTCCAGGGCAGGAGCTGTCAGGAAGGAGCGGGGTTCCTTCGCTGGCAGTTCAGGAGAAGAGAAGGGGTTTCTAAACTTTTGGGACCAGGGGATGGTTGGGAAAGGGAGGTGTGTTCCCGAGCCTTACTGAGATGGGTTTTGCAGTTGGATTTGGGTGTCGCTGAGGTCTGTGCTGTTGGAGTGTCTGTGCAGCCGACGGGAGATATAGCAAAGTCGTGGGAGATGCAGAGTAAACTGTCCGGACCTCCACATCACAAGGTAGAGGGCTGAACGTCAGGCAAGTCTCATGTCGGAAAGCATTAGGTATGTTAAGGTTCATCAAAAAATAGCCTCCAGGACTGGGAGGTCTCTACGGGCTGCGTTTGGGGTGCTCCGGGGGCTGCTCCCGGGGGTCTCTGGGTGCCCAGAGGATGCTCCTGAGGGCTTGGGGTGCTTGTGGGCGTTCTTGCGGTGCTCCTGGGGGTCTCTGTGTGCTCCCAGTATGCTCCTGGGGGTCTTGGGGTGCTCCTGGGGCCCTCTGGGTGCCCGCAGGCTGCTCTTGGGAGTCTTGGGGTGGTCTTGGCGGTCTAGGGGTGCTGCGGGGCATCTGTAGGTGCCCCTGGGTCGTTGCTGGGTGCCTTGGGATGCTCCTGGGGTTCTAGGTGCCGGTTCTAGGTGCCGGTTCTAGGCCCTGGTGGTGCTGCTGGGGCGCTCCTCGTGGTCTTGCTGTGCTTCTGGGGGTTCTTCTTTTGCTCCTGGGGTCTCTCAGTGCCCATGGGTTGTTCCTTGGGCTCTTGGGGTCTTCTAGGTGTCTCCGAGTCCCCTTGGAGTGCTCCTGGGGTGTTCCTGAGGGTCTCTGGGTGCCTCTAGGATGTTCTGGGGGTCTTGGGGTGCTCCTGGGTGTCTCTGGGTGCCCACAGGGTGCTCCTGGTGTTCTGGCGTTGCTCTTTCGGTGCTCTTGGGGGGCTCCTGGGGGTCTCTGGGTGCCCACGGGGTGTCCGCGGGGATCTTGGGGTGCTGCTGGATGTTCTTGTTGTGCTCCTGGGGGTCTCTGGGTGCCCTTGGGGTGTTCCCGGGGGTCTTGCGGCGCTCCTGGGTTTCTCTAGGTGCTCACAGGATACTCGTGGGCATCTTGGGGTGCTGCTGGATGTTCTTGTTGTGCTCCTGGGAGCCTTGGGGTGTTCTAGGTGCCTCTGGGTAGCCTTGGGGTTCCCCTGGGGTGCTCCTGGAGGATTGTGGGCAGTCCTTGTGTCTCCTGAGTGCCTGTGGGGTGCTCCTGGGGATCTCTGGGGGCCCGTGGGGTGCTCCTGGGAGTCTCTAGGTCCCCATGGGGTGCTCCTGGGGGTCTTGGGGTGCTCCTGGGTGTCTCTGAATCGTTGGTGATTTACAGCAAATAATTTGCTCTGCATCCAGAGATATTTCTGAGAAGGGATTCTTCCAGGATCTAATTCTGCTTTGTTGTTCAGTCCTACCCAGAAGAGAGTTGTGTCAGAAGTGAGGTAGCATGCGTGGTGTTCCTAGAAATGAAGTCTGACCCCATAGCATTTTGGGTTTTTGAGAGGAAACCAAAGCACATCATTTTGAATCATGATATTTTCGTTGCGTTGAATGATCTACTGTTCCTGCGTCGCTTGTGATGACATCTATCTTTGTCTATCTACGCCCTAGAAAAAGTAAGTTGAAGTCCCTGCCTGGTCCCATTGCTGATGCAATAGCTGCAACTGTAGGAAAAACTTCTTTACTGAAAGAGTGGTCAGGCCTTGGAACAGGCTGCCCAGGGAAGTGGTTGGGTCACCAACCCTGGAAGTATTGAAAAGACGTGTAGAGGAGGTGCTTAGGGACGTGGTTTAGTGGGCGTGGTGGTGTTGGGTTGACGGTTGGACTCGGTGGTCTTAGAGGTCTTTTCCAACCTTAAGGAGTCTAGGATTGATTCCAAAAGAGCAGGTATGGTGGTTTGCTGTGAGGGTGGCTTTCTCTGTTTGGTGCTTGGCATGCTGTAAACTGAAGGCAGGTGAGAAAACTGCCTGCTGCTCCTCTGGCTGCCTTGATGGCTCTGGTGGTTGGCCCCGCCCATTCCCAGGGGATTGTGGGAAGGGCGGTGGGCGGGGCCTGGGGGAGATGAGCTACAGCCTCTCCTCAGGGAGCTCATGCTGCTGCTGGGCTTCTCTGGAGGCGGTGGTCTGCTGTCGCTTCAGTTGATTGCAGCTTTTGAGCTGTCTAAGCTATTTGGGTAGTCTTGTTTTGAGATTTAGGGAAGCAGAGGGGTCTGTTTAAGCTAAGGGCTTCAGGACCAGGCAAGGTTCAGCTGCATCTAGAGCAGAAAGGAGACTCGTATGCAGGTTTTTTTTATTTTTTTTTTTCCAGGTGGGTCAATTTGTATTGGGTGTTCAGAGGTGGCAAGATGTATGGTTTTGGTTCATAATCTGGTTTGGGTTTTTATTTTATTCCAGGTGCATTGTATTGTTTTGGAATTCCTGACTTTATTGAAGATGGAACTTTTTTTTTTTCCACCAGTTTTGCTGTCTATTGCAGAAGCTGTTGACATCATCTCTGGCTAGGAGCGACTGTGAGACTATTTAGCAGGGCTTGAGGTGAGCATCTTGTATGCCTCTGTCTATGGAGTTGTAGCGTTGTTCAAGAAAGCAGCAGGGACATAAGGCATGGTGTCTTTCAGCGTATGGAACGGCTCGTGGCCTTCGCCCACAGAGTATCATGTTGTCCCTAGAAGCGATGCGGCTGGCGGCCGGCCCCTCGTGGATGAGAAGCGTCAGGAGTTCACTTCTTTTGTGGGGCTGTAGCAGAGGTCAGAGTCTGTGGGAAGGTGGGAGGTGCTCGCAGAAGCCTGGGCATAGCTGGGCAGAGCAGCTCCCGAGGAGCGGCCGACACAGGGGCTTGAGGGGTGCAAATCCAGGGCAGGAGCTGTCAGGAAGGAGCGGGGTTCCTTCGCTGGCAGTTCAGGAGAAGAGAAGGGGTTTCTAAACTTTTGGGACCAGGGGATGGTTGGGAAAGGGAGGTGTGTTCCCGAGCCTTACTGAGATGGGTTTTGCAGTTGGATTTGGGTGTCGCTGAGGGTCTGTTCTGTTGGAGTGTCTGTGCAGCCGACGAGAGATACAGCAAAGTCGTGGGAGATGCAGAGGAAACCGTCCGGGCCTCCACATCACAAGGTCGAGGGCTGAACGTCAGGCAAGTCTCATCTCGGAAAGCATTAGGTATGTTAAGGTCCATCAAAAAATCGCCTCCAGGACTGGGAGGTCTCTACGGGCTGCGTTTGGGGTGCTCCTGGGGCTGCTCGCGGGGGTCTCTGGGTGCCCAGAGGATGCTCCTGAGGGTCTTGGGGTGCTTGTGGGCATTCTTGCGGTGCTCCTGGGGGTCTCTGTGTGCTCCCAGTATGCTCCTGGGGGTCTTGGGGTGCTCCTGGGGCCCTCTGGGTGCCCGCAGGATGCTCTTGGGAGTCTTGGGGTGGTCTTGGCGGTCTAGGGGTGCTGCGGGGCATCTGTAGGTGCCCCTGGGTCGTTGCTGGGTGCCTTGGGATGCTCCTGGGGTTCTAGGTGCCGGTTCTAGGTGCCGGTTCTAGGTGCCGGTTCTAGGTGCCGGTTCTAGGTGCCGGTTCTAGGTGCCGGTTCTAGGTGCCGGTTCTAGGCCCTGGTGGTGCTGCTGGGGCGCTCCTCGTGGTCTTGGTGTGCTTCTGGGGGTTCTTCTTTTGCTCCTGGGGTCTCTCAGTGCCCATGGGTTGTTCCTTGGGCTCTTGGGGTCTTCTAGGTGTCTCCGAGTCCCCTTGGAGTGCTCCTGGGGTGTTCCTGAGGGTCTCTGGGTGCCTCTAGGATGTTCTGGGGGTCTTGGGGTGCTCCTGGGTGTCTCTGGGTGCCCACAGGGTGCTCCTGGTGTTCTGGCGTTGCTCTTCGGGTGCTCTTGGGGGGCTCCTGGGGGTCTCTGGGTGCCCACGGGGTGTCCCCGGGGATCTTGGGGTGCTGCTGGATGTTCTTGTTGTGCTCCTGGGGGTCTCTGGGTGCCCTTGGGGTGTTCCCGGGGGTCTTGCGGCGCTCCTGGGTTTCTCTAGGTGCTCACAGGATACTCGTGGGCATCTTGGGGTGCTGCTGGATGTTCTTGTTGTGCTCCTGGGAGCCTTGGGGTGTTCTAGGTGCCTCTGGGTAGCCTTGGGGTTCCCCTGGGGTGCTCCTGGAGGATTGTGGGCAGTCCTTGTGTCTCCTGAGTGCCTGTGGGGTGCTCCTGGGGATCTCTGGGGGCCCGTGGGGTGCTCCTGGGAGTCTCTAGGTCCCCATGGGGTGTTCCTGGGGGTCTTGGGGTGCTCCTGGGTGTCTCTGAATCCTTGGTGATTTACAGCAAATAATTTGCTCTGCATCCAGAGATATTTCTGAGAAGGGATTCTTCCAGGATCTAATTCTGCTTTGTTGTTCAGTCCTACCCAGAACAGAGTTGTGTCAGAAGTGAGGTAGCATGCGTGGTGTTCCTAGAAATGAAGTCTGACCCCATAGCATTTTGGGTTTTTGAGAGGAAACCAAAGCACATCATTTTGAATCATGATATTTTCGTTGCGTTGAATGATCTACTGTTCCTGCGTCGCTTGTGATGACATCTATCTTTGTCTATCTACGCCCTAGAAAAAGTAAGTTGAAGTCCCTGCCTGGTCCCATTGCTGATGCAGTAGCTGCAACTGTAGGAAAAATTTCTTTACTGAAAGAGTGGTCAGGCCTTGGAACAGGCTGCCCAGGGAAGTGGTTGGGTCACCAACCCTGGAAGTATTTAAAAGACGTGTAGAGGAGGTGCTTAGGGACGTGGTTTAGTGGGCGTGGTGGTGTTGGGTTGACGGTTGGACTCGATGGTCTTAGAGGTCTTTTCCAACCTTAAGGAGTCTAGGATTGATTCCAAAAGAGCAGGTATGGTGGTTTGCTGTGAGGGTGGCTTTCTCTGTTTGGTGCTTGGCATGCTGTAAAGTGAAGGCAGGTGAGAAAACTGCCTGCTGCTCCTCTGGCTGCCTTGATGGCTCTGGTGGTTGGCCCCGCCCGTTCCCAGGGGATTGTGGGAAGGGCGGTGGGCGGGGCCTGGGGGAGATGAGCTACAGCCTCTCCTCAGGGAGCTCATGCTGCTGCTGGGCTTCTCTGGAGGCGGTGGTCTGCTGTTGCTTCAGTTGATTGCAGCTTTTGAGCTGTCTAAGCTATTTGGGTAGTCTTGTTTTGAGATTTAGGGAAGCAGAGGGGTCTGTTTAAGCTAAGGGCTTCAGGACCAGGCAAGGTTCAGCTGCATCTAGAGCAGAAAGGAGACTCGTATGCAGCTTTTTTTTATTTTTTTTTTTCCAGGTGGGTCAATTTGTATTGGGTGTTCAGAGGTGGCAAGATGTATGGTTTTGGTTCATAATCTGGTTTTGGTTTTTATTTTATTCCAGGTGCATTGTATTGTTTTGGAATTCCTGACTTTATTGAAGATGGAACCTTGTTTTTTTCCACCAGTTTTGCTGTCTATTGCAGAAGCTGTTGACATCATCTCTGGCTAGGAGCGACTGTGAGACTATTTAGCAGGGCTTGAGGTGAGCATCTTGTATGCCTCTGTCTATGGAGTTGTAGCGTTGTTCAAGAAAGCAGCAGGGACATAAGGCATCGTGTCTTTCAGCGTATGGAACGGCTCGTGGCCTTCGCCCACAGAGTATCATGTTGTCCCTAGAAGCGATGCGGCTGGCGGCCGGCCCCTCGTGGATGATAAGCGTCAGGACTTGACTTCTTTTGTGGGGCTGTAGCAGAGGTCAGAGTCTGTGGGAAGGTGGGAGGTGCTCGCAGAAGCCTGGGCATAGCTGGGCAGAGCAGCTCCCGAGGAGCGGCCGACACAGGGGCTTGAGGGGTGCAAATCCAGGGCAGGAGCTGTCAGGAAGGAGCGGGGTTCCTTCGCTGGCAGTTCAGGAGAAGAGAAGGGGTTTCTAAACTTTTGGGACCAGGGGATGGTTGGGAAAGGGAGGTGTGTTCCCGAGCCTTACTGAGATGGGTTTTGCAGTTGGATTTGGGTGTCGCTGAGGGTCTGTTCTGTTGGAGTGTCTGTGCAGCTGACGAGAGATACAGCAAAGTCGTGGGAGATGCAGAGGAAACCGTCCGGGCCTCCACATCACAAGGTAGAGGGCTGAACGTCAGGCAAGTCTCATGTCGGAAAGCATTAGGTATGTTAAGGTCCATCAAAAAATAGCCTCCAGGACTGGGAGGTCTCTACGGGCTGCGTTTGGGGTGCTCCTGGGGCTGCTCCCGGGGGTCTCTGGGTGCCCAGAGGATGCTCCTGAGGGTCTTGGGGTGCTTGTGGGCATTCTTGCGGTGCTCCTGGGGGTCTCTGTGTGCTGCCAGTATGCTCCTGGGGGTCTTGGGGTGCTCCTGGGGCCCTCTGGGTGCCCGCAGGATTCTCTTGGGAGTCTTGGGGTGGTCTTGGCGGTCTAGGGGTGCTGCGGGGCATCTGTAGGTGCCCCTGGGTCGTTGCTGGGTGCCTTGGGATGCTCCTGGGCTTCTAGGTGCCGGTTCTAGGTGCCGGTTCTAGGTGCCGGTTCTAGGTGCCGGTTCTAGGTGCCGGTTCTAGGCCCTGGTGGTGCTGCTGGGGCGCTCCTCGTGGTCTTGGTGTGCTTCTGGGGGTTCTTCTTTTGCTCCTGGGGTCTCTCAGTGCCCATGGGTTGTTCCTTGGGCTCTTGGGGTCTTCTAGGTGTCTCCGAGTCCCCTTGGAGTGCTCCTGGGGTGTTCCTGAGGGTCTCTGGGTGCCTCTAGGATGTTCTGGGGGTCTTGGGGTGCTCCTGGGTGTCTCTGGGTGCCCACAGGGTGCTCCTGGTGTTCTGGCGTTGCTCTTTGGGTGCTCTTGGGGGGCTCCTGGGGGTCTCTGGGTGCCCACGGGGTGTCCCCGGGGATCTTGGGGTGCTGCTGGATGTTCTTGTTGTGCTCCTGGGGGTCTCTGGGTGCCCTTGGGGTGTTCCCGGGGGTCTTGCGGCGCTCCTGGGTTTCTCTAGGTGCTCACAGGATACTCGTGGGCATCTTGGGGTGCTGCTGGATGTTCTTGTTGTGCTCCTGGGAGCCTTGGGGTGTTCTAGGTGCCTCTGGGTAGCGTTGGGGTTCCCCTGGGGTGCTCCTGGAGGATTGTGGGCAGTCCTTGTGTCTCCTGAGTGCCTGTGGGGTGCTCCTGGGGATCTCTGGGGGCCCGTGGGGTGCTCCTGGGAGTCTCTAGGTCCCCATGGGGTGTTCCTGGGGGTCTTGGGGTGCTCCTGGGTGTCTCTGAATCGTTGGTGATTTACAGCAAATAATTTGCTCTGCATCCAGAGATATTTCTGAGAAGGGATTCTTCCAGGATCTAATTCTGCTTTGTTGTTCAGTCCTACCCAGAACAGAGTTGTGTCAGAAGTGAGGTAGCATGCGTGGTGTTCCTAGAAATGAAGTCTGACCCCATAGCATTTTGGGTTTTTGAGAGGAAACCAAAGCACATCATTTTGAATCATGATATTTTCGTTGCGTTGAATGATCTACTGTTCCTGCGTCGCTTGTGATGACATCTATCTTTGTCTATCTACGCCCTAGAAAAAGTAAGTTGAAGTCCCTGCCTGGTCCCATTGCTGATGCAATAGCTGCAACTGTAGGAAAAACTTCTTTACTGAAAGAGTGGTCAGGCCTTGGAACAGGCTGCCCAGGGAAGTGGTTGGGTCACCAACCCTGGAAGTATTGAAAAGACGTGTAGAGGAGGTGCTTAGGGACGTGGTTTAGTGGGCGTGGTGGTGTTGGGTTGACGGTTGGACTCGATGGTCTTAGAGGTCTTTTCCAACCTTAAGGAGTCTAGGATTGATTCCAAAAGAGCAGGTATGGTGGTTTGCTGTGAGGGTGGCTTTCTCTGTTTGGTGCTTGGCATGCTGTAAAGTGAAGGCAGGTGAGAAAACTGCCTGCTGCTCCTCTGGCTGCCTTGATGGCTCTGGTGGTTGGCCCCGCCTGTTCCCAGGGGATTGTGGGAAGGGCGGTGGGCGGGGCCTGGGGGAGATGAGCTACAGCCTCTCCTCAGGGAGCTCATGCTGCTGCTGGGCTTCTCTGGAGGCGGTGGTCTGCTGTTGCTTCAGTTGATTGCAGCTTTTGAGCTGTCTAAGCTATTTGGGTAGTCTTGTTTTGAGATTTAGGGAAGCAGAGGGGTCTGTTTAAGCTAAGGGCTTCAGGACCAGGCAAGGTTCAGCTGCATCTAGAGCAGAAAGGAGACTCGTATGCAGCTTTTCTTTTATTTTTTTTTCCAGGTGGGTCAATTTGTATTGGGTGTTCAGAGGTGGCAAGATGTATGGTTTTGGTTCATAATCTGGTTTTGGTTTTTATTTTATTCCAGGTGCATTGTATTGTTTTGGCATTCCTGACTTTATTGAAGATGGAACCTTGTTTTTTTCCACCAGTTTTGCTGTCTATTGCAGAAGCTGTTGACATCATCTCTGGCTAGGAGCGACTGTGAGACTATTTAACAGGGGTTGAGGTGAGCATCTTGTATGCATCTGTCTATGGAGTTGTAGCGTTGTTCAAGAAAGCAGCAGGGACATAAGGCATCGTGTCTTTCAGCGTATGGAACGGCTCGTGGCCTTCGCCCACAGAGTATCATGTTGTCCCTAGCAGCGATGCGGCTGGCGGCCGGCCCCTCGTGGATGATAAGCGTCAGGACTTGACTTCTTTTGTGGGGCTGTAGCAGAGGTCAGAATCTGTGGGAAGGTGGGAGGTGCTCGCAGAAGCCTGGGCATAGCTGGGCAGAGCAGCTCCCGAGGAGTGGCCGACACAGGGGCTTGAGGGCTGCAAATCCAGGGCAGGAGCTGTCAGGAAGGAGCGGGGTTCCTTCGCTGGCAGTTCAGGAGAAGAGAAGGGGTTTCTAAACTTTTGGGACCAGGGGATGGTTGGGAAAGGGAGGTGTGTTCCCGAGCCTTACTGAGATGGGTTTTGCAGTTGGATTTGGGTGTCGCTGAGGGTCTGTTCTGTTGGAGTGTCTGTGCAGCTGACGAGAGATACAGCAAAGTCGTGGGAGATGCAGAGTAAACCGTCCGGGCCTCCACATCACAAGGTAGAGGGCTGAACGTCAGGCAAGTCTCATCTCGGAAAGCATTAGGTATGTTAAGGTTCATCAAAAAATAGCCTGGAGGACTGGGAGGTCTCTATGGGCTGCGTTTGGGGTGCTCCTGGGGCTGCTCCCGGGGGTCTCTGGGTGCCCAGAGGATGCTCCTGAGGGTCTTGGGGTGCTTCTGGGCGTTCTTGCGGTGCTCCTGGGGGTCTCTGTGTGCTCCCAGTATGCTCCTGGGGGTCTTGGGGTGCTCCTGGGGCCCTCTGGGTGCCCGCAGGATGCTCTTGGGAGTCTTGGGGTGGTCTTGGCGGTCTAGGGGTGCTGCGGGGCATCTGTAGGTGCCCCTGGGTCGTTGCTGGGTGCCTTGGGATGCTCCTGGGGTTCTAGGTGCCGGTTCTAGGTGCCGGTTCTAGGTGCCGGTTCTAGGCCCTGGTGGTGCTGCTGGGGCGCTCCTCGTGGTCTTGCTGTGCTTCTGGGGGTTCTTCTTTTGCTCCGGGGGTCTCTCAGTGCCCATGGGTTGTTCCTTGGGCTCTTGGGGTCTTCTAGGTGTCTCCGAGTCCCCTTGGAGTGCTCCTGGGGTGTTCCTGAGGGTCTCTGGGTGCCTCTAGGATGTTCTGGGGGTCTTGGGGTGCTCCTGGGTGTCTCTGGGTGCCCACAGGGTGCTCCTGGTGTTCTGGCGTTGCTCTTCGGGTGCTCTTGGGGGGCTCCTGGGGGTCTCTGGGTGCCCACGGGGTGTCCCCGGGGATCTTGGGGTGCTCCTGGGGGTCTCTGGGTGCCCTTGGGGTGTTCCCGGGGGTCTTGCGGCGCTCCTGGGTTTCTCTAGGTGCCTGCAGGATACTCGTGGGCATCTTGGGGTGCTGCTGGATGTTCTTGTTGTGCTCCTGGGAGCCTTGGGGTGTTCTAGGTGCCTCTGGGTAGCCTTGGGGTTCCCCTGGGGTGCTCCTGGAGGATTGTGGGCAGTCCTTGTGTCTCCTGAGTGCCTGTGGGGTGCTCCTGGGGATCTCTGGGTGTCCGCAGGCTGCTCTTGGGAGTCTTGGGGTGGTCTTGGCGGTCTAGGGGTGCTGCGGGGCATCTATAGGTGCCCATGGGTTGTTGCTGGGTGCCTTGGGACGCTCCTGGGGTTCTAGGTGCCGGTTCTAGGCCCTGGTGGTGCTGCTGGGGCGCTCCTCGTGGTCTTGCTGTGCTTCTGGGGGTTCTTCTTTTGCTCCTGGGGTCTCTGAGTGCCCATGGGTTGTTCCTTGGGCTCTTGGGGTCTTCTAGGTGTCTCCGAGTCCCCTTGGAGTGCTCCTGGGGTGTTCCTGAGGGTCTCTGGGTGCCTCTAGGATGTTCTGGGGGTCTTGGGGTGCTCCTGGGTGTCTCTGGGTGCCCACAGGGTGCTCCTGGTGTTCTGGCGTTGCTCTTGGGGTGCTCTTGGGGGGCTCCTGGGGGGCTCTGGGTGCCCACGGGGTGTCCCCGGGGATCTTGAGGTGCTGCTGGATGTTCTTGTTGTGCTCCTGGGGGTCTCTGGGTGCCCTTGGGGTGTTCCCGGGGGTCTTGCGGCGCTCCTGGGTTTCTCTAGGTGCTCACAGGATACTCGTGGGCATCTTGGGGTGCTGCTGGATGTTCTTGTTGTGCTCCTGGGAGCCTTGGGGTGTTCTAGGTGCCTCTGGGTAGCCTTGGAGTTCCCCTGGGGTGCTCCTGGAGGATTGTGGGCAGTCCTTGTGTCTCCTGAGTGCCTGTGGGGTGCTCCTGGGGATCTCTGGGGGCCCGTGGGGTGCTCCTGGGAGTCTCTAGGTCCCCATGGGGTGCTCCTGGGGGTCTTGGGGTGCTCCTGGGTGTCTCTGAATCGTTGGTGATTTACAGCAAATAATTTGCTCTGCATCCAGAGATATTTCTGAGAAGGGATTCTTCCAGGATCTAATTCTGCTTTGTTGTTCAGTCCTACCCAGAACAGAGTTGTGTCAGAAGTGAGGTAGCATGCGTGGTGTTCCTAGAAATGAAGTCTGACCCCATAGCATTTTGGGTTTTTGAGAGGAAACCAAAGCACATCATTTTGAATCATGATATTTTCGTTGCGTTGAATGATCTACTGTTCCTGCGTCGCTTGTGATGACATCTATCTTTGTCTATCTACGCCCTAGAAAAAGTAAGTTGAAGTCCCTGCCTGGTCCCATTGCTGATGCAGTAGCTGCAACTGTAGGAAAAATTTCTTTACTGAAAGAGTGGTCAGGCCTTGGAACAGGCTGCCCAGGGAAGTGGTTGGGTCACCAACCCTGGAAGTATTTAAAAGACGTGTAGAGGAGGTGCTTAGGGACGTGGTTTAGTGGGCGTGGTGGTGTTGGGTTGACGGTTGGACTCGATGGTCTTAGAGGTCTTTTCCAACCTTAAGGAGTCTAGGATTGATTCCAAAAGAGCAGGTATGGTGGTTTGCTGTGAGGGTGGCTTTCTCTGTTTGGTGCTTGGCATGCTGTAAAGTGAAGGCAGGTGAGAAAACTGCCTGCTGCTCCTCTGGCTGCCTTGATGGCTCTGGTGGTTGGCCCCGCCCGTTCCCAGGGGATTGTGGGAAGGGCAGTGGGCGGGGCCTGGGGGAGATGAGCTACAGCCTCTCCTCAGGGACCTCATGCTGCTGCTGGGCTTCTCTGGAGGCGGTGGTCTGCTGTTGCTTCAGTTGATTGCAGCTTTTGAGCTGTCTAAGCTATTTGGGTAGTCTTGTTTTGAGATTTAGGGAAGCAGAGGGGTCTGTTTAAGCTAAGGGCTTCAGGACCAGGCAAGGTTCAGCTGCATCTAGAGCAGAAAGGAGACTCGTATGCAGCTTTTCTTTTTTTTTTTTCCCAGGTGATTCAATTTGTATTGGGTGTTCAGAGGTGGCAAGATGTATGGTTTTGGTTCATAATCTGGTTTTGGTTTTTATTTTATTCCAGGTGCATTGTATTGTTTTGGCATTCCTGACTTTATTGAAGATGGAACCTTGTTTTTTTCCACCAGTTTTGCTGTCTATTGCAGAAGCTGTTGACATCATCTCTGGCTAGGAGCGACTGTGAGACTATTTAGCAGGGGTTGAGGTGAGCATCTTGTATGCATCTGTCTATGGAGTTGTAGCGTTGTTCAAGAAAGCAGCAGGGACATAAGGCATGGTGTCTTTCAGCGTATGGAACGGCTCGTGGCCTTCGCCCACAGAGTATCATGTTGTCCCTAGAAGCGATGCGGCTGGCGGCCGGCCCCTCGTGGATGAGAAGCGTCAGGACTTGACTTCTTTTGTGGGGCTGTAGCAGAGGTCAGAGTCTGTGGGAAGGTGGGAGGTGCTCGCAGAAGCCTGGGCATAGCTGGGCAGAGCAGCTCCCGAGGAGCGGCCGACACAGGGGCTTGAGGGGTGCAAATCCAGGGCAGGAGCTGTCAGGAAGGAGCGGGGTTCCTTCGCTGGCAGTTCAGGAGAAGGGAAGGGGTTTCTAAACTTTTGGGACCATGGGATGGTTGGGAAAGGGAGGTGTGTTCCCGAGCCTTACTGAGATGGGTTTTGCAGTTGGATTTGGGTGTCGCTGAGGTCTGTTCTGTTGGAGTGTCTGTACAGCTGACGAGAGATACAGCAAAGTCGTGGGAGATGCAGAGTAAACCGTCCGGGCCTCCACATCACAAGGTAGAGGGCTGAACGTCAGGCAAGTCTCATCTCGGAAAGCATTAGGTATGTTAAGGTCCATCAAAAAATAGCCTCCAGGACTGGGAGGTCTCTATGGGCTGCGTTTGGGGTGCTCCTGGGGCTGCTCGCGGGGGTCTCTGGGTGCCCAGAGGATGCTCTTGAGGGTCTTGGGGTGCTTCTGGGCGTTCTTGCGGTGCTCCTGGGGGTCTCTGTGTGCTCCCAGTATGCTCCTGGGGGTCTTGGGGTGCTCCTGGGGCCCTCTGGATGCCCGCAGGATGCTCTTGGGAGTCTTTAGGTGGTCTTGGCGGTCTAGGAGTGCTGCGGGGCATCTATAGGTGCCCCTGGGTTGTTGCTGGGTGCCTGGGATGCTCCTGGGGTTCTAGGTGCCGGTTCTAGGTGCCGGTTCTAGGTGCCGGTTCTAGGTGCCGGTTCTAGGTGCCGGTCCTAGGCCCTGGTGGTGCTGCTGGGGCGCTCCTCGTGGTCTTGCTGTGCTTCTGGGGGTTCTTCTTTTGCTCCGGGGGTCTCTCAGTGCCCATGGGTTGTTCCTTGGGCTCTTGGGGTCTTCTAGGTGTCTCCGAGTCCCCTTGGAGTGCTCCTGGGGTGTTCCTGAGGGTCTCTGGGTGCCTCTAGGATGTTCGGGGGGTCTTGGGGTGCTCCTGGGTGTCTCTGGGTGCCCACAGGGTGCTCCTGGTGTTCTGGCGTTGCTCTTGGGGTGCTCTTGGGGGGCTCCTGGGGGTCTCTGGGTGCCCACGGGGTGTCCCCGGGGACCTTGGGGTGCTGCTGGATGTTCTTGTTGTGCTGCTGGGGGTCTCTGGGTGCCCTTGGGGTGTTCCCGGGGGTCTTGCGGCGCTCCTGGGTTTCTCTAGGTGCTCACAGGATACTCGTGGGCATCTTGGGGTGCTGCTGGATGTTCTTGTTGTGCTCCTGGGAGCCTTGGGGTGTTCTAGGTGCCTCTGGGTAGCCTTGGGGTTCCCCTGGGGTGCTCCTGGAGGATTTTATGGCAGTCCTTGTGTCTCCTGAGTGCCTGTGGGGTGCTCCTGGGGATCTCTGGGGGCCCGTGGGGTGCTCCTGGGAGCCTCTAAATCCCCATGGGGTGTTCCTGGGGGTCTTGGGGTGCTCCTGGGTGTCTCTGAATCCTTGGTGATTTACAGCAAATAATTTGCTCTGCATCCAGAGATATTTCTGAGAACGGATTCTTCCAGGATCTGATTCTGCTTTGTTGTTCAGTCCTACCCAGAACAGAGTTGTGTCAGAAGTGAGGTAGCATGCGTGGTGTTCCTAGAAATGAAGTCTGACCCCATAGCATTTTGGGTTTTTGAGAGGAAACCAAAGCACATCGTTTTGAATCATGATATTTTCGTTGCGTTGAATGATCTACCGTTCCTGCGTCGCTTGTGATGACATCTATCTTTGTCTATCTACGCCCTAGAAAAAGTAAGTTGAAGTCCCTGCCTGGTCCCATTGCTGATGCAGTAGCTGCAACTGTAGGAAAAATTTCTTTACTGAAAGAGTGGTCAGGCCTTGGAACAGGCTGCCCAGGGAAGTGGTTGGGTCACCAACCCTGGAAGTATTTAAAAGAGGTGTAGAGGAGGTGCTTAGGGACGTGGTTTAGTGGGCGTGGTGGTGTTGGGTTGACGGTTGGACTCGATGGTCTTAGAGGTCTTTTCCAACCTTAAGGAGTCTAGGATTGATTCCAAAAGAGCAGGTATGGTGGTTTGCTGTGAGGGTGGCTTTCTCTGTTTGGTGCTTGGCATGCTGTAAAGTGAAGGCAGGTGAGAAAACTGCCTGCTGCTCCTCTGGCTGCCTTGATGGCTCTGGTGGTTGGCCCCGCCCGTTCCCAGGGGATTGTGGGAAGGGCGGTGAGCAGGGCCTGGGGGAGATGAGCTACAGCCTCTCCTCAGGGAGCTCATGCTGCTGCTGGGCTTCTCTGGAGGCGGTGGTCTGCTGTTGCTTCAGTTGATTGCAGCTTTTGAGCTGTCTAAGCTATTTGGGTAGTCTTGTTTTGAGATTTAGGGAAGCAGAGGGGTCTGTTTAAGCTAAGGGCTTCAGGACCAGGCAAGGTTCAGCTGCATCTAGAGCAGAAAGGAGACTCGTATGCAGCTTTTCTTTTTTTTTTTTTTTTTTTCCCCAGGTGGGTCAATTTGTATTGGGTGTTCAGAGGTGGCAAGATGTATGGTTTTGGTTCATAATCTGGTTTTGGTTTTTATTTTATTCCAGGTGCATTGTATTGTTTTGGAATTGCTGACTTCATAGAAGATGGAACCTTGTTTTTTTCCACCAGTTTTGCTGTCTATTGCAGAAGCTGTTGACATCATCTCTGGCTAGGAGCGACTGTGAGACTATTTAGCAGGGGTTGAGGTGAGCATCTTGTATGCATCTGTCTATGGAGTTGTAGCGTTGTTCAAGAAAGCAGCAGGGACATAAGGCATCGTGTCTTTCAGCGTATGGAACGGCTCGTGGCCTTCGCCCACAGAGTATCATGTTGTCCCTAGAAGCGATGCGGCTGGCGGCCGGCCCCTCGTGGATGATAAGCGTCAGGACTTGACTTCTTTTGTGGGGCTGTAGCAGAGGTCAGAGTCTGTGGGAAGGTGGGAGGTGCTCGCAGAAGCCTGGGCATAGCTGGGCAGAGCAGCTCCCGAGGAGCGGCCGACACAGGGGCTTGAGGGCTGCAACTCCAGGGCAGGAGCTGTCAGGAAGGAGCGGGGTTCCTTCGCTGGCAGTTCAGGAGAAGAGAAGGGGTTTCTAAACTTTTGGGACCAGGGGATGGTTGGGAAAGGGAGGTGTGTTCCCGAGCCTTACTGAGATGGGTTTTGCAGTTGGATTTGGGTGTCGCTGAGGTCTGTTCTGTTGGAGTGTCTGTGCAGCCGACGGGAGATACAGCAAAGTCGTGGGAGATGCAGAGGAAACCGTCCGGGCCTCCACATCACAAGGTAGAGGGCTGAACGTCAGGCAAGTCTCATCTCGGAAAGCATTAGGTATGTTAAGGTTCATCAAAAAATAGCCTCCAGGACTGGGAGGTCTCTATGGGCTGCGTTTGGGGTGCTCCTGGGGCTGCTCGCGGGGGTCTCTGGGTGCCCAGAGGATGCTCCTGAGGGTCTTGGGGTGCTTCTGAGCGTTCTTGCGGTGCTCCTGGGGGTTTCTGTGTGCTCCCAGTATGCTCCTGGGGGTCTTGGGGTGCTCCTGGGTCCCTCTGGGTGCCCGCAGGATGCTCTTGGGAGTCTTGGGGTGGTCTTGGCGGTCTAGGGGTGCTGCGGGGCATCTATAGGTGCCCATGGGTTGTTGCTGGGTGCCTTGGGATGCTCCTGGGGCTCTAGGTGCCGGCTCTAGGTGCCGGCTCTAGGTGCCGGTTCTAGGCCCTGGTGGTGCTGCTGGGGCGCTCCTCGTGGTCTTGCTGTGCTTCTGGGGGTTCTTCTTTTGCTCCTGGGGTCTCTCAGTGCCCATGGGTTGTTCCTTGGGCTCTTGGGGTCTTCTAGGTGTCTCCGAGTCCCCTTGGAGTGCTCCTGGGGTGTTCCTGAGGGTCTCTGGGTGCCTCTAGGATGTTCTGGGGGTCTTGGGGTGCTCCTGGGTGTCTCTGGGTGCCCACAGGGTGCTCCTGGTGTTCTTGCGTTGCTCTTCGGGTGCTCTTGTTGTGCTCCTGGGGGTCTCTGGGTGCCCACGGGGTGTCCCCGGGGATCTTGGGGTGCTGCTGGATGTTCTTGTTGTGCTCCTGGGGGTCTCTGGGTGCCCTTGGGGTGTTGCCGGGGGTCTCGCGGCGCTCCTGGGTTTCTCTAGGTGCTCAGAGGATACTCGTGGGCATCTTGGGGTGCTGCTGGATGTTCTTGTTGTGCTCCTGGGAGCCTTGGGGTGTTCTAGGTGCCTCTGGGTAGCCTTGGGGTTCCCCTGGGGTGCTCCTGGAGGATTGTGGGCAGTCCTTGTGTCTCCTGAGTGCCTGTGGGGTGCTCCTGGGGATCTCTGGGGGCCCGTGGGGTGCTCCTGGGAGTCTCTAGGTCCCCATGGGGTGTTCCTGGGGGTCTTGGGGTGCTCCTGGGTGTCTCTGAATCGTTGGTGATTTACAGCAAATAATTTGCTCTGCATCCAGAGATATTTCTGAGAAGGGATTCTTCCAGGATCTAATTCTGCTTTGTTGTTCAGTCCTACCCAGAACAGAGTTGTGTCAGAAGTGAGGTAGCATGCGTGGTGTTCCTAGAAATGAAGTCTGACCCCATAGCATTTTGGGTTTTTGAGAGGAAACCAAAGCACATCATTTTGAATCATGATATTTTCGTTGCGTTGAATGATCTACTGTTCCTGCGTCGCTTGTGATGACATCTATCTTTGTCTATCTACGCCCTAGAAAAAGTAAGTTGAAGTCCCTGCCTGGTCCCATTGCTGATGCAATAGCTGCAACTGTAGGAAAAACTTCTTTACTGAAAGAGTGGTCAGGCCTTGGAACAGGCTGCCCAGGGAAGTGGTTGGGTCACCAACCCTGGAAGTATTGAAAAGACGTGTAGAGGAGGTGCTTAGGGACGTGGTTTAGTGGGCGTGGTGGTGTTGGGTTGACGGTTGGACTCGATGGTCTTAGAGGTCTTTTCCAACCTTAAGGAGTCTAGGATTGATTCCAAAAGAGCAGGTATGGTGGTTTGCTGTGAGGGTGGCTTTCTCTGTTTGGTGCTTGGCATGCTGTAAAGTGAAGGCAGGTGAGAAAACTGCCTGCTGCTCCTCTGGCTGCCTTGATGGCTCTGGTGGTTGGCCCCGCCCGTTCCCAGGGGATTGTGGGAAGGGCGGTGGGCGGGGCCTGGGGGAGATGAGCTACAGCCTCTCCTCAGGGAGCTCATTCTGCTGCTGGGCTTCTCTGGAGGCGGTGGTCTGCTGTTGCTTCAGTTGATTGCAGCTTTTGAGCTGTCTAAGCTATTTGGGTAGTCTTGTTTTGAGATTTAGGGAAGCAGAGGGGTCTGTTTAAGCTAAGGGCTTCAGGACCAGGCAAGGTTCAGCTGCATCTAGAGCAGAAAGGAGACTCGTATGCAGCTTTTCTCTTTTTTTTTTTTTTCCCAGGTGGGTCAATTTGTATTGGGTGTTCAGAGGTGGCAAGATGTATGGTTTTGGTTCATAATCTGGTTTTGGTTTTTATTTTATTCCAGGTGCATTGTATTGTTTTGGAATTCCTGACTTTATTGAAGATGGAACCTTGTTTTTTTCCACCAGTTTTGCTGTCTATTGCAGAAGCTGTTGACATCATCTCTGGCTAGGAGCGACTGTGAGACTATTTAGCAGGGGTTGAGGTGAGCATCTTGTATGCCTCTGTCTATGGAGTTGTAGCGTTGTTCAAGAAAGCAGCAGGGACATAAGGCATCGTGTCTTTCAGCGTATGGAACGGCTCGTGGCCTTCGCCCACAGAGTATCATGTTGTCCCTAGAAGCGATGCGGCTGGCGGCCGGCCCCTCGTGGATGATAAGCGTCAGGACTTCACTTCTTTTGTGGGGCTGTAGCAGAGGTCAGAGTCTGTGGGAAGGTGGGAGGTGGGAGGTGCTCGCAGAAGCCTGGGCATAGCTGGGCAGAGCAGCTCCCGAGGAGCGGCCGACACAGGGGCTTGAGGGGTGCAACTCCAGGGCAGGAGCTGTCAGGAAGGAGCGGGGTTCCTTCGCTGGCAGTTCAGGAGAAGAGAAGGGGTTTCTAAACTTTTGGGACCAGGGGATGGTTGGGAAAGGGAGGTGTGTTCCCGAGCCTTACTGAGATGGGTTTTGCAGTTGGATTTGGGTGTCGCTGAGGTCTGTGCTGTTGGAGTGTCTGTGCAGCCGACGGGAGATACAGCAAAGTCGTGGGAGATGCAGAGTAAACCGTCCGGGCCTCCACATCACAAGGTAGAGGGCTGAACGTCAGGCAAGTCTCATGTCGGAAAGCATTAGGTATGTTAAGGTTCATCAAAAAATAGCCTCCAGGACTGGGAGGTCTCTATGGGCTGCGTTTGGGGTGCTCCTGGGGCTGCTCGCGGGGGTCTCTGGGTGCCCAGAGGATGCTCCTGAGGGTCTTGGGGTGCTTCTGGGCGTTCTTGCGGTGCTCCTGGGGGTCTCTGTGTGCTCCCAGTATGCTCCTGGGGGTCTTGGGGTGCTCCTGGGGCCCTCTGGGTGCCCGCAGGATGCTCTTGGGAGTCTTGGGGTGGTCTTGGCGGTCTAGGGGTGCTGCGGGGCATCTATAGGTGCCCATGGGTTGTTGCTGGGTGCCTTGGGATGCTCCTGGGGCTCTAGGTGCCGGCTCTAGGTGCCGGCTCTAGGTGCCGGCTCTAGGCCCTGGTGGTGCTGCTGGGGCGCTCCTCGTGGTCTTGCTGTGCTTCTGGGGGTTCTTCTTTTGCTCCGGGGGTCTCTCAGTGCCCATGGGTTGTTCCTTGGGCTCTTGGGGTCTTCTAGGTGTCTCCGAGTCCCCTTGGAGTGCTCCTGGGGTGTTCCTGAGGGTCTCTGGGTGCCTCTAGGATGTTCTGGGGGTCTTGGGGTGCTCCTGGGTGTCTCTGGGTGCCCACAGGGTGCTCCTGGTGTTCTGGCGTTGCTCTTCGGGTGCTCTTGGGGGGCTCCTGGGGGTCTCTGGGTGCCCACGGGGTGTCCCCGGGGATCTTGGGGTGCTGCTGGATGTTCTTGTTGTGCTCCTGGGGGTCTCTGGGTGCCCTTGGGGTGTTCCCGGGGGTCTCGCGGCGCTCCTGGGTTTCTCTAGGTGCTCAGAGGATACTCGTGGGCGTCTTGGGGTGCTGCTGGATGTTCTTGTTGTGCCCCTGGGAGCCTTGGGGTTTCTAGGTGCCTCTGGGTAGCCTTGGGGTTCCCCTGGGGTGCTCCTGGAGGATTGTGGGCAGTCCTTGTGTCTCCTGAGTGCCTGTGGGGTGCTCCTGGGGATCTCTGGGGGCCCGTGGGGTGCTCCTGGGAGTCTCTAGGTCCCCATGGGGTGTTCCTGGGGGTCTTGGGGTGCTCCTGGGTGTCTCTGAATCGTTGGTGATTTACAGCAAATAATTTGCTCTGCATCCAGAGATATTTCTGAGAAGGGATTCTTCCAGGATCTAATTCTGCTTTGTTATTCAGTCCTACCCAGAACAGAGTTGTGTCAGAAGTGAGGTAGCATGCGTGGTGTTCCTAGAAATGAAGTCTGACCCCATAGCATTTTGGGTTTTTGAGAGGAAACCAAAGCACATCATTTTGAATCATGATACTTTCATTGCGTTGAATGATCTACTGTTCCTGCGTCGCTTGTGATGACATCTATCTTTGTCTATCTACGCCCTAGAAAAAGTAAGTTGAAGTCCCTGCCTGGTCCCATTGCTGATGCAATAGCTGCAACTGTAGGAAAAACTTCTTTACTGAAAGAGTGGTCAGGCCTTGGAACAGGCTGCCCAGGGAAGTGGTTGGGTCACCAACCCTGGAAGTATTTAAAAGACGTGTAGAGGAGGTGCTTAGGGACGTGGTTTAGTGGGCGTGGTGGTGTTGGGTTGACGGTTGGACTCGATGGTCTTAGAGGTCTTCTCCAACCTTAAGGAGTCTAGGATTGATTCCAAAAGAGCAGGTATGGTGGTTTGCTGTGAGGGTGGCTTTCTCTGTTTGGTGCTTGGCATGCTGTAAACTGAAGGCAGGTGAGAAAACTGCCTGCTGCTCCTCTGGCTGCCTTGATGGCTCTGGTGGTTGGCCCCGCCCGTTCCCAGGGGATTGTGGGAAGGACAGTGGGCGGGGCCTGGGGGAGATGAGCTACAGCCTCTCCTCAGGGAGCTCATGCTGCTGCTGGGCTTCTCTGGAGGCGGTGGTCTGCTGTTGCTTCAGTTGATTGCAGCTTTTGAGCTGTCTAAGCTATTTGGGTAGTCTTGTTTTGAGATTTAGGGAAGCAGAGGGGTCTGTTTAAGCTAAGGGCTTCAGGACCAGGCAAGGTTCAGCTGCATCTAGAGCAGAAAGGAGACTCGTATGCAGCTTTTCTCTTTTTTTTTTTTTTCCCAGGTGGGTCAATTTGTATTGGGTGTTCAGAGGTGGCAAGATGTATGGTTTTGGTTCATAATCTGGTTTTGGTTTTTATTTTATTCCAGGTGCATTGTATTGTTTTGGAATTCCTGACTTTATTGAAGATGGAACCTTGTTTTTTTCCACCAGTTTTGCTGTCTATTGCAGAAGCTGTTGACATCATCTCTGGCTAGGAGCGACTGTGAGACTATTTAGCAGGGCTTGAGGTGAGCATCTTGTATGCCTCTGTCTATGGAGTTGTAGCGTTGTTCAAGAAAGCAGCAGGGATATAAGGCATGGTGTCTTTCAGCGTATGGAACGGCTCGTGGCCTTCGCCCACAGAGTATCATGTTGTCCCTAGAAGCGATGCGGCTGGCGGCCGGCCCCTCGTGGATGAGAAGCGTCAGGACTTGACTTCTTTTGTGGGGCTGTAGCAGAGGTCAGAGTCTGTGGGAAGGTGGGAGGTGCTCGCAGAAGCCTGGGCATAGCTGGGCAGAGCAGCTCCCGAGGAGCGGCCGACACAGGTGCTTGAGGGGTGCAACTCCAGGGCAGGAGCTGTCAGGAAGGAGCGGGGTTCCTTCGCTGGCAGTTCAGGAGAAGAGAAGGGGTTTCTAAACTTTTGGGACCAGGGGATGGTTGGGAAAGGGAGGTGTGTTCCCGAGCCTTACTGAGATGGGTTTTGCAGTTGGATTTGGGTGTCGCTGAGGGTCTGTTCTGTTGGAGTGTCTGTGCAGCCGATGAGAGATACAGCAAAGTCGTGGGAGATGCAGAGGAAACCGTCCGGGCCTCCACATCACAAGGTAGAGGGCTGAACGTCAGGCAAGTCTCATCTCGGAAAGCATTAGGTATGTTAAGGTCCATCAAAAAATAGCCTGGAGGACTGGGAGGTCTCTACGGGCTGCGTTTGGGGTGCTCCTGGGGCTGCTCGCGGGGGTCTCTGGGTGCCCAGAGGATGCTCCTGAGGGTCTTGGGGTGCTTGTGGGCGTTCTTGCGGTGCTCCTGGGGGTCTCTGTGTGCTCCCAGTATGCTCCTGGGGGTCTTGGGGTGCTCCTGGGTCCCTCTGGGTGCCCGCAGGATGCTCTTGGGAGTCTTGGGGTGGTCTTGGTGGTCTAGGGGTGCTGCGGGGCATCTGTAGGTGCCCATGGGTTGTTGCTGGGTGCCTTGGGATGCTCCTGGGGTTCTAGGTGCCGGTTCTAGGTGCCGGTTCTAAGCCCTGGTGCTGCTGCTGGGGCGCTCCTCGTGGTCTTGCTGTGCTTCTGGGGGTTCTTCTTTTGCTCCTGGGGTCTCTCAGTGCCCATGGGTTGTTCCTTGGGCTCTTGGGGTCTTCTAGGTGTCTCCGAGTCCCCTTGGAGTGCTCCTGGGGTGTTCCTGAGCGTCTCTGGGTGCCTCTAGGATGTTCTGGGGGTCTTGGGGTGCTCCTGGGTGTCTCTGGGTGCCCACAGGGAGCTCCTGGTGTTCTTGCGTTGCTCTTCGGGTGCTCTTGTTGTGCTCCTGGGTGTCTCTGGGTGCCCACAGGGTGCTCCTTGTGTTCTTGCGTTGCTCTTAGGGTGCTCTTGGGGGGCTCCTGGGGGTCTCTGGTTGCCCACGGGGTGTCCCCGGGGATCTTGGGGTGCTGCTGGATGTTCTTGTTGTGCTCCTGGGGGTCTCTGGGTGCCCTTGGGGTGTTCCCGGGGGTCTTGCGGCGCTCCTGGGTTTCTCTAGGTGCTCACAGGATACTCGTGGGCATCTTGGGGTGCTGCTGGATGTTCTTGTTGTGCTCCTGGGAGCCTTGGGGTCTTCTAGGCTAGGTGCCTCTGGGTAGCCTTGGGGTTCCCCTGGGGTGCTCCTGGAGGATTGTGGGCAGTCCTTGTGTCTCCTGAGTGCCTGTGGGGTGCTCCTGGGGATCTCTGGGGGCCCGTGGGGTGCTCCTGGGAGTCTCTAGGTCCCCATGGGGTGTTCCTGGGGGTCTTGGGGTGCTCCTGGGTGTCTCTGAATCGTTGGTGATTTACAGCAAATAATTTGCTCTGCATCCAGAGATATTTCTGAGAACGGATTCTTCCAGGATCTGATTCTGCTTTGTTGTTCAGTCCTACCCAGAACAGAGTTGTGTCAGAAGTGAGGTAGCATGCGTGGTGTTCCTAGAAATGAAGTCTGACCCCATAGCATTTTGGGTTTTTGAGAGGAAACCAAAGCACATCATTTTGAATCATGATATTTTCGTTGCGTTGAATGATCTACTGTTCCTGCGTCGCTTGTGATGACATCTATCTTTGTCTATCTACACCCTAGAAAAAGTAAGTTGAAGTCCCTGCCTGGTCCCATTGCTGATGCAATAGCTGCAACTGTAGGAAAAACTTCTTTACTGAAAGAGTGGTCAGGCCTTGGAACAGGCTGCCCAGGGAAGTGGTTGGGTCACCAACCCTGGAAGTATTGAAAAGATGTGTAGAGGAGGTGCTTAGGGACGTGGTTTAGTGGGCGTGGTGGTGTTGGGTTGACGGTTGGACTCGATGGTCTTAGAGGTCTTTTCCAACCTTAAGGAGTCTAGGATTGATTCCAAAAGAGCAGGTATGGTGGTTTGCTGTGAGGGTGGCTTTCTCTGTTTGGTGCTTGGCATGCTGTAAACTGAAGGGAGGTGAGAAAACTGCCTGCTGCTCCTCTGGCTGCCTTGATGGCTCTGGTGGTTGGCCCCGCCCGTTCCCAGGGGATTGTGGGAAGGGCGGTGAGCAGGGCCTGGGGGAGATGAGCTACAGCCTCTCCTCAGGGAGCTCATGCTGCTGCTGGGCTTCTCTGGAGGCGGTGGTCTGCTGTTGCTTCAGTTGATTGCAGCTTTTGAGCTGTCTAAGCTATTTGGGTAGTCTTGTTTTGAGATTTAGGGAAGCAGAGGGGTCTGTTTAAGCTAAGGGCTTCAGGACCAGGCAAGGTTCAGCTGCATCTAGAGCAGAAAGGAGACTCGTATGCAGCTTTTCTTTTTTTTTTTTTTTTTTTCCCCAGGTGGGTCAATTTGTATTGGGTGTTCAGAGGTGGCAAGATGTATGGTTTTGGTTCATAATCTGGTTTTGGCTTTTATTTTATTCCAGGTGCATTGTATTGTTTTGGAATTCCTGACTTTATTGAAGATGGAACCTTGTTTTTTTCCACCAGTTTTGCTGTCTATTGCAGAAGCTGTTGACATCATCTCTGGCTAGGAGCGACTGTGAGACTATTTAGCAGGGCTTGAGGTGAGCATCTTGTATGCCTCTGTCTATGGAGTTGTAGCGTTGTTCAAGAAAGCAGCAGGGATATAAGGCATGGTGTCTTTCAGCGTATGGAACGGCTCGTGGCCTTCGCCCACAGAGTATCATGTTGTCCCTAGAAGCGATGCGGCTGGCGGCCGGCCCCTCGTGGATGAGAAGCGTCAGGACTTGACTTCTTTTGTGGGGCTGTAGCAGAGGTCAGAGTCTGTGGGAAGGTGGGAGGTGCTCGCAGAAGCCTGGGCATAGCTGGGCAGAGCAGCTCCCGAGGAGCGGCCGACACAGGTGCTTGAGGGGTGCAACTCCAGGGCAGGAGCTGTCAGGAAGGAGCGGGGTTCCTTCGCTGGCAGTTCAGGAGAAGAGAAGGGGTTTCTAAACTTTTGGGACCAGGGGATGGTTGGGAAAGGGAGGTGTGTTCCCGAGCCTTACTGAGATGGGTTTTGCAGTTGGATTTGGGTGTCGCTGAGGGTCTGTTCTGTTGGAGTGTCTGTGCAGCCGATGAGAGATACAGCAAAGTCGTGGGAGATGCAGAGGAAACCGTCCGGGCCTCCACATCACAAGGTAGAGGGCTGAACGTCAGGCAAGTCTCATCTCGGAAAGCATTAGGTATGTTAAGGTCCATCAAAAAATAGCCTGGAGGACTGGGAGGTCTCTACGGGCTGCGTTTGGGGTGCTCCTGGGGCTGCTCGCGGGGGTCTCTGGGTGCCCAGAGGATGCTCCTGAGGGTCTTGGGGTGCTTGTGGGCGTTCTTGCGGTGCTCCTGGGGGTCTCTGTGTGCTCCCAGTATGCTCCTGGGGGTCTTGGGGTGCTCCTGGGTCCCTCTGGGTGCCCGCAGGATGCTCTTGGGAGTCTTGGGGTGGTCTTGGTGGTCTAGGGGTGCTGCGGGGCATCTGTAGGTGCCCATGGGTTGTTGCTGGGTGCCTTGGGATGCTCCTGGGGTTCTAGGTGCCGGTTCTAGGTGCCGGTTCTAAGCCCTGGTGCTGCTGCTGGGGCGCTCCTCGTGGTCTTGCTGTGCTTCTGGGGGTTCTTCTTTTGCTCCTGGGGTCTCTCAGTGCCCATGGGTTGTTCCTTGGGCTCTTGGGGTCTTCTAGGTGTCTCCGAGTCCCCTTGGAGTGCTCCTGGGGTGTTCCTGAGGGTCTCTGGGTGCCTCTAGGATGTTCTGGGGGTCTTGGGGTGCTCCTGGGTGTCTCTGGGTGCCCACAGGGAGCTCCTGGTGTTCTTGCGTTGCTCTTCGGGTGCTCTTGTTGTGCTCCTGGGTGTCTCTGGGTGCCCACAGGGTGCTCCTTGTGTTCTTGCGTTGCTCTTAGGGTGCTCTTGGGGGGCTCCTGGGGGTCTCTGGTTGCCCACGGGGTGTCCCCGGGGATCTTGGGGTGCTGCTGGATGTTCTTGTTGTGCTCCTGGGGGTCTCTGGGTGCCCTTGGGGTGTTCCCGGGGGTCTTGCGGCGCTCCTGGGTTTCTCTAGGTGCTCACAGGATACTCGTGGGCATCTTGGGGTGCTGCTGGATGTTCTTGTTGTGCTCCTGGGAGCCTTGGGGTCTTCTAGGCTAGGTGCCTCTGGGTAGCCTTGGGGTTCCCCTGGGGTGCTCCTGGAGGATTGTGGGCAGTCCTTGTGTCTCCTGAGTGCCTGTGGGGTGCTCCTGGGAGTCTCTAGGTCCCCATGGGGTGTTCCTGGGGGTCTTGGGGTGCTCCTGGGTGTCTCTGAATCGTTGGTGATTTACAGCAAATAATTTGCTCTGCATCCAGAGATATTTCTGAGAACGGATTCTTCCAGGATCTGATTCTGCTTTGTTGTTCAGTCCTACCCAGAACAGAGTTGTGTCAGAAGTGAGGTAGCATGCGTGGTGTTCCTAGAAATGAAGTCTGACCCCATAGCATTTTGGGTTTTTGAGAGGAAACCAAAGCACATCATTTTGAATCATGATATTTTCGTTGCGTTGAATGATCTACTGTTCCTGCGTCGCTTGTGATGACATCTATCTTTGTCTATCTACGCCCTAGAAAAAGTAAGTTGAAGTCCCTGCCTGGTCCCATTGCTGATGCAATAGCTGCAACTGTAGGAAAAACTTCTTTACTGAAAGAGTGGTCAGGCCTTGGAACAGGCTGCCCAGGGAAGTGGTTGGGTCACCAACCCTGGAAGTATTGAAAAGATGTGTAGAGGAGGTGCTTAGGGACGTGGTTTAGTGGGCGTGGTGGTGTTGGGTTGACGGTTGGACTCGATGGTCTTAGAGGTCTTTTCCAACCTTAAGGAGTCTAGGATTGATTCCAAAAGAGCAGGTATGGTGGTTTGCTGTGAGGGTGGCTTTCTCTGTTTGGTGCTTGGCATGCTGTAAACTGAAGGGAGGTGAGAAAACTGCCTGCTGCTCCTCTGGCTGCCTTGATGGCTCTGGTGGTTGGCCCCGCCCGTTCCCAGGGGATTGTGGGAAGGGCGGTGAGCAGGGCCTGGGGGAGATGAGCTACAGCCTCTCCTCAGGGAGCTCATGCTGCTGCTGGGCTTCTCTGGAGGCGGTGGTCTGCTGTTGCTTCAGTTGATTGCAGCTTTTGAGCTGTCTAAGCTATTTGGGTAGTCTTGTTTTGAGATTTAGGGAAGCAGAGGGGTCTGTTTAAGCTAAGGGCTTCAGGACCAGGCAAGGTTCAGCTGCATCTAGAGCAGAAAGGAGACTCGTATGCAGCTTTTCTTTTTTTTTTTTTTTCCCCAGGTGGGTCAATTTGTATTGGGTGTTCAGAGGTGGCAAGATGTATGGTTTTGGTTCATAATCTGGTTTTGGTTTTTATTTTATTCCAGGTGCATTGTATTGTTTTGGAATTCCTGACTTTATTGAAGATGGAACCTTGTTTTTTTCCACCAGTTTTGCTGTCTATTGCAGAAGCTGTTGACATCATCTCTGGCTAGGAGCGACTGTGAGACTATTTAGCAGGGCTTGAGGTGAGCATCTTGTATGCCTCTGTCTATGGAGTTGTAGCGTTGTTCAAGAAAGCAGCAGGGATATAAGGCATGGTGTCTTTCAGCGTATGGAACGGCTCGTGGCCTTCGCCCACAGAGTATCATGTTGTCCCTAGAAGCGATGCGGCTGGCGGCCGGCCCCTCGTGGATGAGAAGCGTCAGGACTTGACTTCTTTTGTGGGGCTGTAGCAGAGGTCAGAGTCTGTGGGAAGGTGGGAGGTGCTCGCAGAAGCCTGGGCATAGCTGGGCAGAGCAGCTCCCGAGGAGCGGCCGACACAGGTGCTTGAGGGGTGCAACTCCAGGGCAGGAGCTGTCAGGAAGGAGCGGGGTTCCTTCGCTGGCAGTTCAGGAGAAGAGAAGGGGTTTCTAAACTTTTGGGACCAGGGGATGGTTGGGAAAGGGAGGTGTGTTCCCGAGCCTTACTGAGATGGGTTTTGCAGTTGGATTTGGGTGTCGCTGAGGGTCTGTTCTGTTGGAGTGTCTGTGCAGCCGATGAGAGATACAGCAAAGTCGTGGGAGATGCAGAGGAAACCGTCCGGGCCTCCACATCACAAGGTAGAGGGCTGAACGTCAGGCAAGTCTCATCTCGGAAAGCATTAGGTATGTTAAGGTCCATCAAAAAATAGCCTGGAGGACTGGGAGGTCTCTACGGGCTGCGTTTGGGGTGCTCCTGGGGCTGCTCCCGGGGGTCTCTGGGTGCCCAGAGGATGCTCCTGAGGTCTTGGGGTGCTTCTGGGCATTCTTGCGGTGCTCCTGGGGGTCTCTGTGTGCTCCCAGTATGCTCCTGGGGGTCTTGGGGTGCTCCTGGGTCCCTCTGGGTGCCCGCAGGATGCTCTTGGGAGTCTTGGGGTGGTCTTGGCGGTCTAGGGGTGCTGCGGGGCATCTGTAGGTGCCCCTGGGTCGTTGCTGGGTGCCTTGGGATGCTCCTGGGGTTCTAGGTGCCGGTTCTAGGTGCCGGTTCTAGGCCCTGGTGGTGCTGCTGGGGCGCTCCTCGTGGTCTTGCTGTGCTTCTGGGGGTTGTTCTTTTGCTCCTGGGGTCTCTCAGTGCCCATGGGTTGTTCCTTGGGCTCTTGGGGTCTTCTAGGTGTCTCCGAGTCCCCTTGGAGTGCTCCTGGGGTGTTCCTGAGGGTCTCTGGGTGCCTCTAGGATGTTCTGGGGGTCTTGGGGTGCTCCTGGGTGTCTCTGGGTGCCCACAGGGTGCTCCTGGTGTTCTTGCGTTGCTCTTCGGGTGCTCTTGGGGGGCTCCTGGGGGTCTCTGGGTGCCCACGGGGTGTCCGCGGGGATCTTGGGGTGCTGCTGGATGTTCTTGTTGTGCTCCTGGGGGTCCCTGGGTGCCCTTGGGGTGTTCCCGGGGGTCTTGCGGCGCTCCTGGGTTTCTCTAGGTGCTCATAGGATACTCGTGGGCATCTTGGGGTGCTGCTGGATGTTCTTGTTGTGCTCCTGGGAGCCTCGGGGTGTTCTAGGTGCCTCTGGGTAGCCTTGGGGTTCCCCTGGGGTGCTCCTGGAGGATTGTGGGCAGTCCTTGTGTCTCCTGAGTGCCTGTGGGGTGCTCCTGGGGATCTCTGGGGGCCCGTGGGGTGCTCCTGGGAGTCTCTAGGTCCCCATGGGGTGTTCCTGGGGGTCTTGGGGTGCTCCTGGGTGTCTCTGAATCGTTGGTGATTTACAGCAAATAATTTGCTCTGCATCCAGAGATATTTCTGAGAAGGGATTCTTCCAGGATCTAATTCTGCTTTGTTGTTCAGTCCTACCCAGAAGAGAGTTGTGTCAGAAGTGAGGTAGCATGCGTGGTGTTCCTAGAAATGAAGTCTGACCCCATAGCATTTTGGGTTTTTGAGAGGAAACCAAAGCACATCATTTTGAATCATGATATTTTCGTTGCGTTGAATGATCTACTGTTCCTGCGTCGCTTGTGATGACATCTATCTTTGTCTATCTACGCCCTAGAAAAAGTAAGTTGAAGTCCCTGCCTGGTCCCATTGCTGATGCAATAGCTGCAACTGTAGGAAAAACTTCTTTACTGAAAGAGTGGTCAGGCCTTGGAACAGGCTGCCCAGGGAAGTGGTTGGGTCACCAACCCTGGAAGTATTTAAAAGACGTGTAGAGGAGGTGCTTAGGGACGTGGTTTAGTGGGCGTGGTGGTGTTGGGTTGACGGTTGGACTCGATGGTCTTAGAGGTCTTTTCCAACCTTAAGGAGTCTAGGATTGATTCCAAAAGAGCAGGTATGGTGGTTTGCTGTGAGGGTGGCTTTCTCTGTTTGGTGCTTGGCATGCTGTAAAGTGAAGGCAGGTGAGAAAACTGCCTGCTGCTCCTCTGGCTGCCTTGATGGCTCTGGTGGTTGGCCCCGCCCGTTCCCAGGGGATTGTGGGAAGGGCGGTGGGCGGGGCCTGGGGGAGATGAGCTACAGCCTCTCCTCAGGGAGCTCATGCTGCTGCTGGGCTTCTCTGGAGGCGGTGGTCTGCTGTTGCTTCAGTTGATTGCAGCTTTTGAGCTGTCTAAGCTATTTGGGTAGTCTTGTTTTGAGATTTAGGGAAGCAGAGGGGTCTGTTTAAGCTAAGGGCTTCAGGACCAGGCAAGGTTCAGCTGCATCTAGAGCAGAAAGGAGACTCGTATGCAGCTTTTCTTTTTTTTTTTTTTTTCCAGGTGGGTCAATTTGTATTGGGTGTTCAGAGGTGGCAAGATGCATGGTTTTGGTTCATAATCTGGTTTGGGTTTTTATTTTATTCCAGGTGCATTGTATTGTTTTGGAATTCCTGACTTTATTGAAGATGGAACCTTGTTTTTTTCCACCAGTTTTGCTGTCTATTGCAGAAGCTGTTGACATCATCTCTGGCTAGGAGCGACTGTGAGACTATTTAGCAGGGGTTGAGGTGAGCATCTTGTATGCCTCTGTCTATGGAGTTGTAGCGTTGTTCAAGAAAGCAGCAGGGACATAAGGCATGGTGTCTTTCAGCGTATGGAACGGCTCGTGGCCTTCGCCCACAGAGTATCATGTTGTCCCTAGAAGCGATGCGGCTGGCGGCCGGCCCCTCGTGGATGATAAGCATCAGGACTTGACTTCTTTTGTGGGGCTGTAGCAGAGGTCAGAGTCTGTGGGAAGGTGGGAGGTGCTCGCAGAAGCCTGGGCATAGCTGGGCAGAGCAGCTCCCGAGGAGCGGCCGACACAGGGGCTTGAGGGCTGCAAATCCAGGGCAGGAGCTGTCAGGAAGGAGCGGGGTTCCGTCGCTGGCAGTTCAGGAGAAGAGAAGGGGTTTCTAAACTTTTGGGACCAGGGGATGGTTGGGAAAGGGAGGTGTGTTCCCGAGCCTTACTGAGATGGGTTTTGCAGTTGGATTTGGGTGTCGCTGAGGTCTGTTCTGTTGGAGTGTCTGTGCAGCCGACGAGAGATACAGCAAAGTCGTGGGAGATGCAGAGGAAACCGTCCGGGCCTCCACATCACAAGGTAGAGGGCTGAACGTCAGGCAAGTCTCATCTCGGAAAGCATTAGGTATGTTAAGGTTCATCAAAAAATCGCCTCCAGGACTGGGAGGTCTCTACGGGCTGCGTTTGGGGTGCTCCTGGGGCTGCTTGCGGGGGTCTCTGGGTGCCCAGAGGATGCTCCTGAGGGCTTGGGGTGCTTGTGGGCATTCTTGCGGTGCTCCTGGGGGTCTCTGTGTGCTCCCAGTATGCTCCTGGGGGTCTTGGGGTGCTCCTGGGTCCCTCTGGGTGCCCGCAGGATTCTCTTGGGAGTCTTGGGGTGGTCTTGGTGGTCTAGGGGTGCTGCGGGGCATCTGTAGGTGCCCCTGGGTCGTTGCTGGGTGCCTTGGGATGCTCCTGGGCTTCTAGGTGCCGGTTCTAGGTGCCGGTTCTAGGTGCCGGTTCTAGGTGCCGGTTCTAGGTGCCGGTTCTAGGTGCCGGTTCTAGGTGCCGGTTCTAGGCCCTGGTGGTGCTGCTGGGGCGCTCCTCGTGGTCTTGCTGTGCTTCTGGGGGTTCTTCTTTTGCTCCTGGGGTCTCTCAGTGCCCATGGGTTGTTCCTTGGGCTCTTGGGGTCTTCTAGGTGTCTCCGAGTCCCCTTGGAGTGCTCCTGGGGTGTTCCTGAGGGTCTCTGGGTGCCTCTAGGATGTTCTGGGGGTCTTGGGGTGCTCCTGGGTGTCTCTGGGTGCCCACAGGGTGCTCCTGGTGTTCTGGCGTTGCTCTTTCGGTGCTCTTGGGGGGCTCCTGGGGGTCTCTGGGTGCCCACGGGGTGTCCGCGGGGATCTTGGGGTGCTGCTGGATGTTCTTGTTGTGCTCCTGGGGGTCTCTGGGTGCCCTTGGGGTGTTCCCGGGGGTCTTGCGGCGCTCCTGGGTTTCTCTAGGTGCTCACAGGATACTCGTGGGCATCTTGGGGTGCTGCTGGATGTTCTTGTTGTGCTCCTGGGAGCCTCGGGGTGTTCTAGGTGCCTCTGGGTAGCCTTGGGGTTCCCCTGGGGTGCTCCTGGAGGATTGTGGGCAGTCCTTGTGTCTCCTGAGTGCCTGTGGGGTGCTCCTGGGGATCTCTGGGGGCCCGTGGGGTGCTCCTGGGAGTCTCTAGGTCCCCATGGGGTGTTCCTGGGGGTCTTGGGGTGCTCCTGGGTGTCTCTGAATCGTTGGTGATTTACAGCAAATAATTTGCTCTGCATCCAGAGATATTTCTGAGAAGGGATTCTTCCAGGATCTAATTCTGCTTTGTTGTTCAGTCCTACCCAGAACAGAGTTGTGTCAGAAGTGAGGTAGCATGCGTGGTGTTCCTAGAAATGAAGTCTGACCCCATAGCATTTTGGGTTTTTGAGAGGAAACCAAAGCACATCTTTTTGAATCATGATATTTTCGTTGCGTTGAATGATCTACTGTTCCTGCGTCGCTTGTGATGACATCTATCTTTGTCTATCTACGCCCTAGAAAAAGTAAGTTGAAGTCCCTGCCTGGTCCCATTGCTGATGCAATAGCTGCAACTGTAGGAAAAACTTCTTTACTGAAAGAGTGGTCAGGCCTTGGAACAGGCTGCCCAGGGAAGTGGTTGGGTCACCAACCCTGGAAGTATTGAAAAGAGGTGTAGAGGAGGTGCTTAGGGACGTGGTTTAGTGGGCGTGGTGGTGTTGGGTTGACGGTTGGACTCGATGGTCTTAGAGGTCTTTTCCAACCTTAAGGAGTCTAGGATTGATTCCAAAAGAGCAGGTATGGTGGTTTGCTGTGAGGGTGGCTTTCTCTGTTTGGTGCTTGGCATGCTGTAAAGTGAAGGCAGGTGAGAAAACTGCCTGCTGCTCCTCTGGCTGCCTTGATGGCTCTGGTGGTTGGCCCCGCCCGTTCCCAGGGGATTGTGGGAAGGGCGGTGGGCGGGGCCTGGGGGAGATGAGCTACAGCCTCTCCTCAGGGAGCTCATGCTGCTGCTGGGCTTCTCTGGAGGCGGTGGTCTGCTGTTGCTTCAGTTGATTGCAGCTTTTGAGCTGTCTAAGCTATTTGGGTAGTCTTGTTTTGAGATTTAGGGAAGCAGAGGGGTCTGTTTAAGCTAAGGGCTTCAGGACCAGGCAAGGTTCAGCTGCATCTAGAGCAGAAAGGAGACTCGTATGCAGCTTTTCTTTTTTTTTTTTTTCCAGGTGGGTCAATTTGTATTGGGTGTTCAGAGGTGGCAAGATGCATGGTTTTGGTTCATAATCTGGTTTGGGTTTTTATTTTATTCCAGGTGCATTGTATTGTTTTGGAATTCCTGACTTTATTGAAGATGGAACCTTGTTTTTTTCCACCAGTTTTGCTGTCTATTGCAGAAGCTGTTGACATCATCTCTGGCTAGGAGCGACTGTGAGACTATTTAGCAGGGGTTGAGGTGAGCATCTTGTATGCCTCTGTCTATGGAGTTGTAGCGTTGTTCAAGAAAGCAGCAGGGACATAAGGCATGGTGTCTTTCAGCGTATGGAACGGCTCGTGGCCTTCGCCCACAGAGTATCATGTTGTCCCTAGAAGCGATGCGGCTGGCGGCCGGCCCCTCGTGGATGAGAAGCATCAGGAGTTCACTTCTTTTGTGGGGCTGTAGCAGAGGTCAGAGTCTGTGGGAAGGTGGGAGGTGCTCGCAGAAGCCTGGGCATAGCTGGGCAGAGCAGCTCCCGAGGAGCGGCCGACACAGGGGCTTGAGGGCTGCAAATCCAGGGCAGGAGCTGTCAGGAAGGAGCGGGGTTCCTTCGCTGGCAGTTCAGGAGAAGAGAAGGGGTTTCTAAACTTTTGGGACCAGGGGATGGTTGGGAAAGGGAGGTGTGTTCCCGAGCCTTACTGAGATGGGTTTTGCAGTTGGATTTGGGTGTCGCTGAGGTCTGTTCTGTTGGAGTGTCTGTGCAGCTGACGAGAGATACAGCAAAGTCGTGGGAGATGCAGAGGAAACCGTCCGGGCCTCCACATCACAAGGTAGAGGGCTGAACGTCAGGCAAGTCTCATGTCGGAAAGCATTAGGTATGTTAAGGTCCATCAAAAAATAGCCTCCAGGACTGGGAGGTCTCTACGGGCTGCGTTTGGGGTGCTCCTGGGGCTGCTCGCGGGGGTCTCTGGGTGCCCAGAGGATGCTCCTGAGGGTCTTGGGGTGCTTGTGGGCGTTCTTGCGGTGCTCCTGGGGGTCTCTGTGTGCTCCCAGTATGCTCCTGGGGGTCTTGGGGTGCTCCTGGGTCCCTCTGGGTGCCCGCAGGATTCTCTTGGGAGTCTTGGGGTGGTCTTGGCGGTCTAGGGGTGCTGCGGGGCATCTGTAGGTGCCCCTGGGTCGTTGCTGGGTGCCTTGGGATGCTCCTGGGCTTCTAGGTGCCGGTTCTAGGTGCCGGTTCTAGGTGCCGGTTCTAGGTGCCGGTTCTAGGTGCCGGTTCTAGGTGCCGGTTCTAGGTGCCGGTTCTAGGTGCCGGTTCTAGGTGCCGGTTCTAGGCCCTGGTGGTGCTGCTGGGGCGCTCCTCGTGGTCTTGCTGTGCTTCTGGGGGTTCTTCTTTTGCTCCTGGGGTCTCTCAGTGCCCATGGGTTGTTCCTTGGGCTCTTGGGGTCTTCTAGGTGTCTCCGAGTCCCCTTGGAGTGCTCCTGGGGTGTTCCTGAGGGTCTCTGGGTGCCTCTAGGATGTTCTGGGGGTCTTGGGGTGCTCCTGGGTGTCTCTGGGTGCCCACAGGGTGCTCCTGGTGTTCTTGCGTTGCTCTTCGGGTGCTCTTGTTGTGCTCCTGGGGGTCTCTGGGTGCCCACGGGGTGTCCGCGGGGATCTTGGGGTGCTGCTGGATGTTCTTGTTGTGCTCCTGGGGGTCTCTGGGTGCCCTTGGGGTGTTCCCGGGCGTCTTGCGGCGCTCCTGGGTTTCTCTAGGTGCTCACAGGATACTCGTGGGCATCTTGGGGTGCTGCTGGATGTTCTTGTTGTGCTCCTGGGAGCCTTGGGGTGTTCTAGGTGCCTCTGGGTAGCCTTGGGGTTCCCCTGGGGTGCTCCTGGAGGATTGTGGGCAGTCCTTGTGTCTCCTGAGTGCCTGTGGGGTGCTCCTGGGGATCTCTGGGGGCCCGTGGGGTGCTCCTGGGAGTCTCTAGGTCCCCATGGGGTGTTCCTGGGGGTCTTGGGGTGCTCCTGGGTGTCTCTGAATCCTTGGTGATTTACAGCAAATAATTTGCTCTGCATCCAGAGATATTTCTGAGAAGGGATTCTTCCAGGATCTAATTCTGCTTTGTTGTTCAGTCCTACCCAGAACAGAGTTGTGTCAGAAGTGAGGTAGCATGCGTGGTGTTCCTAGAAATGAAGTCTGACCCCATAGCATTTTGGGTTTTTGAGAGGAAACCAAAGCACATCTTTTTGAATCATGATATTTTCGTTGCGTTGAATGATCTACTGTTCCTGCGTCGCTTGTGATGACATCTATCTTTGTCTATCTACGCCCTAGAAAAAGTAAGTTGAAGTCCCTGCCTGGTCCCATTGCTGATGCAATAGCTGCAACTGTAGGAAAAACTTCTTTACTGAAAGAGTGGTCAGGCCTTGGAACAGGCTGCCCAGGGAAGTGGTTGGGTCACCAACCCTGGAAGTATTGAAAAGACGTGTAGAGGAGGTGCTTAGGGACGTGGTTTAGTGGGCGTGGTGGTGTTGGGTTGACGGTTGGACTCGATGGTCTTAGAGGCCTTTTCCAACCTTAAGGAGTCTAGGATTGATTCCAAAAGAGCAGGTATGGTGGTTTGCTGTGAGGGTGGCTTTCTCTGTTGGTGCTTGGCATGCTGTAAACTGAAGGCAGGTGAGAAAACTGCCTGCTGCTCCTCTGGCTGCCTTGATGGCTCTGGTGGTTGGCCCCGCCCGTTCCCAGGGGATTGTGGGAAGGGCGGTGGGCGGGGCCTGGGGGAGATGAGCTACAGCCTCTCCTCAGGGAGCTCATGCTGCTGCTGGGCTTCTCTGGAGGCGGTGGTCTGCTGTTGCTTCAGTTGATTGCAGCTTTTGAGCTGTCTAAGCTATTTGGGTAGTCTTGTTTTGAGATTTAGGGAAGCAGAGGGGTCTGTTTAAGCTAAGGGCTTCAGGACCAGGCAAGGTTCAGCTGCATCTAGAGCAGAAAGGAGACTTGTATGCAGCTTTTTTTTTTTTTTTTTTTCCCAGGTGGGTCAATTTGTATTGGGTGTTCAGAGGTGGCAAGATGTATGGTTTTGGTTCATAATCTGGTTTTGGTTTTTATTTTATTCCAGGTGCATTGTATTGTTTTGGCATTCCTGACTTCATAGAAGATGGAACCTTGTTTTTTTCCACCAGTTTTGCTGTCTATTGCAGAAGCTGTTGACATCATCTCTGGCTAGGAGCGACTGTGAGACTATTTAGCAGGGGTTGAGGTGAGCATCTTGTATGCCTCTGTCTATGGAGTTGTAGCGTTGTTCAAGAAAGCAGCAGGGACATAAGGCATCGTGTCTTTCAGCGTATGGAACGGCTCGTGGCCTTCGCCCACAGAGTATCATGTTGTCCCTAGAAGCGATGTGGCTGGCGGCCGGCCCCTCGTGGATGATAAGCGTCAGGACTTGACTTCTTTTGTGGGGCTGTAGCAGAGGTCAGAGTCTGTGGGAAGGTGGGAGGTGCTCGCAGAAGCCTGGGCATAGCTGGGCAGAGCAGCTCCCGAGGAGCGGCCGACACAGGCGCTTGAGGGGTGCAAATCCAGGGCAGGAGCTGTCAGGAAGGAGCGGGGTTCCGTCGCTGGCAGTTCAGGAGAAGAGAAGGGGTTTCTAAACTTTTGGGACCATGGGATGGTTGGGAAAGGGAGGTGTGTTCCCGAGCCTTACTGAGATGGGTTTTGCAGTTGGATTTGGGTGTCGCTGAGGGTCTGTTCTGTTGGAGTGTCTGTGCAGCTGACGAGAGATACAGCAAAGTCGTGGGAGATGCAGAGTAAACCGTCCGGGCCTCCACATCACAAGGTAGAGGGCTGAACGTCAGGCAAGTCTCATCTCGGAAAGCATTAGGTATGTTAAGGTCCATCAAAAAATAGCCTCCAGGACTGGGAGGTCTCTACGGGCTGCGTTTGGGGTGCTCCTGGGGCTGCTCGCGGGGGTCTCTGGGTGCCCAGAGGATGCTCCTGAGGGTCTTGGGGTGCTTCTGGGCGTTCTTGCGGTGCTCCTGGGGGTCTCTGTGTGCTCCCAGTATGCTCCTGGGGGTCTTGGGGTGCTCCTGGGTCCCTCTGGGTGCCCGCAGGATGCTCTTGGGAGTCTTGGGGTGGTCTTGGCGGTCTAGGGGTGCTGCGGGGCATCTGTAGGTGCCCCTGGGTCGTTGCTGGGTGCCTTGGGATGCTCCTGGGCTTCTAGGTGCCGGTTCTAGGTGCCGGTTCTAGGTGCCGGTTCTAGGTGCCGGTTCTAGGTGCCGGTTCTAGGTGCCGGTTCTAGGTGCCGGTTCTAGGTGCCGGTTCTAGGTGCCGGTTCTAGGTGCCGGTTCTAGGCCCTGGTGGTGCTGCTGGGGCGCTCCTCGTGGTCTTGCTGTGCTTCTGGGGGTTCTTCTTTTGCTCCTGGGGTCTCTCAGTGCCCATGGGTTGTTCCTTGGGCTCTTGGGGTCTTCTAGGTGTCTCCGAGTCCCCTTGGAGTGCTCCTGGGGTGTTCCTGAGGGTCTCTGGGTGCCTCTAGGATGTTCTGGGGGTCTTGGGGTGCTCCTGGGTGTCTCTGGGTGCCCACAGGGTGCTCCTGGTGTTCTGGCGTTGCTCTTTCGGTGCTCTTGGGGGGCTCCTGGGGGTCTCTGGGTGCCCACGGGGTGTCCGCGGGGATCTTGGGGTGCTGCTGGATGTTCTTGTTGTGCTCCTGGGGGTCTCTGGGTGCCCTTGGGGTGTTCCCGGGGGTCTTGCGGCGCTCCTGGGTTTCTCTAGGTGCTCACAGGATACTCGTGGGCATCTTGGGGTGCTGCTGGATGTTCTTGTTGTGCTCCTGGGAGCCTCGGGGTGTTCTAGGTGCCTCTGGGTAGCCTTGGGGTTCCCCTGGGGTGCTCCTGGAGGATTGTGGGCAGTCCTTGTGTCTCCTGAGTGCCTGTGGGGTGCTCCTGGGGATCTCTGGGGGCCCGTGGGGTGCTCCTGGGAGTCTCTAGGTCCCCATGGGGTGTTCCTGGGGGTCTTGGGGTGCTCCTGGGTGTCTCTGAATCGTTGGTGATTTACAGCAAATAATTTGCTCTGCATCCAGAGATATTTCTGAGAAGGGATTCTTCCAGGATCTAATTCTGCTTTGTTGTTCAGTCCTACCCAGAACAGAGTTGTGTCAGAAGTGAGGTAGCATGCGTGGTGTTCCTAGAAATGAAGTCTGACCCCATAGCATTTTGGGTTTTTGAGAGGAAACCAAAGCACATCTTTTTGAATCATGATATTTTCGTTGCGTTGAATGATCTACTGTTCCTGCGTCGCTTGTGATGACATCTATCTTTGTCTATCTACGCCCTAGAAAAAGTAAGTTGAAGTCCCTGCCTGGTCCCATTGCTGATGCAATAGCTGCAACTGTAGGAAAAACTTCTTTACTGAAAGAGTGGTCAGGCCTTGGAACAGGCTGCCCAGGGAAGTGGTTGGGTCACCAACCCTGGAAGTATTGAAAAGACGTGTAGAGGAGGTGCTTAGGGACGTGGTTTAGTGGGCGTGGTGGTGTTGGGTTGACGGTTGGACTCGATGGTCTTAGAGGTCTTTTCCAACCTTAAGGAGTCTAGGATTGATTCCAAAAGAGCAGGTATGGTGGTTTGCTGTGAGGGTGGCTTTCTCTGTTTGGTGCTTGGCATGCTGTAAAGTGAAGGCAGGTGAGAAAACTGCCTGCTGCTCCTCTGGCTGCCTTGATGGCTCTGGTGGTTGGCCCCGCCCGTTCCCAGGGGATTGTGGGAAGGGCGGTGGGCGGGGCCTGGGGGAGATGAGCTACAGCCTCTCCTCAGGGAGCTCATGCTGCTGCTGGGCTTCTCTGGAGGCGGTGGTCTGCTGTTGCTTCAGTTGATTGCAGCTTTTGAGCTGTCTAAGCTATTTGGGTAGTCTTGTTTTGAGATTTAGGGAAGCAGAGGGGTCTGTTTAAGCTAAGGGCTTCAGGACCAGGCAAGGTTCAGCTGCATCTAGAGCAGAAAGGAGACTCGTATGCAGCTTTTCTTTTTTTTTTTTTTCCAGGTGGGTCAATTTGTATTGGGTGTTCAGAGGTGGCAAGATGCATGGTTTTGGTTCATAATCTGGTTTGGGTTTTTATTTTATTCCAGGTGCATTGTATTGTTTTGGAATTCCTGACTTTATTGAAGATGGAACCTTGTTTTTTTCCACCAGTTTTGCTGTCTATTGCAGAAGCTGTTGACATCATCTCTGGCTAGGAGCGACTGTGAGACTATTTAGCAGGGGTTGAGGTGAGCATCTTGTATGCCTCTGTCTATGGAGTTGTAGCGTTGTTCAAGAAAGCAGCAGGGACATAAGGCATGGTGTCTTTCAGCGTATGGAACGGCTCGTGGCCTTCGCCCACAGAGTATCATGTTGTCCCTAGAAGCGATGCGGCTGGCGGCCGGCCCCTCGTGGATGAGAAGCATCAGGAGTTCACTTCTTTTGTGGGGCTGTAGCAGAGGTCAGAGTCTGTGGGAAGGTGGGAGGTGCTCGCAGAAGCCTGGGCATAGCTGGGCAGAGCAGCTCCCGAGGAGCGGCCGACACAGGGGCTTGAGGGCTGCAAATCCAGGGCAGGAGCTGTCAGGAAGGAGCGGGGTTCCTTCGCTGGCAGTTCAGGAGAAGAGAAGGGGTTTCTAAACTTTTGGGACCAGGGGATGGTTGGGAAAGGGAGGTGTGTTCCCGAGCCTTACTGAGATGGGTTTTGCAGTTGGATTTGGGTGTCGCTGAGGTCTGTTCTGTTGGAGTGTCTGTGCAGCTGACGAGAGATACAGCAAAGTCGTGGGAGATGCAGAGGAAACCGTCCGGGCCTCCACATCACAAGGTAGAGGGCTGAACGTCAGGCAAGTCTCATGTCGGAAAGCATTAGGTATGTTAAGGTCCATCAAAAAATAGCCTCCAGGACTGGGAGGTCTCTACGGGCTGCGTTTGGGGTGCTCCTGGGGCTGCTCGCGGGGGTCTCTGGGTGCCCAGAGGATGCTCCTGAGGGTCTTGGGGTGCTTCTGGGCGTTCTTGCGGTGCTCCTGGGGGTCTCTGTGTGCTCCCAGTATGCTCCTGGGGGTCTTGGGGTGCTCCTGGGTCCCTCTGGGTGCCCGCAGGATTCTCTTGGGAGTCTTGGGGTGGTCTTGGCGGTCTAGGGGTGCTGCGGGGCATCTGTAGGTGCCCCTGGGTCGTTGCTGGGTGCCTTGGGATGCTCCTGGGCTTCTAGGTGCCGGTTCTAGGTGCCGGTTCTAGGTGCCGGTTCTAGGTGCCGGTTCTAGGTGCCGGTTCTAGGTGCCGGTTCTAGGCCCTGGTGGTGCTGCTGGGGCGCTCCTCGTGGTCTTGCTGTGCTTCTGGGGGTTCTTCTTTTGCTCCTGGGGTCTCTCAGTGCCCATGGGTTGTTCCTTGGGCTCTTGGGGTCTTCTAGGTGTCTCCGAGTCCCCTTGGAGTGCTCCTGGGGTGTTCCTGAGGGTCTCTGGGTGCCTCTAGGATGTTCTGGGGGTCTTGGGGTGCTCCTGGGTGTCTCTGGGTGCCCAGAGGGTGCTCCTGGTGTTCTTGCGTTGCTCTTCGGGTGCTCTTGTTGTGCTCCTGGGGGTCTCTGGGTGCCCACGGGGTGTCCGCGGGGATCTTGGGGTGCTGCTGGATGTTCTTGTTGTGCTCCTGGGGGTCTCTGGGTGCCCTTGGGGTGTTCCCGGGCGTCTTGCGGCGCTCCTGGGTTTCTCTAGGTGCTCACAGGATACTCGTGGGCATCTTGGGGTGCTGCTGGATGTTCTTGTTGTGCTCCTGGGAGCCTTGGGGTGTTCTAGGTGCCTCTGGGTAGCCTTGGGGTTCCCCTGGGGTGCTCCTGGAGGATTGTGGGCAGTCCTTGTGTCTCCTGAGTGCCTGTGGGGTGCTCCTGGGGATCTCTGGGGGCCCGTGGGGTGCTCCTGGGAGTCTCTAGGTCCCCATGGGGTGTTCCTGGGGGTCTTGGGGTGCTCCTGGGTGTCTCTGAATCCTTGGTGATTTACAGCAAATAATTTGCTCTGCATCCAGAGATATTTCTGAGAAGGGATTCTTCCAGGATCTAATTCTGCTTTGTTGTTCAGTCCTACCCAGAACAGAGTTGTGTCAGAAGTGAGGTAGCATGCGTGGTGTTCCTAGAAATGAAGTCTGACCCCATAGCATTTTGGGTTTTTGAGAGGAAACCAAAGCACATCATTTTGAATCATGATATTTTCGTTGCGTTGAATGATCTACTGTTCCTGCGTCGCTTGTGATGACATCTATCTTTGTCTATCTACGCCCTAGAAAAAGTAAGTTGAAGTCCCTGCCTGGTCCCATTGCTGATGCAATAGCTGCAACTGTAGGAAAAACTTCTTTACTGAAAGAGTGGTCAGGCCTTGGAACAGGCTGCCCAGGGAAGTGGTTGGGTCACCAACCCTGGAAGTATTTAAAAGACGTGTAGAGGAGGTGCTTAGGGACGTGGTTTAGTGGGCGTGGTGGTGTTGGGTTGACGGTTGGACTCGATGGTCTTAGAGGCCTTTTCCAACCTTAAGGAGTCTAGGATTGATTCCAAAAGAGCAGGTATGGTGGTTTGCTGTGAGGGTGGCTTTCTCTGTTGGTGCTTGGCATGCTGTAAACTGAAGGCAGGTGAGAAAACTGCCTGCTGCTCCTCTGGCTGCCTTGATGGCTCTGGTGGTTGGCCCCGCCCGTTCCCAGGGGATTGTGGGAAGGGCGGTGGGCGGGGCCTGGGGGAGATGAGCTACAGCCTCTCCTCAGGGAGCTCATGCTGCTGCTGGGCTTCTCTGGAGGCGGTGGTCTGCTGTTGCTTCAGTTGATTGCAGCTTTTGAGCTGTCTAAGCTATTTGGGTAGTCTTGTTTTGAGATTTAGGGAAGCAGAGGGGTCTGTTTAAGCTAAGGGCTTCAGGACCAGGCAAGGTTCAGCTGCATCTAGAGCAGAAAGGAGACTTGTATGCAGCTTTTTTTTTTTTTTTTTTTTCCAGGTGGGTCAATTTGTATTGGGTGTTCAGAGGTGGCAAGATGTATGGTTTTGGTTCATAATCTGGTTTTGGTTTTTATTTTATTCCAGGTGCATTGTATTGTTTTGGCATTCCTGACTTCATAGAAGATGGAACCTTGTTTTTTTCCACCAGTTTTGCTGTCTATTGCAGAAGCTGTTGACATCATCTCTGGCTAGGAGCGACTGTGAGACTATTTAGCAGGGCTTGAGGTGAGCATCTTGTATGCCTCTGTCTATGGAGTTGTAGCGTTGTTCAAGAAAGCAGCAGGGACATAAGGCATCGTGTCTTTCAGCGTATGGAACGGCTCGTGGCCTTCGCCCACAGAGTATCATGTTGTCCCTAGCAGCGATGCGGCTGGCGGCCGGCCCCTCGTGGATGATAAGCGTCAGGACTTGACTTCTTTTGTGGGGCTGTAGCAGATGTCAGAGTCTGTGGGAAGGTGGGAGGTGCTCGCAGAAGCCTGGGCATAGCTGGGCAGAGCAGCTCCCGAGGAGCGGCCGACACAGGGGCTTGAGGGCTGCAAATCCAGGGCAGGAGCTGTCAGGAAGGAGCGGGGTTCCTTCGCTGGCAGTTCAGGAGAAGAGAAGGGGTTTCTAAACTTTTGGGACCAGGGGATGGTTGGGAAAGGGAGGTGTGTTCCCGAGCCTTACTGAGATGGGTTTTGCAGTTGGATTTGGGTGTCGCTGAGGGTCTGTTCTGTTGGAGTGTCTGTGCAGCCGACGAGAGATACAGCAAAGTCGTGGGAGATGCAGAGGAAACCGTCCGGGCCTCCACATCACAAGGTAGAGGGCTGAACGTCAGGCAAGTCTCATCTCGGAAAGCATTAGGTATGTTAAGGTCCATCAAAAAATAGCCTCCAGGACTGGGAGGTCTCTACGGGCTGCGTTTGGGGTGCTCCTGGGGCTGCTCGCGGGGGTCTCTGGGTGCCCAGAGGATGCTCCTGAGGGTCTTGGGGTGCTTCTGGGCGTTCTTGCGGTGCTCCTGGGGGTCTCTGTGTGCTCCCAGTATGCTCCTGGGGGTCTTGGGGTGCTCCTGGGGCCCTCTGGGTGCCCGCAGGATGCTCTTGGGAGTCTTGGGGTGGTCTTGGCGGTCTAGGGGTGCTGCGGGGCATCTGTAGGTGCCCCTGGGTTGTTGCTGGGTGCCTTGGGATGCTCCTGGGGCTCTAGGTGCGGGCTCTAGGTGCGGGCTCTAGGTGCGGGCTCTAGGTGCCGGTCCTAGGCCCTGGTGGTGCTGCTGGGGCGCTCCTCGTGGTCTTGCTGTGCTTCTGGGGGTTCTTCTTTTGCTCCGGGGGTCTCTCAGTGCCCATGGGTTGTTCCTTGGGCTCTTGGGGTCTTCTAGGTGTCTCCGAGTCCCCTTGGAGTGCTCCTGGGGTGTTCCTGAGGGTCTCTGGGTGCCTCTAGGATGTTCTGGGGGTCTTGGGGTGCTCCTGGGTGTCTCTGGGTGCCCACAGGGTGCTCCTGGTGTTCTGGCGTTGCTCTTCGGGTGCTCTTGTTGTGCTCCTGGGGGTCTCTGGGTGCCCACGGGGTTTCCCCGGGGATCTTGGGGTGCTGCTGGATGTTCTTGTTGTGCTCCTGGGGGTCTCTGGGTGCCCTTGGGGTGTTCCCGGGGGTCTTGCGGCGCTCCTGGGTTTCTCTAGGTGCTCACAGGATACTCGTGGGCAGCTTGGGGTGCTGCTGGATGTTCTTGTTGTGCTCCTGGGAGCCTCGGGGTGTTCTAGGTGCCTCTGGGTAGCCTTGGGGTTCCCCTGGGGTGCTCCTGGAGGATTGTGGGCAGTCCTTGTGTCTCCTGAGTGCCTGTGGGGTGCTCCTGGGGATCTCTGGGGGCCCGTGGGGTGCTCCTGGGAGTCTCTAGGTCCCCATGGGGTGTTCCTGGGGGTCTTGGGGTGCTCCTGGGTGTCTCTGAATCGTTGGTGATTTACAGCAAATAATTTGCTCTGCATCCAGAGATATTTCTGAGAAGGGATTCTTCCAGGATCTAATTCTGCTTTGTTGTTCAGTCCTACCCAGAACAGAGTTGTGTCAGAAGTGAGGTAGCATGCGTGGTGTTCCTAGAAATGAAATCTGACCCCATAGCATTTTGGGTTTTTGAGAGGAAACCAAAGCACATCATTTTGAATCATGATATTTTCGTTGCGTTGAATGATCTACTGTTCCTGCGTCGCTTGTGATGACATCTGTCTTTGTCTATCTACGCCCTAGAAAAAGTAAGTTGAAGTCCCTGCCTGGTCCCATTGCTGATGCAATAGCTGCAACTGTAGGAAAAATTTCTTTACTGAAAGAGTGGTCAGGCCTTGGAACAGGCTGCCCAGGGAAGTGGTTGGGTCACCAACCCTGGAAGTATTTAAAAGACGTGTAGAGGAGGTGCTTAGGTGCGTGGTTTAGTGGGCGTGGTGGTGTTGGGTTGGCCATAGAGTGCCCCAGCTTCCTTGATCAGGTTGTCCACCTCGGTGCAAATTAGCACCCTCTTGGACAACCTTCCAGTAAGAAGAGTGTATTAGTGTTCCCGCTTATAATGCTTTGACAAGAGGCAACGAGCACAAACTGAAATACACGAAACTCCATTTAAACATACGTAAAAGTTTTTTTGCTGTGAGGGTGGTCAAACACTGGCACAGGTTGCCTGGAGAGGTTGTGGACACTCCACCCTTGGAGGTACTCGAAATCTGACTGGACACAGCCCTCAGCGCCCTGGATGCACTCCTCGCCCGCCTCGACCACCGCAAAGTCAAGATCTGTGAGTGCGACCCTTCCCGGCTTTGCGTGGCAGCGCTTGCTTCATTATTCATTTGTTTGTTTGTTTAAAAAAGGTAAGAAAGAGGGAAAATTAAGCATTCCCCCCCCCTCCCGCCCTTCCCGCGTTCAGGTGGCGGGGGCACCCCCGGCCTCTCGCCGCGGCTCCTCCCGGGCCCCGCCGGTGCTTGCCGGCTGCAGAGCGGCGCTGCCCGTACCCCTCCTGCTGACCCCAGCCCCGGCCCCGAGCTCCGTCCGGCGGCTCTGGCGCTGGCTGCCGCCCGGGCAGGGCGCTGTCAGCGTGCGGGGCCGGTGGCTGCCGGTGCTTCCCCAGTGCCTCTCTCTGGCAGAAACCTGGTTCGGTGGGGAGAGGGTGTCTGCGGCGGGGGCGGAGGGGAGCTGGCTGGCTGTCAGGACCTCCAGCGCGGGGAGGTTTTAGCTGGGAGATGGCGCGGTGATCCTGCGGGAGGGCTGGGTGGGTTTGTGTATGTGTTTATGCCGGGTTTGCGCTAGACTTCGGATCAGCCGGGCTTCTGACAGTTCAGCCCACATGCCTGGTTAATTCTTTTGTTATGTGCATGGGAAGACCTCAGTAAATAGAAACCTGGATAGACTTTGCAGCTGGTTTTGTACCTCTCGGTTCTCCTGAGCTTCCGTTCTGTGTGCAGAACCGATCCCAAGTTTGTATTTGCAACTTCGTCCAGAGCACAAGCAGCAAGATCCAGATTCGGCCTCGGATTCCTAAGTAGCGGCAGTATGGGGAGGTTCTTGTTAAGTTTCTTTCTGAGCCTGTAAAGCGGTCCTCAGAAGTGACTAACTGTACAGCTAGACAGCTATAGGAAAAGTTTTTTCTGAGCTTGGTCCGACTTTGGAGAAAGGATCCTGTAAAACTTGTATCGGTTAAATGGAGTTTCATTTGTGCGTGTCCTAGCTCCCCACAGAGTAAGTGAAAGATGGCTTGCAACAGCAGCTTAGCTTTCTCCATGTGTTGGAAACATTCAGGAATCCAAAGAACTGTGTTGCAACTTCTGTGGCAGCTGTGTAAGGTATAAGCCTAGCCTGAATAAGTTGCTGCTCAGAGACCACTGATAGCTTTCTTTTAGACTGAAGTACAAAGCCTGCTTTGCATATGGCATACTTATGAACAAAATTGATAAGGAAAGCCTTTCGCAGATAAGAGTCAAAGAGTATGAATCCTGTATGGGTAACTTACCTATTTCATTGCAGAATTATTCTTTATGGTAAACTTCAGTATACGGTTCCTCCAAAGGAGGAAACCATCGTCATCCTTAGCGAAAGGCTATTTCTGTGGTTTGTAAGGGTTAGGGTAAAGTTTTGTGATAACCAGTTTGACTTTTTTGGTGCTTTGGTAACTGCTTGGCAAACTTAAGGAGCTTTTCTTCCTCACCAGGACAGGTATATCCTTTTCTGCCGATATAGTTATGTTAGTTTGGCATGGCATGGTGCAGTCAGACTTGAAATGGGAATGTTTTGTTACTGTGGATACCTTCAGCATGGTGGTATATTACATTGATGCCCTGATAGGAAGCAGTATTTATTTATCTCTATTTTAAATAGGGAGCTAATTATTACTGTATGCTGATGCAACGCATCTAAAGGGAAGGGTGAAATGAGGCTAGTGCTGCACTGTGCAAACCCTGAAATTTTACATGGGTCAGACATTTAGTTATTGTATTCTCTCTTGGTCATCGTTTTGCACAAGTTATATATTTACTACATTTTTTTTTTATTATTGCAATTCAGTTCTTTGAGCTAAGCCTGTTATTGCTTTTAATTTGATGATCTTTGCTCTTGTCATTGCAATTCCCAAAATTGGACGCAGTTCTTATGTTTGGCTTTCTCCATTTGGTTTTCAATTCTTTGGTAAGTAGCATCTCTGCTGTCAAATTTAATTTTGTTGCTTAACAGCTGCTTAATTGCTGCTGCTAATATTTACTTTTCAAAGATCTCCTTTATTAAAGTCCACAAGAATTAATGACGATTTCTTTCTAATATATATATTTTTAATTGTATGAAATGCAGCCTCCTTGTAAAGGAAGATTATTTTATTTGCGTATCGGTCGCAAGGAATTGATGTGTAGGCTAAGCATATGGACATGAGGTTGCATATAAAGACATGTCAATGCTCTTCTTATATGCTTTCTACATATTGTAATCTAGCCAAGGAGGTTGGGTGGGATGATCGGTTGTAGTTAGCATCATGAACGTCTCTATAATGCAAGCCGTCAAGGCTCGTCTGCAAGTTTAACCCCGTTGCTGACATTAAAGGGAAATATCTGCAAAGCAACGAGAATGGTTTAATAATGCTGGCTTTGTTTGGGAACAATGACAAGGGGGATTTTTCCTTCCCATTTTTGAAGATACAGAAGCTTCATGGAGGAAACGGTTTGCTGTAGCGGGACTGTAAGAACAACAAGGATTGTAAACAAATTTAATTGCTTTCCCATTTACTAGATTCTTATTGCTCATAAACCTTTTCTTGTGGGGAAAAATGTTGTAAACGACTGTATCTCTTGTGGTGCACAGGCAGATGCAGCATGATGTTGTATCAGATGACTTAAGTATTTTGCTCTAGCTTTCAGGATGAGGGGGTAGGACATTGTACACCTGCTGTTCAAATCATGGGTAATTTCTACTTGAATAAATTGCTTTTGTTCTCTTTTTGGGGCCCAGACAATAATTTCCTCTTGGAACCAAAGGTCCCAGGGTGACTTTTGTGATCCCAGTGTGATCCTATATGGGAAGGACGAGAAGAGGACTAGCAAACTTCAAATCTGGGTCACAACCACTTCTTGGGAAGTAGCTGCAGACTAGCAGCTGGTATAAGCTACGCTACGTATGTCCCTGGTGCTTGGGAAAGTACGTACTTTGAAAATGTGAGGGTTTTTTCTTCTGTGTATTATCATCATTTTGTTTCCAAGTAAAATTATCCTTCAGATAACAGGGGTCTGTTAGGGTTTGTTTCTCACTGAGCATGGGTGGGGGTGTGAGGGAGGGAAAGCAGGCAGAACAAAGCTCTTTGTCTTCAGTTAGTCATTTCGTTACAGTCATGGACTGTGCTTGCTTGTCTGGCTGTACGGTGCGTCCTTGTGTGTGTGCAGGATCCATATGCTCCTAGACTGGAGTACTAGTAGGTAAATGTGTCTTGAATGATCTCTGCTGTTTCTCTTCTGTTACATATTCTTGATGTCCTGTAGTGAACGCATTAGTTTAAGTACATCCTTTCATGGCACCACATGTGAAGGAACTTTCTGATGTGGCAAACTGGTCAATGGTGTGCTGCATTGCAGTGGGTGCTACGTCTTTGCAACCCTTACTAGGGGGAAGCTTCCTCAGCTATCAAGAGTGACTGGATTTCTGGCACGCCCTTCAACTGGGAGGCCTGCTTTCCAAGGCTTTTGTGTTGGTGTGCCACAGGCGCTCAGAGAGTTTAGTTTCATGTACTTCAGGATATTGAAGGTAGCTTTCAGTTGTAGGTGATCTTAGTGATGCTTTTTCCAGGGTTCACTGCTGAGGATGAGGTTCACTGGAATGGTTCAGCTCTCTCTGGTTTGGTTTGGCTGTCTCAAATTTTCCATTTACAGTGGTAGAAAAGCCTCTGTTTATGTCCCCCAACTGAGAAACTTGTGTGTCTGACTCTATTTCAATACAAGCATAATTTTAAGGCCATTCAGTAAAATGCTTTCCTGACATGTATTTGAGCTTTGCACGATGAGCAGGGTGTTGTGCCATAAGAAGGGACATCAAAATAGGATGAGACATGTCCCTATGGGGCCGATGACTGGTTTATAACTTATGGTGGGGGAGGCACTAATGGCTCAAAGTGGTTTATAAAATTCAAGTGCAGTATGCAGTACTCGTGACCTTAGTTTAACTGCACTAGCCAGGTCTAGGGAATGAATTAGATTCGGTACTTTTTTATACAGTCTTTCATCAGGTTTTCATTAAGCTTATGTGTGTTGCTTATGTTGTTTTGCGTGGTGTTTTGTCATATGTTTCCAGCATCCGGCTGCCGTAATACGGTTTACACCATCGAACTTGCCTAACAGCTTTTCATCTTCTAGCAGCGTGCATCTGTAGCTGTGACCTAGCATTAGGTGATGTAGTTTTCATCACTTCCAGTTCTTAAACGTCAGGGTGGGTGAGGACAAGTGCCTTTTTGAAGTGATCAGAGCTCATCAGGATGGCAGCAGAGAAATCTTGCGTGAATTACAAGGCCAGCTCTTGGGAAACACTCTGAGGCCTTAAACAGTCATTGTTTTTATAGGGCATGAAGGAGGACATTTTTTCCATTAATATTTGTCTTCTACCATCTGCAGGTACTTATGCAAAAATTAATATTGCTGTTCTTTTCTGTGAATCCTAATGGTTCGACGTCCTGGAAGGCTGTCCCTTCTATCTTCTGTGCTATTTATTTTTAGTCTTTCTGAAGAGATTGTTTGAGAGAAATGCTGGGAGGGGTTAACCTAATGACAACTTCTGGTTCAGTTTCTGCAGTAGTAGGATGGGGTTTGGCCAGTTGTACCTCCTATTCTGACAAGAAGAAACTGATCCTGTGGCAGGGAGGAAATGCTACCTCCTAATTAACGTTGTTGTTGTTTAAAATCCTTCGGTGTTTGGTTTTAAAGGCACAGCATAATCATTTGATGTTCATGCAGAACGTGTATACATATGTATGTATTTTTTTCAAGTTAAAGCACTTTAATGAAAGAGAGCTGGGGGGATGGAGAGTATGGCTTTCTATTTGTCTGCATGTTGTAAGGACAATCCAGTTTACACTTCATCTCCTGCTATTTTGTTTAGTAAGTATTTTCCACTCTTTGTGTGTAAGGCAGTACTGGAGCACGTTTCCTGCTTTAGCCGAACGGGAAGCTTTATTCAGCTTATTCCTAGGGAAACCCCTCCTCCACCCCTCGCCTCCAAAAGTGAGCATTATTCGAGACAGTACCAGCAGCAGGCAGGAGATGAACGGGCTGGCTGACGTTCTGGGATTTCTATAGCTTCTGATGTAAGGAAAGAGCGTACGAGATATCTGTCATCTTGTAATAACAAGAAGAAACCTTCGTTAGAAAAAAGTTCAGGAGAAAACCCCAAACCAATGAAAACACCACCCCAACAACAACAAAAAAACAAACAACCACCAAAACCAACCACCAAAACCGTGGTGTGCTGTTGAGGAAGCTTTGGTGAGAAGGGACTGACTGTCACGGGAAAAATTCTGTTCTGACAGTATTTGGGAGCTACAGTTTGGCTACGATACTCTACAGATGCTTCAAGTGACCGCATGCGATGGTACTTCTCTCTGTTGCTGTGTAATACGAAGATTCAGCGGCAAAGTTCAAACCATGTTAAACAGTTAATTGCTAAGTTCCCCTAGGAAAGAAAGAAGGTGTTTTCTCTTTTACCCTGTTGTAATTATTCAGATTGCTGCTCAGAAGCAATATAACTCTTGTTTTATTTAGCTAGTGCAAGACTAATTATCTGTGGAAATTCAACCTGATCCAAAGGAGATTTCGTTTGAAATAAGCAGGAAGAAAGTCCGAGTTAGAAAAAGATTTCCCATGGGCATGGTGGGCCAAGTCGCTGTCCTGCTGCGTGGCAAAGCTCCAGCTGAATTCAGTTTGATGAGGGTTTGGCTTGCCGTTTTGAAAACAGTTGACACTCTTTGGCTGAAATTTAGAGCTGCTTTGTACATTGCTCGGAACCTATTATACGCCACCTATGAACATTTATTTCCGTAGATCGTATGAGATTGGCTTGATCGTTCAGGAGAATGGTGTTTAGGAGAGGTAGTTAATGAATTAAACATACTTGTATTTAGTTGTTTTTAATTAGGATTTATTTTGAAGGTTCCTAGATAGTTTAGGATACAATAAAATGTCCTCAGAAGTTTCTCTTCCTATTAGTATTGGCACAGTCTCAGCTTGGTTGAGCGCGAGCTAGTAATCTTGGTCTTGTGGGCTTCTCTCCTAAGCTGCTAATATGAAGCTTCTGCAGAAGAGGCACTTTTTTGGGTGAACCTATTAACAAACATAAAACAACACAGTGGAAAGCCACTGAAATTCCTCAAAACCTAAATTCCATCCTGGAATTTAAACCAGCCTCTAATGAGTGGAGAGTCAGATGAGGCTTTCAAGGGGGATGGGGAGCAGATGATCCCACACGTGCTTAAGTGATTCCTGCACCTTCCTCTGAAGCGTTTGGTGCCGGCTGCCATCAGCTGGATGCTGCGCTTAACGTTGCCAAGGCCAGATTCACTATGGTAATTCCTGGCCTTTTTCCGTATTTCTGGGTGAAGGAGGGGCGATTTCCCTTTCCTCATCTTTCTTTTTTTTCCCCCTGCATGTTCAGATACATGATACGATAAATGAGGGCATGTGCTTTGGTTCCTGTTATCAGGAGTGTTAGTGCAGCACAAACCGAAAGGGAGATTGAGAAATAGAAGGAATTAAAAAATGCACATCGAACGCTTGGCAATCATGCAAGGTCCCAGTTCCTTTTGTAGTAGTAAACTGGCTATCAGCAGGCGAGATCAAAGCTGTCCACCCTAACAGTTAACAAGATCAATTAAACATGGTAATTAAATGTTGTTCTCGGCTGTAGGTTTGACAGGAAACTGGTTGGGTGGCAGTCTCCGGAGAGCTTGGATGACACGCCACTTAAGAGACTAGAACAAATATCTTTCTACCTGTGGGTTAAGTACAGATTAATGTGGGTGGACTTTGCAAGTGGTTTGTATTTATATCGTACCGTGTTTTAGTTGGGCAGGGCTTCTTCTGGCTTCAGGCTGTCGTGTTTTTTTTCTTTGTCAGTTGTGAATGATGGTGTTTTATGTTAGGTTGGTTTTATTTATTTATTTATTGGCCTCTTGTCCTTTAATCAGCGTTGTACATAGGGGATTTCGTTGCCCTTTGAGGCCTTATGACTAGTTAGAACGTTTAAGGTCCTACCGAATGTGGTTGAGCGTGCGTCACGGAGCAGTCTGGAGGCAGGGCAGTTACGCCTGCAGAGAGAGACAGCGCCGAGTGACTGCTTTGCCGTAACGCTTGGTAATTTCCCTCTTGGAGCCACTGGTCTACACGCTTTCTAGGTTAAGACCTGGGGTTTTTTTTTCCTTTCCTCTTCTCTTCTTGTCCGCCTTTTCTTTAGTAGCTCAGGCTCCCCACCCCGGGTGTGCTCTGAGCTGCCTCTCCATCTCCAGTCCTGCCCGCTCTGAGGGGCGACAGTTCCGGTGTCCGCTCTGCACCTGGCCACCCGTGTCGTGCCTGGTGAAACTGGCCTTGGGCACCTCCCCGTCCTCAAATACAACGCTCTCTGCATGCCTGATGGTTGGTAGGGTTTGAGAGGAAGGAGGTGAGGGGGTGGGAGGCAGAGACAGGAGAGGGTGAAATCTGGTGGAGCTTTTGGCTTTCTCATGACAACCCCTTCTCACCCCTCCATTTCAGACCCCTCGGTGTTAGCCCCCACGTTAGGCCCTCGCGGCTGGGGTTGTGGCACCGTGGTGATAGTCTTAATCCTCTCTGAGTATGTCCTTTTGTTCATTTTTAACGCCTCCCTTCTAAACACAGAGATGTCCATGGCTCTGTTATGGGAGTATAAACCAAGAGCAAAACTGTTAATGTTAATCTTAATCAACATTAATTTTTAAAGTGGTATCATCCTGTGTATAGCCCTCACCCAGAACTGGGTTAAAAGACCAGTTAATAAGAAACCAGAATGATGAAGCTAGTGAGTGGGTGTTTGATTGGAGGAGATCAAGATGTATGTGTTTTAATTTAAGAACACTATGGTGATAGATAGTTTGTTGTGGGTTCTATATTGCTCGCTTCTGTAATTTTAAACAATGCAGATTTGTTGCTTAGAAGTTAGATAACTAACAGGTGTGTGTTTGTAATTGTGTGGAGTAGTAATTAATTATAAGCTGTGTGTTTTAGAGGTAGTGAGCTATGGAAACTATAAACAAACGTGGTCCAAGCATGGCTTAGGGACAAATTGCGACCCTATAAGGTAAAAGAGGAAATAAGCTCATGAAGAGTTCACTACCCTGCCGACCACCAGAGACCACCCGAGACCCCCAAGAAGACCCTAAAGGCTTTAGTGCGCATGTGTTTAAGATGATGTAATATTATAATTAGTTCTCGGAAATGTAATGAATATGTAACAAGGAAATTTAAATTATGTATGAGAAGCATGGATATAAACAGAAAGGTGACTAGACCAGGTGTGCTTGATTTGTGGCAAGTCCACCGAGCACCCAGGCCTGAATAAAACAATCTCTCTCCTGAGCGTGTGGAATTGGTTACTTGCACGCCGGGCACGAATCCGCTTTTCGGACAACAGTTTTTGGCGACCCAGGTGGGACTGCTGTGAAGCCTTGCCCGGATCGACTCGCCGGCTCTCGGTGGGGAGACTCTGCTCTCCGGACTCCAGCGCGCACCGACCTTTTGATCGGGGACTCCGTGAGTATTCTCCCCGACCAGAGCAGGTGAGCGACTCAACGGTGCAACGCTAAGGTAAATGAGATATTGTTCTGGAGTATAAAACTGTGCATGCATTTGGTAAGGAATTGTGGCCACAGGTAAAGAGGTATATTCATATGCGTTTGACAGTGACGACTGGAGTATATGAAGTTGTAGGCGCCAGGGGTAAACCGGTATATTCATATGCGTTTGACGGTGACGACTGGAGTATATGAAGTTGTGGTTAAGAACGTTCTTTTTTGGTAAAGATATGGGAGCTCAACCATCAAAAGTAACACCTTGTTCCCCCTTAGGATGCATCATTAAACACTGGGGAAAATTTGGGGGTGATCCTTTGAGAAAGGATAAATTAATTGACTAGATGGTGGCCAATGTACAAATTGGAAGATGAGGAAAAATGGCCAGAATTGGGAACCTTGCAATATAATACTATTTTACAGTTAATGTTATTTTGTAGAAGACAAGGAAAATGGGATGAGGTACCTTATGTAGATTTGTTTTTTTCTTTGAGAAATGATCATGAAATTCGGAAAAAATGTAAGCTTTTAGATTCGGATTCTAATGTGGTGATGATGATGATGATGGAAAATAAGGAACCAAAAGCGCATTGTTGTTCTGCATGTAGCATAGGAAAACGGTGTTTAAAACTAGGAGAAGAAGAGGAGGATACACAAATGTTAGTACCACCAAGTAAAAATGAAACTTCTGAAACCGAAGCAAGAGGAAGCAATACTTTTAGTCCGATAGCTGGCAGGACTAGAACCCAGCAAGGGTCTGTATTGTTAGCACCCCTTCGCCAGGCAGTGGGCCCAAGGGGGGAGCCAGTATTTGTGAAAGTACCATTTACAACTTCTGATTTAATGAATTGGAAAGAGTTAGCAGGATCATACAGAGAGAATCCAGAAAAGGTGTATAGATCCTTTCGAACAATTATTGAAAATCATAATCCAGATTGGAAAGATATTCAAATTCTTTTGAATAATTTGTTTACTCCTGAAGAAAAGAGGGTAGTATTAGAAAAAGCAAATATGGAAAATGAAAGAATAAATGCAAGAGAAGGTCCTGCTCATTTTATGCCAACTCAAGACCCAAATTGGAATCCTAATAGTAATGATGGGAAATTGATGATTAAACGGTATCAACAATTAATTTTGTATGGAGTAAAGAATGGAATATCCCGCCCAAAGAATTTGGCGAAATTGACTCAAATAATTCAGGGAAAAACAGAGGACCCATCCACCTTTTATGAACGATTATGTGAGGCAGCTAGGAAATGGACAGACTTAGATCATCCTGAGAGTGATGAGAACAGAGCAATATTTACTACTTTGTTTGTAGGGCAAGCTGCTCCAGATATTCGAAAGAAATTGCAGAAAGTGGATGGGATTACAGGAATGACTATATCACAGCTAATTGAAATTGCTTATAAGGTGTATAACAATAGGGAAGAGGAGGAAAAGAAAAATCAGGAAAAAGAAAAAATAAAAGATAGGAAACAAAAAGCTGCTATTTTAGCAGCTGCTTTTGTAAATGCCCAAGGATCAGCTGGAGGAAGAGGCAGAAGATATTTGAGAGGTAGAGGTAGAGGGTATTTGAGAGGAAAAGGCAGAGGAGGTAGAGATATGTTTAAACAATATACCCCATTAGGATTCAATCAATGTGCTGTATGCAAGAAACAGGGACACTGGAAGAGTGAGTGTCCAGAGAACAAAGGAGCAGTCGTGACTCAGTCACAGCAGATACCACCTGAAGCTGATTTACTTATGATGGGAGGAGATTCTGAATGATGGGGACCGGGGGTAGAAAATGATATTTTCCCAGCTGAGCCCCTGGTTCCAGTAAAGCTGGGAGATGAAGTAGTCGATTTTTTAGTAGATACTGGAGCAAAATATTCTGTTATAAATACATGTAAAGGACCAATGAGTAAATTTAATGTATCTATTGTTGGGGTCACGGGAAAGAAGGAGATAAGGCCTTTTTTGAAACCTTTAAAATGTAAAATTGGAGGAAAAACACTGATGCATGAATTTTTATATATACCGGAATGCACCATGCCTCTCTTAGGACGGGATTTATTGAATAAATTGGGAGCACAAATCAACTTTAAAAAAGGAAGAATCCAAGTTCATTTTCCTGAAGCTAATGCCTGGCAAGCCCAAGTTTATTTATTACAGACAAACACAGATGAATCTGAAGAAATTCCAGAAGAGCTTAAAGGTGCAGTTTACCCTTTTGTTTGGGCAACAGAGAAACCAGGAAGAGCGAAAAATGTGGAACCGGTAAAAGTTGAATTGAAAACAGGAGCTCGACCGGTAAGAAAGAAACAGTATCCTATTAGTATAGAAGCCAGAAAAGGTTTGGAACCAATAATAAATAATTTTCTTAAATACGGACTTTTAAGAGAATGTCAATCTGATTATAATACTCCTGTCCTTCCAGTGAAAAAGCCGCATAACCAAGGATATAGGCTGGTCCAAGATTTAAGAGCAATAAACCAGTTAGTGGTGGACATTCATCCAATAGTCCCTAATCCATATACGCTGTTAACAACTATCAATGAATCAAATGCATATTTCTCTGTTATAGATTTGAAAGACGCTTTCTTTTGTATACCTCTGGAAGAAAACAGCCAAAAGATTTTTGCTTTTGAATGGGAAGATCCGTCGACTGGGAGGAGGACTCAGCTCTGCTGGACCGTGCTGCCACAAGGGTTTAAAAATAGCCCAACCATCTTTGGAGCAGCTCTGAATAAGGAACTGGAACAGTGGTCCGGTAAGGAAGATCAAATCACCCTCCTTCAATATGTTGATGACATCCTATTGGGAGCAGATACTATTGAAATCTGCAAAGAAAAGACTGTCAGCCTCCTAAACTTTTTGGGAATGGCCGGGTATAGGGTGTCAGAGAAGAAAGCACAAATTGCAAAACAAACTGTAATTTATTTGGGGTTTGAGATTTCCCAAGGACAGCGAAGATTGGGAAATGGTAGAAAAGAAGCCATTTGCAGGATGGCACCCCCTCAATCTAAAAGAGAGTTGAGAGGATTTTTAGGAATGGCTGGATGGTGTCGCCTTTGGATTCCAAATTATGGTTTGATGGCAAAACCACTGTATGAGGCAACCAAAGGCCCTGAAGAATTGTTAGAATGGACTCCAGAGTGCCGAAAAAGTTTTGATGACATTAAACAGACTTTAATGAAAACTCCAGCTTTAGGACTTCCAAATCTGACCAAACCCTTTGAGCTATTTGTGCATGAGAAGAGACATGTAGCTATGGGGGTTTTGACTCAACTTTTGGGAGACTGGAAAAGACCAGTGGCTTACTTTCCCAAACAATTAGATAAAGTAAGCTCAGGATGGCCTAGCTGCTTGCGGGCAGTTGCGGCAACAGTTCTCATCATTCAAGAAGCTAGAAAATTGACATTGGGACAGAAAATAACGGTTCACGTCCCGCATGCGGTACTTGCAGGACTGGAACAAAAAGGACATCATTGGCTAACCCCTAGTCGTTTGTTACAATATCAGGCTTTGTTAGTGGAACAAGACGACATCATTTTGAAAGTGAGTACAATTTTAAATCCTGCCTCTTTAATGCCAAGTGAAAAAGAGAGTGATCTTAACCATGATTGTTTACAAGTTATCGAACAGGTGTATGCCAGCAGGCCAGATCTGAAAGATGTCCCTCTCCAAACTCCGGATGAAGAATTATTTACTGATGGAAGCAGCTTTGTTGTAAAAGGAGAAAGGAGGGCTGGTTATGCCGTGGTAACTTTAACTGAAGATCGAGAAGTAAAAGCATTACCTCCAAATACATCCGCCCAGAAAGCAGAAATTATAGCCCTCACAAAAGCCTTAAATTTGGCTAAAGGTAAAAGAGTTAACATCTATACAGATTCTAAATATGCTTTTGGAGTTGTGCATGCTCATGGAGCAATATGGAAGGAGCGAGGACTTTTATCTGCTAGCGGTACCCCTATAAAATACGGAACCGAGATTTTGAATTTGTTGGAAGCAGTACAGAAACCTAAAGAAGTTGCGGTGATTCATTGTAAAGCTCATCAAAAAGGGGACTCAAAAGTAATACAAGGAAATCGAAAAGCAGACGAGGCTGCTAAACGTGTAGCATTAAATACTATGATTTATGTTTTAATTCCATCAAAAGAAATTCAGGTGGAATCCCCAAATTATAATGAGAAAGAAAATAAATTAGCTATGTTATTACATTGTAAGAAGAATGATCGAGGATGGTGGATAACTTCACATGGACAATGTATAGTAACCCCTGAAATTATGAAGAAATTAATGGTCAAAACCCGTGCTGAAACACACATGGGAGCAGAGGCAATGGTGGAATCAGTAAGACGATAGGCGATAGGAACCAAAATGTTATTGATTGCTAAAAGTGTGAGTAATAAATGTGAGATTTGTCTTAGGAACAATCCGAAAATAGAAATCCGACCCCCTCCTGGAGAGGTAAAAAGAGGCATAACTTCCGGTGAGTATTGGCAAATAGATTTTTCAGAGTTACCGCGATGTAACCAATACCGATATCTATTGATATTGGTAGATACCTTCTCTGGATGGCCGGAAGCTTTCCCGTGTCGAACCAACAAGGCAAAAGGGGTTGTAAAACATTTGTTGAAAGAAATAATTCCAAGGTTTGGAGTCCCTTTAGGAATATCCTCAGACAGAGGTCCACATTTTGTAGCAGAGGTTGTTAAAAACATGAGTAAGACATTAGGGATTAAGTGGGATCTCCATACCCCTTGGAGACCTCAATCTAGTGGGCAGGTGGAAAGGATGAATCAAACATTGAAAAGACAAATTTCTAAAATATGTCAGGAAGCTCAATTGAAGTGGATCGAAGCCTTACCACTTGCCTTGTTGAGAATTAGGGTGACCCCTAGAGCTAAAGAAAAAGTGAGTCCATTTGAAATTTTATATGGAAAACCTTATAGTGTTAATTTGACAGGAGGATCAGAACAAATGCATGTAATAGGAGAAAAAGTATTAACTGAATATCTTTTATCTTTGAGTAAGGTGTTGAATTCTTTGCATAAGTATGTCCTTTTGAAGACACCTTTACCTCTTGAATTTCCAGTACACTCATTTAATCCAGGGGATCAAGTTTATTTGCGAACGTGGAAGGACGACCCTCTTGGAGAAAAGTGGAAAGGACCTTTCCAGGTGCTGTTAACAACAAACACTGCTGTGAAACTGGAAGGAATAGATTCTTGGATTCATTATACGAGGATTAAGAAAATTCCACCTGGACTGTGGACATCTGTATTTAAGGAACCATTGAAGTTAACTTTGCGGCGTGTTCAATGAGATACTGGAGATGCTGCTAAATTAGTGTAACAATTTGATTATTGAACAGAATTAAATCAGAGAGAGAGGGAAGATGTGGAATGTGTTGTTGTTAATAATAACGATCAGTCAGATTGATTCTCAATTTTTGTTACCAAAATGGGATAGAAATCGAAATATCTGGGAACTTTTAGCCCGAGAAGTAACCAACATGTCTTCCTTTTGTATTTCAGCCGAGAATTCTGTGGGAGGGATGTATAGTTCTTGTTTGGTAGGAGTACCAACCCCATTGGAATTGATGAAGAATTATACAATGTTTCAAAGTTTTGATATTAAATTAACTTATCGTAGCATTTATAGTTTAGGAAAAACAACTAGATTTAAGGAGAGAGGGATGTTAAGAGTCAAGGTGCGAGGAATGCTTCCAGCTGGGCATTGTGTTAAATTTATAAATTGCACTTCTAAATGTGAAAATTTAACGCGTTTACAACCTCCTTTGAGATGTAACTCCACTCAACTTCAGAGTTATGCCTGGGCTCATACTAAATTACCCCTTGGATGGTTTTTGTTGTGTGGACGAATAGCATATTCCTATATTCCAGCGAATGTGACCGGAGGTCCGTGTTCAATAGGGAGGATAGCTCCGCTGCTGATAGACAAAAAGGACTTAGAACATGGTGCACGAACTAAAAGGAGCGTACATCAGATACCAGAGAATTGTGACTCGCGAGTCACTTTATACAGTTCAAGTGAGATGTCAGCTGCAGCTATCCTAGCACCCGGAGTTGGAGTAGCTATGAATTATCACACCATAAAACGGATTACTTGTGCTTTAGTAAAAGACATAAATTATACCTCCCAAGCACTTTCGGCTATTGGTACCGAAATGACACAAATAAGAGAAGCTACCCTTGAAAACAGGGCTGCAATTGACTATTTACTTTTAAGACACAATCATGGTTGTGAAGAATTTAAAGGAATGTGTTGTTTTAATTTGAGTGATAATTCACAGTTAGTAGAGAAGAAAATTCAACAATTAAAAGATTTGGCATATGGGTTTAAAGAACGGGAAGGATTAGATTTTTCTTGGTTGTTCTCGTGGCTTCCAAATTTAAATTGGCTTAGACAATTATTTTTGTTTGTGGTACGGATCGTTATTTTAATTATGATTACATGTTGTATGATTCAATTTGTATCTTTTTGTAGAAAATAAGTATTATGAGACTCATGATGCTTAACATCGTAAGTCTCAAAGGGGGGAATTGTTAATGTTAATCTTAATCAACATTAATTTTTAAAGTGGTATCATCCTGTGTATAGCCCTCACCCAGAACTGGGTTAAAAGACCAGTTAATAAGAAACCAGAATGATGAAGCTAGTGAGTGGGTGTTTGATTGGAGGAGATCAAGATGTATGTGTTTTAATTTAAGAACACTATGGTGATAGATAGTTTGTTGTGGGTTCTATATTGCTCGCTTCTGTAATTTTAAACAATGCAGATTTGTTGCTTAGAAGTTAGATAACTAACAGGTGTGTGTTTGTAATTGTGTGGAGTAGTAATTAATTATAAGCTGTGTGTCTTAGAGGTAGTGAGCTATGGAAACTATAAACAAACGTGGTCCAAGCATGGCTTAGGGACAAATTGCGACCCTATAAGGTAAAAGAGGAAATAAGCTCATGAAGAGTTCACTACCCTGCCGACCACCAGAGACCACCCGAGACCCCCAAGAAGACCCTAAAGGCTTTAGTGCGCATGTGTTTAAGATGATGTAATATTATAATTAGTTCTCGGAAATGTAATGAATATGTAACAAGGAAATTTAAATTATGTATGAGAAGCATGGATATAAACAGAAAGGTGACTAGACCAGGTGTGCTTGATTTGTGGCAAGTCCACCGAGCACCCAGGCCTGAATAAAACAATCTCTCTCCTGAGCGTGTGGAATTGGTTACTTGCACGCCGGGCACGAATCCGCTTTTCGGACAACAGTTTTTGGCGACCCAGGTGGGACTGCTGTGAAGCCTTGCCCGGATCGACTCGCCGGCTCTCGGTGGGGAGACTCTGCTCTCCGGACTCCAGCGCGCACCGACCTTTTGATCGGGGACTCCGTGAGTATTCTCCCCGACCAGAGCAGGTGAGCGACTCAACGGTGCAACGCTAAGGTAAATGAGATATTGTTCTGGAGTATAAAACTGTGCATGCATTTGGTAAGGAATTGTGGCCACAGGTAAAGAGGTATATTCATATGCGTTTGACAGTGACGACTGGAGTATATGAAGTTGTAGGCGCCAGGGGTAAACCGGTATATTCATATGCGTTTGACGGTGACGACTGGAGTATATGAAGTTGTGGTTAAGAACGTTCTTTTTTGGTAAAGATATGGGAGCTCAACCATCAAAAGTAACACCTTGTTCCCCCTTAGGATGCATCATTAAACACTGGGGAAAATTTGGGGGTGATCCTTTGAGAAAGGATAAATTAATTGACTAGATGGTGGCCAATGTACAAATTGGAAGATGAGGAAAAATGGCCAGAATTGGGAACCTTGCAATATAATACTATTTTACAGTTAATGTTATTTTGTAGGAGACAAGGAAAATGGGATGAGGTACCTTATGTAGATTTGTTTTTTTCTTTGAGAAATGATCATGAAATTCGGAAAAAATGTAAGCTTTTAGATTCGGATTCTAATGTGGTGATGATGATGATGATGGAAAATAAGGAACCAAAAGCGCATTGTTGTTCTGCATGTAGCATAGGAAAACGGTGTTTAAAACTAGGAGAAGAGGAGGAGGATACACAAATGTTAGTACCACCAAGTAAAAATGAAACTTCTGAAACCGAAGCAAGAGGAAGCAATACTTTTAGTCCGATAGCTGGCAGGACTAGAACCCAGCAAGGGTCTGTATTGTTAGCACCCCTTCGCCAGGCAGTGGGCCCAAGGGGGGAGCCAGTATTTGTGAAAGTACCATTTACAACTTCTGATTTAATGAATTGGAAAGAGTTAGCAGGATCATACAGAGAGAATCCAGAAAAGGTGTATAGATCCTTTCGAACAATTATTGAAAATCATAATCCAGATTGGAAAGATATTCAAATTCTTTTGAATAATTTGTTTACTCCTGAAGAAAAGAGGGTAGTATTAGAAAAAGCAAATATGGAAAATGAAAGAATAAATGCAAGAGAAGGTCCTGCTCATTTTATGCCAACTCAAGACCCAAATTGGAATCCTAATAGTAATGATGGGAAATTGATGATTAAACGGTATCAACAATTAATTTTGTATGGAGTAAAGAATGGAATATCCCGCCCAAAGAATTTGGCGAAATTGACTCAAATAATTCAGGGAAAAACAGAGGACCCATCCACCTTTTATGAACGATTATGTGAGGCAGCTAGGAAATGGACAGACTTAGATCATCCTGAGAGTGATGAGAACAGAGCAATATTTACTACTTTGTTTGTAGGGCAAGCTGCTCCAGATATTCGAAAGAAATTGCAGAAAGTGGATGGGATTACAGGAATGACTATATCACAGCTAATTGAAATTGCTTATAAGGTGTATAACAATAGGGAAGAGGAGGAAAAGAAAAATCAGGAAAAAGAAAAAATAAAAGATAGGAAACAAAAAGCTGCTATTTTAGCAGCTGCTTTTGTAAATGCCCAAGGATCAGCTGGAGGAAGAGGCAGAAGATATTTGAGAGGTAGAGGTAGAGGGTATTTGAGAGGAAAAGGCAGAGGAGGTAGAGATATGTTTAAACAATATACCCCATTAGGATTTAATCAATGTGCTGTATGCAAGAAACAGGGACACTGGAAGAGTGAGTGTCCAGAGAACAAAGGAGCAGTCGTGACTCAGTCACAGCAGATACCACCTGAAGCTGATTTACTTATGATGGGAGGAGATTCTGAATGATGGGGACCGGGGGTAGAAAATGATATTTTCCCAGCTGAGCCCCTGGTTCCAGTAAAGCTGGGAGATGAAGTAGTCGATTTTTTAGTAGATACTGGAGCAAAATATTCTGTTATAAATACATGTAAAGGACCAATGAGTAAATTTAATGTATCTATTGTTGGGGTCACGGGAAAGAAGGAGATAAGGCCTTTTTTGAAACCTTTAAAATGTAAAATTGGAGGAAAAACACTGATGCATGAATTTTTATATATACCGGAATGCACCATGCCTCTCTTAGGACGGGATTTATTGAATAAATTGGGAGCACAAATCAACTTTAAAAAAGGAAGAATCCAAGTTCATTTTCCTGAAGCTAATGCCTGGCAAGCCCAAGTTTATTTATTACAGACAAACACAGATGAATCTGAAGAAATTCCAGAAGAGCTTAAAGGTGCAGTTTACCCTTTTGTTTGGGCAACAGAGAAACCAGGAAGAGCGAAAAATGTGGAACCGGTAAAAGTTGAATTGAAAACAGGAGCTCGACCGGTAAGAAAGAAACAGTATCCTATTAGTATAGAAGCCAGAAAAGGTTTGGAACCAATAATAAATAATTTTCTTAAATACGGACTTTTAAGAGAATGTCAATCTGATTATAATACTCCTGTCCTTCCAGTGAAAAAGCCGCATAACCAAGGATATAGGCTGGTCCAAGATTTAAGAGCAATAAACCAGTTAGTGGTGGACATTCATCCAATAGTCCCTAATCCATATACGCTGTTAACAACTATCAATGAATCAAATGCATATTTCTCTGTTATAGATTTGAAAGACGCTTTCTTTTGTATACCTCTGGAAGAAAACAGCCAAAAGATTTTTGCTTTTGAATGGGAAGATCCGTCGACTGGGAGGAGGACTCAGCTCTGCTGGACCGTGCTGCCACAAGGGTTTAAAAATAGCCCAACCATCTTTGGAGCAGCTCTGAATAAGGAACTGGAACAGTGGTCCGGTAAGGAAGATCAAATCACCCTCCTTCAATATGTTGATGACATCCTATTGGGAGCAGATACTATTGAAATCTGCAAAGAAAAGACTGTCAGCCTCCTAAACTTTTTGGGAATGGCCGGGTATAGGGTGTCAGAGAAGAAAGCACAAATTGCAAAACAAACTGTAATTTATTTGGGGTTTGAGATTTCCCAAGGACAGCGAAGATTGGGAAATGGTAGAAAAGAAGCCATTTGCAGGATGGCACCCCCTCAATCTAAAAGAGAGTTGAGAGGATTTTTAGGAATGGCTGGATGGTGTCGCCTTTGGATTCCAAATTATGGTTTGATGGCAAAACCACTGTATGAGGCAACCAAAGGCCCTGAAGAATTGTTAGAATGGACTCCAGAGTGCCGAAAAAGTTTTGATGACATTAAACAGACTTTAATGAAAACTCCAGCTTTAGGACTTCCAAATCTGACCAAACCCTTTGAGCTATTTGTGCATGAGAAGAGACATGTAGCTATGGGGGTTTTGACTCAACTTTTGGGAGACTGGAAAAGACCAGTGGCTTACTTTCCCAAACAATTAGATAAAGTAAGCTCAGGATGGCCTAGCTGCTTGCGGGCAGTTGCGGCAACAGTTCTCATCATTCAAGAAGCTAGAAAATTGACATTGGGACAGAAAATAACGGTTCACGTCCCGCATGCGGTACTTGCAGGACTGGAACAAAAAGGACATCATTGGCTAACCCCTAGTCGTTTGTTACAATATCAGGCTTTGTTAGTGGAACAAGACGACATCATTTTGAAAGTGAGTACAATTTTAAATCCTGCCTCTTTAATGCCAAGTGAAAAAGAGAGTGATCTTAACCATGATTGTTTACAAGTTATCGAACAGGTGTATGCCAGCAGGCCAGATCTGAAAGATGTCCCTCTCCAAACTCCGGATGAAGAATTATTTACTGATGGAAGCAGCTTTGTTGTAAAAGGAGAAAGGAGGGCTGGTTATGCCGTGGTAACTTTAACTGAAGATCGAGAAGTAAAAGCATTACCTCCAAATACATCCGCCCAGAAAGCAGAAATTATAGCCCTCACAAAAGCCTTAAATTTGGCTAAAGGTAAAAGAGTTAACATCTATACAGATTCTAAATATGCTTTTGGAGTTGTGCATGCTCATGGAGCAATATGGAAGGAGCGAGGACTTTTATCTGCTAGCGGTACCCCTATAAAATACGGAACCGAGATTTTGAATTTGTTGGAAGCAGTACAGAAACCTAAAGAAGTTGCGGTGATTCATTGTAAAGCTCATCAAAAAGGGGACTCAAAAGTAATACAAGGAAATCGAAAAGCAGACGAGGCTGCTAAACGTGTAGCATTAAATACTATGATTTATGTTTTAATTCCATCAAAAGAAATTCAGGTGGAATCCCCAAATTATAATGAGAAAGAAAATAAATTAGCTATGTTATTACATTGTAAGAAGAATGATCGAGGATGGTGGATAACTTCACATGGACAATGTATAGTAACCCCTGAAATTATGAAGAAATTAATGGTCAAAACCCGTGCTGAAACACACATGGGAGCAGAGGCAATGGTGGAATCAGTAAGACGATAGGCGATAGGAACCAAAATGTTATTGATTGCTAAAAGTGTGAGTAATAAATGTGAGATTTGTCTTAGGAACAATCCGAAAATAGAAATCCGACCCCCTCCTGGAGAGGTAAAAAGAGGCATAACTTCCGGTGAGTATTGGCAAATAGATTTTTCAGAGTTACCGCGATGTAACCAATACCGATATCTATTGATATTGGTAGATACCTTCTCTGGATGGCCGGAAGCTTTCCCGTGTCGAACCAACAAGGCAAAAGGGGTTGTAAAACATTGGTTGAAAGAAATAATTCCAAGGTTTGGAGTCCCTTTAGGAATATCCTCAGACAGAGGTCCACATTTTGTAGCAGAGGTTGTTAAAAACATGAGTAAGACATTAGGGATTAAGTGGGATCTCCATACCCCTTGGAGACCTCAATCTAGTGGGCAGGTGGAAAGGATGAATCAAACATTGAAAAGACAAATTTCTAAAATATGTCAGGAAGCTCAATTGAAGTGGATCGAAGCCTTACCACTTGCCTTGTTGAGAATTAGGGTGACCCCTAGAGCTAAAGAAAAAGTGAGTCCATTTGAAATTTTATATGGAAAACCTTATAGTGTTAATTTGACAGGAGGATCAGAACAAATGCATGTAATAGGAGAAAAAGTATTAACTGAATATCTTTTATCTTTGAGTAAGGTGTTGAATTCTTTGCATAAGTATGTCCTTTTGAAGACACCTTTACCTCTTGAATTTCCAGTACACTCATTTAATCCAGGGGATCAAGTTTATTTGCGAACGTGGAAGGACGACCCTCTTGGAGAAAAGTGGAAAGGACCTTTCCAGGTGCTGTTAACAACAAACACTGCTGTGAAACTGGAAGGAATAGATTCTTGGATTCATTATACGAGGATTAAGAAAATTCCACCTGGACTGTGGACATCTGTATTTAAGGAACCATTGAAGTTAACTTTGCGGCGTGTTCAATGAGATACTGGAGATGCTGCTAAATTAGTGTAACAATTTGATTATTGAACAGAATTAAATCAGAGAGAGAGGGAAGATGTGGAATGTGTTGTTGTTAATAATAACGATCAGTCAGATTGATTCTCAATTTTTGTTACCAAAATGGGATAGAAATCGAAATATCTGGGAACTTTTAGCCCGAGAAGTAACCAACATGTCTTCCTTTTGTATTTCAGCCGAGAATTCTGTGGGAGGGATGTATAGTTCTTGTTTGGTAGGAGTACCAACCCCATTGGAATTGATGAAGAATTATACAATGTTTCAAAGTTTTGATATTAAATTAACTTATCGTAGCATTTATAGTTTAGGAAAAACAACTAGATTTAAGGAGAGAGGGATGTTAAGAGTCAAGGTGCGAGGAATGCTTCCAGCTGGGCATTGTGTTAAATTTATAAATTGCACTTCTAAATGTGAAAATTTAACGCGTTTACAACCTCCTTTGAGATGTAACTCCACTCAACTTCAGAGTTATGCATGGGCTCATACTAAATTACCCCTTGGATGGTTTTTGTTGTGTGGACGAATAGCATATTCCTATATTCCAGCGAATGTGACCGGAGGTCCGTGTTCAATAGGGAGGATAGCTCCGCTGCTGATAGACAAAAAGGACTTAGAACATGGTGCACGAACTAAAAGGAGCGTACATCAGATACCAGAGAATTGTGACTCGCGAGTCACTTTATACAGTTCAAGTGAGATGTCAGCTGCAGCTATCCTAGCACCCGGAGTTGGAGTAGCTATGAATTATCACACCATAAAACGGATTACTTGTGCTTTAGTAAAAGACATAAATTATACCTCCCAAGCACTTTCGGCTATTGGTACCGAAATGACACAAATAAGAGAAGCTACCCTTGAAAACAGGGCTGCAATTGACTATTTACTTTTAAGACACAATCATGGTTGTGAAGAATTTAAAGGAATGTGTTGTTTTAATTTGAGTGATAATTCACAGTTAGTAGAGAAGAAAATTCAACAATTAAAAGATTTGGCATATGGGTTTAAAGAACGGGAAGGATTAGATTTTTCTTGGTTGTTCTCGTGGCTTCCAAATTTAAATTGGCTTAGACAATTATTTTTGTTTGTGGTACGGATCGTTATTTTAATTATGATTACATGTTGTATGATTCAATTTGTATCTTTTTGTAGAAAATAAGTATTATGAGACTCATGATGCTTAACATCGTAAGTCTCAAAGGGGGGAATTGTTAATGTTAATCTTAATCAACATTAATTTTTAAAGTGGTATCATCCTGTGTATAGCCCTCACCCAGAACTGGGTTAAAAGACCAGTTAATAAGAAACCAGAATGATGAAGCTAGTGAGTGGGTGTTTGATTGGAGGAGATCAAGATGTATGTGTTTTAATTTAAGAACACTATGGTGATAGATAGTTTGTTGTGGGTTCTATATTGCTCGCTTCTGTAATTTTAAACAATGCAGATTTGTTGCTTAGAAGTTAGATAACTAACAGGTGTGTGTTTGTAATTGTGTGGAGTAGTAATTAATTATAAGCTGTGTGTTTTAGAGGTAGTGAGCTATGGAAACTATAAACAAACGTGGTCCAAGCATGGCTTAGGGACAAATTGCGACCCTATAAGGTAAAAGAGGAAATAAGCTCATGAAGAGTTCACTACCCTGCCGACCACCAGAGACCACCCGAGACCCCCAAGAAGACCCTAAAGGCTTTAGTGCGCATGTGTTTAAGATGATGTAATATTATAATTAGTTCTCGGAAATGTAATGAATATGTAACAAGGAAATTTAAATTATGTACGAGAAGCATGGATATAAACAGAAAGGTGACTAGACCAGGTGTGCTTGATTTGTGGCAAGTCCACCGAGCACCCAGGCCTGAATAAAACAATATCTCTCCTGAGCGTGTGGAATTGGTTACTTGCACGCCGGGCACGAATCCGCTTTTCGGACAACAGTTTTTGGCGACCCAGGTGGGACTGCTGTGAAGCCTTGCCCGGATCGACTCGCCGGCTCTCGGTGGGGAGACTCTGCTCTCCGGACTCCAGCGCGCACCGACCTTTTGATCGGGGACTCCGTGAGTATTCTCCCCGACCAGAGCAGGTGAGCGACTCAACGGTGCAACGCTAAGGTAAATGAGATATTGTTCTGGAGTATAAAACTGTGCATGCCTTTGGTAAGGAATTGTGGCCACAGGTAAAGAGGTATATTCATATGCGTTTGACAGTGACGACTGGAGTATATGAAGTTGTAGGCGCCAGGGGTAAACCGGTATATTCATATGCGTTTGACGGTGACGACTGGAGTATATGAAGTTGTGGTTAAGAACGTTCTTTTTTGGTAAAGATATGGGAGCTCAACCATCAAAAGTAACACCTTGTTCCCCCTTAGGATGCATCATTAAACACTGGGGAAAATTTGGGGGTGATCCTTTGAGAAAGGATAAATTAATTGACTAGATGGTGGCCAATGTACAAATTGGAAGATGAGGAAAAATGGCCAGAATTGGGAACCTTGCAATATAATACTATTTTACAGTTAATGTTATTTTGTAGGAGACAAGGAAAATGGGATGAGGTACCTTATGTAGATTTGTTTTTTTCTTTGAGAAATGATCATGAAATTCGGAAAAAATGTAAGCTTTTAGATTCGGATTCTAATGTGGTGATGATGATGATGATGGAAAATAAGGAACCAAAAGCGCATTGTTGTTCTGCATGTAGCATAGGAAAACGGTGTTTAAAACTAGGAGAAGAAGAGGAGGATACACAAATGTTAGTACCACCAAGTAAAAATGAAACTTCTGAAACCGAAGCAAGAGGAAGCAATACTTTTAGTCCGATAGCTGGCAGGACTAGAACCCAGCAAGGGTCTGTATTGTTAGCACCCCTTCGCCAGGCAGTGGGCCCAAGGGGGGAGCCAGTATTTGTGAAAGTACCATTTACAACTTCTGATTTAATGAATTGGAAAGAGTTAGCAGGATCATACAGAGAGAATCCAGAAAAGGTGTATAGATCCTTTCGAACAATTATTGAAAATCATAATCCAGATTGGAAAGATATTCAAATTCTTTTGAATAATTTGTTTACTCCTGAAGAAAAGAGGGTAGTATTAGAAAAAGCAAATATGGAAAATGAAAGAATAAATGCAAGAGAAGGTCCTGCTCATTTTATGCCAACTCAAGACCCAAATTGGAATCCTAATAGTAATGATGGGAAATTGATGATTAAACGGTATCAACAATTAATTTTGTATGGAGTAAAGAATGGAATATCCCGCCCAAAGAATTTGGCGAAATTGACTCAAATAATTCAGGGAAAAACAGAGGACCCATCCACCTTTTATGAACGATTATGTGAGGCAGCTAGGAAATGGACAGACTTAGATCATCCTGAGAGTGATGAGAACAGAGCAATATTTACTACTTTGTTTGTAGGGCAAGCTGCTCCAGATATTCGAAAGAAATTGCAGAAAGTGGATGGGATTACAGGAATGACTATATCACAGCTAATTGAAATTGCTTATAAGGTGTATAACAATAGGGAAGAGGAGGAAAAGAAAAATCAGGAAAAAGAAAAAATAAAAGATAGGAAACAAAAAGCTGCTATTTTAGCAGCTGCTTTTGTAAATGCCCAAGGATCAGCTGGAGGAAGAGGCAGAAGATATTTGAGAGGTAGAGGTAGAGGGTATTTGAGAGGAAAAGGCAGAGGAGGTAGAGATATGTTTAAACAATATACCCCATTAGGATTCAATCAATGTGCTGTATGCAAGAAACAGGGACACTGGAAGAGTGAGTGTCCAGAGAACAAAGGAGCAGTCGTGACTCAGTCACAGCAGATACCACCTGAAGCTGATTTACTTATGATGGGAGGAGATTCTGAATGATGGGGACCGGGGGTAGAAAATGATATTTTCCCAGCTGAGCCCCTGGTTCCAGTAAAGCTGGGAGATGAAGTAGTCGATTTTTTAGTAGATACTGGAGCAAAATATTCTGTTATAAATACATGTAAAGGACCAATGAGTAAATTTAATGTATCTATTGTTGGGGTCACGGGAAAGAAGGAGATAAGGCCTTTTTTGAAACCTTTAAAATGTAAAATTGGAGGAAAAACACTGATGCATGAATTTTTATATATACCGGAATGCACCATGCCTCTCTTAGGACGGGATTTATTGAATAAATTGGGAGCACAAATCAACTTTAAAAAAGGAAGAATCCAAGTTCATTTTCCTGAAGCTAATGCCTGGCAAGCCCAAGTTTATTTGTTACAGACAAACACAGATGAATCTGAAGAAATTCCAGAAGAGCTTAAAGATGCAGTTTACCCTTTTGTTTGGGCAACAGAGAAACCAGGAAGAGCGAAAAATGTGGAACCGGTAAAAGTTGAATTGAAAACAGGAGCTCGACCGGTAAGAAAGAAACAGTATCCTATTAGTATAGAAGCCAGAAAAGGTTTGGAACCAATAATAAATAATTTTCTTAAATACGGACTTTTAAGAGAATGTCAATCTGATTATAATACTCCTGTCCTTCCAGTGAAAAAGCCGCATAACCAAGGATATAGGCTGGTCCAAGATTTAAGAGCAATAAACCAGTTAGTGGTGGACATTCATCCAATAGTCCCTAATCCATATACGCTGTTAACAACTATCAATGAATCAAATGCATATTTCTCTGTTATAGATTTGAAAGACGCTTTCTTTTGTATACCTCTGGAAGAAAACAGCCAAAAGATTTTTGCTTTTGAATGGGAAGATCCGTCGACTGGGAGGAGGACTCAGCTCTGCTGGACCGTGCTGCCACAAGGGTTTAAAAATAGCCCAACCATCTTTGGAGCAGCTCTGAATAAGGAACTGGAACAGTGGTCCGGTAAGGAAGATCAAATCACCCTCCTTCAATATGTTGATGACATCCTATTGGGAGCAGATACTATTGAAATCTGCAAAGAAAAGACTGTCAGCCTCCTAAACTTTTTGGGAATGGCCGGGTATAGGGTGTCAGAGAAGAAAGCACAAATTGCAAAACAAACTGTAATTTATTTGGGGTTTGAGATTTCCCAAGGACAGCGAAGATTGGGAAATGGTAGAAAAGAAGCCATTTGCAGGATGGCACCCCCTCAATCTAAAAGAGAGCTGAGAGGATTTTTAGGAATGGCTGGATGGTGTCGCCTTTGGATTCCAAATTATGGTTTGATGGCAAAACCACTGTATGAGGCAACCAAAGGCCCTGAAGAATTGTTAGAATGGACTCCAGAGTGCCGAAAAAGTTTTGATGACATTAAACAGACTTTAATGAAAACTCCAGCTTTAGGACTTCCAAATCTGACCAAACCCTTTGAGCTATTTGTGCATGAGAAGAGACATGTAGCTATGGGGGTTTTGACTCAACTTTTGGGAGACTGGAAAAGACCAGTGGCTTACTTTCCCAAACAATTAGATAAAGTAAGCTCAGGATGGCCTAGCTGCTTGCGGGCAGTTGCGGCAACAGTTCTCATCATTCAAGAAGCTAGAAAATTGACATTGGGACAGAAAATAACGGTTCACGTCCCGCATGCGGTACTTGCAGGACTGGAACAAAAAGGACATCATTGGCTAACCCCTAGTCGTTTGTTACAATATCAGGCTTTGTTAGTGGAACAAGACGACATCATTTTGAAAGTGAGTACAATTTTAAATCCTGCCTCTTTAATGCCAAGTGAAAAAGAGAGTGATCTTAACCATGATTGTTTACAAGTTATCGAACAGGTGTATGCCAGCAGGCCAGATCTGAAAGATGTCCCTCTCCAAACTCCGGATGAAGAATTATTTACTGATGGAAGCAGCTTTGTTGTAAAAGGAGAAAGGAGGGCTGGTTATGCCGTGGTAACTTTAACTGAAGATCGAGAAGTAAAAGCATTACCTCCAAATACATCCGCCCAGAAAGCAGAAATTATAGCCCTCACAAAAGCCTTAAATTTGGCTAAAGGTAAAAGAGTTAACATCTATACAGATTCTAAATATGCTTTTGGAGTTGTGCATGCTCATGGAGCAATATGGAAGGAGCGAGGACTTTTATCTGCTAGCGGTACCCCTATAAAATACGGAACCGAGATTTTGAATTTGTTGGAAGCAGTACAGAAACCTAAAGAAGTTGCGGTGATTCATTGTAAAGCTCATCAAAAAGGGGACTCAAAAGTAATACAAGGAAATCGAAAAGCAGACGAGGCTGCTAAACGTGTAGCATTAAATACTATGATTTATGTTTTAATTCCATCAAAAGAAATTCAGGTGGAATCCCCAAATTATAATGAGAAAGAAAATAAATTAGCTATGTTATTACATTGTAAGAAGAATGATCGAGGATGGTGGATAACTTCACATGGACAATGTATAGTAACCCCTGAAATTATGAAGAAATTAATGGTCAAAACCCGTGCTGAAACACACATGGGAGCAGAGGCAATGGTGGAATCAGTAAGACGATAGGCGATAGGAACCAAAATGTTATTGATTGCTAAAAGTGTGAGTAATAAATGTGAGATTTGTCTTAGGAACAATCCGAAAATAGAAATCCGACCCCCTCCTGGAGAGGTAAAAAGAGGCATAACTTCCGGTGAGTATTGGCAAATAGATTTTTCAGAGTTACCGCGATGTAACCAATACCGATATCTATTGATATTGGTAGATACCTTCTCTGGATGGCCGGAAGCTTTCCCGTGTCGAACCAACAAGGCAAAAGGGGTTGTAAAACATTTGTTGAAAGAAATAATTCCAAGGTTTGGAGTCCCTTTAGGAATATCCTCAGACAGAGGTCCACATTTTGTAGCAGAGGTTGTTAAAAACATGAGTAAGACATTAGGGATTAAGTGGGATCTCCATACCCCTTGGAGACCTCAATCTAGTGGGCAGGTGGAAAGGATGAATCAAACATTGAAAAGACAAATTTCTAAAATATGTCAGGAAGCTCAATTGAAGTGGATCGAAGCCTTACCACTTGCCTTGTTGAGAATTAGGGTGACCCCTAGAGCTAAAGAAAAAGTGAGTCCATTTGAAATTTTATATGGAAAACCTTATAGTGTTAATTTGACAGGAGGATCAGAACAAATGCATGTAATAGGAGAAAAAGTATTAACTGAATATCTTTTATCTTTGAGTAAGGTGTTGAATTCTTTGCATAAGTATGTCCTTTTGAAGACACCTTTACCTCTTGAATTTCCAGTACACTCATTTAATCCAGGGGATCAAGTTTATTTGCGAACGTGGAAGGACGACCCTCTTGGAGAAAAGTGGAAAGGACCTTTCCAGGTGCTGTTAACAACAAACACTGCTGTGAAACTGGAAGGAATAGATTCTTGGATTCATTATACGAGGATTAAGAAAATTCCACCTGGACTGTGGACATCTGTATTTAAGGAACCATTGAAGTTAACTTTGCGGCGTGTTCAATGAGATACTGGAGATGCTGCTAAATTAGTGTAACAATTTGATTATTGAACAGAATTAAATCAGAGAGAGAGGGAAGATGTGGAATGTGTTGTTGTTAATAATAACGATCAGTCAGATTGATTCTCAATTTTTGTTACCAAAATGGGATAGAAATCGAAATATCTGGGAACTTTTAGCCCGAGAAGTAACCAACATGTCTTCCTTTTGTATTTCAGCCGAGAATTCTGTGGGAGGGATGTATAGTTCTTGTTTGGTAGGAGTACCAACCCCATTGGAATTGATGAAGAATTATACAATGTTTCAAAGTTTTGATATTAAATTAACTTATCGTAGCATTTATAGTTTAGGAAAAACAACTAGATTTAAGGAGAGAGGGATGCTAAGAGTCAAGGTGCGAGGAATGCTTCCAGCTGGGCATTGTGTTAAATTTATAAATTGCACTTCTAAATGTGAAAATTTAACGCGTTTACAACCTCCTTTGAGATGTAACTCCACTCAACTTCAGAGTTATGCATGGGCTCATACTAAATTACCCCTTGGATGGTTTTTGTTGTGTGGACGAATAGCATATTCCTATATTCCAGCGAATGTGACCGGAGGTCCGTGTTCAATAGGGAGGATAGCTCCGCTGCTGATAGACAAAAAGGACTTAGAACATGGTGCACGAACTAAAAGGAGCGTACATCAGATACCAGAGAATTGTGACTCGCGAGTCACTTTATACAGTTCAAGTGAGATGTCAGCTGCAGCTATCCTAGCACCCGGAGTTGGAGTAGCTATGAATTATCACACCATAAAACGGATTACTTGTGCTTTAGTAAAAGACATAAATTATACCTCCCAAGCACTTTCGGCTATTGGTACCGAAATGACACAAATAAGAGAAGCTACCCTTGAAAACAGGGCTGCAATTGACTATTTACTTTTAAGACACAATCATGGTTGTGAAGAATTTAAAGGAATGTGTTGTTTTAATTTGAGTGATAATTCACAGTTAGTAGAGAAGAAAATTCAACAATGAAAAGATTTGGCATATGGGTTTAAAGAACGGGAAGGATTAGATTTTTCTTGGTTGTTCTCGTGGCTTCCAAATTTAAATTGGCTTAGACAATTATTTTTGTTTGTGGTACGGATCGTTATTTTAATTATGATTACATGTTGTATGATTCAATTTGTATCTTTTTGTAGAAAATAAGTATTATGAGACTCATGATGCTTAACATCGTAAGTCTCAAAGGGGGGAATTGTTAATGTTAATCTTAATCAACATTAATTTTTAAAGTGGTATCATCCTGTGTATAGCCCTCACCCAGAACTGGGTTAAAAGACCAGTTAATAAGAAACCAGAATGATGAAGCTAGTGAGTGGGTGTTTGATTGGAGGAGATCAAGATGTATGTGTTTTAATTTAAGAACACTATGGTGATAGATAGTTTGTTGTGGGTTCTATATTGCTCGCTTCTGTAATTTTAAACAATGCAGATTTGTTGCTTAGAAGTTAGATAACTAACAGGTGTGTGTTTGTAATTGTGTGGAGTAGTAATTAATTATAAGCTGTGTGTTTTAGAGGTAGTGAGCTATGGAAACTATAAACAAACGTGGTCCAAGCATGGCTTAGGGACAAATTGCGACCCTATAAGGTAAAAGAGGAAATAAGCTCATGAAGAGTTCACTACCCTGCCGACCACCAGAGACCACCCGAGACCCCCAAGAAGACCCTAAAGGCTTTAGTGCGCATGTGTTTAAGATGATGTAATATTATAATTAGTTCTCGGAAATGTAATGAATATGTAACAAGGAAATTTAAATTATGTACGAGAAGCATGGATATAAACAGAAAGGTGACTAGACCAGGTGTGCTTGATTTGTGGCAAGTCCACCGAGCACCCAGGCCTGAATAAAACAATATCTCTCCTGAGCGTGTGGAATTGGTTACTTGCACGCCGGGCACGAATCCGCTTTTCGGACAACAGTTTTTGGCGACCCAGGTGGGACTGCTGTGAAGCCTTGCCCGGATCGACTCGCCGGCTCTCGGTGGGGAGACTCTGCTCTCCGGACTCCAGCGCGCACCGACCTTTTGATCGGGGACTCCGTGAGTATTCTCCCCGACCAGAGCAGGTGAGCGACTCAACGGTGCAACGCTAAGGTAAATGAGATATTGTTCTGGAGTATAAAACTGTGCATGCCTTTGGTAAGGAATTGTGGCCACAGGTAAAGAGGTATATTCATATGCGTTTGACAGTGACGACTGGAGTATATGAAGTTGTAGGCGCCAGGGGTAAACCGGTATATTCATATGCGTTTGACGGTGACGACTGGAGTATATGAAGTTGTGGTTAAGAACGTTCTTTTTTGGTAAAGATATGGGAGCTCAACCATCAAAAGTAACACCTTGTTCCCCCTTAGGATGCATCATTAAACACTGGGGAAAATTTGGGGGTGATCCTTTGAGAAAGGATAAATTAATTGACTAGATGGTGGCCAATGTACAAATTGGAAGATGAGGAAAAATGGCCAGAATTGGGAACCTTGCAATATAATACTATTTTACAGTTAATGTTATTTTGTAGAAGGCAAGGAAAATGGGATGAGGTACCTTATGTAGATTTGTTTTTTTCTTTGAGAAATGATCATGAAATTCGGAAAAAATGTAAGCTTTTAGATTCGGATTCTAATGTGGTGATGATGATGATGATGGAAAATAAGGAACCAAAAGCGCATTGTTGTTCTGCATGTAGCATAGGAAAACGGTGTTTAAAACTAGGAGAAGAAGAGGAGGATACACAAATGTTAGTACCACCAAGTAAAAATGAAACTTCTGAAACCGAAGCAAGAGGAAGCAATACTTTTAGTCCGATAGCTGGCAGGACTAGAACCCAGCAAGGGTCTGTATTGTTAGCACCCCTTCGCCAGGCAGTGGGCCCAAGGGGGGAGCCAGTATTTGTGAAAGTACCATTTACAACTTCTGATTTAATGAATTGGAAAGAGTTAGCAGGATCATACAGAGAGAATCCAGAAAAGGTGTATAGATCCTTTCGAACAATTATTGAAAATCATAATCCAGATTGGAAAGATATTCAAATTCTTTTGAATAATTTGTTTACTCCTGAAGAAAAGAGGGTAGTATTAGAAAAAGCAAATATGGAAAATGAAAGAATAAATGCAAGAGAAGGTCCTGCTCATTTTATGCCAACTCAAGACCCAAATTGGAATCCTAATAGTAATGATGGGAAATTGATGATTAAACGGTATCAACAATTAATTTTGTATGGAGTAAAGAATGGAATATCCCGCCCAAAGAATTTGGCGAAATTGACTCAAATAATTCAGGGAAAAACAGAGGACCCATCCACCTTTTATGAACGATTATGTGAGGCAGCTAGGAAATGGACAGACTTAGATCATCCTGAGAGTGATGAGAACAGAGCAATATTTACTACTTTGTTTGTAGGGCAAGCTGCTCCAGATATTCGAAAGAAATTGCAGAAAGTGGATGGGATTACAGGAATGACTATATCACAGCTAATTGAAATTGCTTATAAGGTGTATAACAATAGGGAAGAGGAGGAAAAGAAAAATCAGGAAAAAGAAAAAAAAAAAGATAGGAAACAAAAAGCTGCTATTTTAGCAGCTGCTTTTGTAAATGCCCAAGGATCAGCTGGAGGAAGAGGCAGAAGATATTTGAGAGGTAGAGGTAGAGGGTATTTGAGAGGAAAAGGCAGAGGAGGTAGAGATATGTTTAAACAATATACCCCATTAGGATTTAATCAATGTGCTGTATGCAAGAAACAGGGACACTGGAAGAGTGAGTGTCCAGAGAACAAAGGAGCAGTCGTGACTCAGTCACAGCAGATACCACCTGAAGCTGATTTACTTATGATGGGAGGAGATTCTGAATGATGGGGACCGGGGGTAGAAAATGATATTTTCCCAGCTGAGCCCCTGGTTCCAGTAAAGCTGGGAGATGAAGTAGTCGATTTTTTAGTAGATACTGGAGCAAAATATTCTGTTATAAATACATGTAAAGGACCAATGAGTAAATTTAATGTATCTATTGTTGGGGTCACGGGAAAGAAGGAGATAAGGCCTTTTTTGAAACCTTTAAAATGTAAAATTGGAGGAAAAACACTGATGCGTGAATTTTTATATATACCGGAATGCACCATGCCTCTCTTAGGACGGGATTTATTGAATAAATTGGGAGCACAAATCAACTTTAAAAAAGGAAGAATCCAAGTTCATTTTCCTGAAGCTAATGCCTGGCAAGCCCAAGTTTATTTATTACAGACAAACACAGATGAATCTGAAGAAATTCCAGAAGAGCTTAAAGGTGCAGTTTACCCTTTTGTTTGGGCAACAGAGAAACCAGGAAGAGCGAAAAATGTGGAACCGGTAAAAGTTGAATTGAAAACAGGAGCTCGACCGGTAAGAAAGAAACAGTATCCTATTAGTATAGAAGCCAGAAAAGGTTTGGAACCAATAATAAATAATTTTCTTAAATACGGACTTTTAAGAGAATGTCAATCTGATTATAATACTCCTGTCCTTCCAGTGAAAAAGCCGCATAACCAAGGATATAGGCTGGTCCAAGATTTAAGAGCAATAAACCAGTTAGTGGTGGACATTCATCCAATAGTCCCTAATCCATATACGCTGTTAACAACTATCAATGAATCAAATGCATATTTCTCTGTTATAGATTTGAAAGACGCTTTCTTTTGTATACCTCTGGAAGAAAACAGCCAAAAGATTTTTGCTTTTGAATGGGAAGATCCGTCGACTGGGAGGAGGACTCAGCTCTGCTGGACCGTGCTGCCACAAGGGTTTAAAAATAGCCCAACCATCTTTGGAGCAGCTCTGAATAAGGAACTGGAACAGTGGTCCGGTAAGGAAGATCAAATCACCCTCCTTCAATATGTTGATGACATCCTATTGGGAGCAGATACTATTGAAATCTGCAAAGAAAAGACTGTCAGCCTCCTAAACTTTTTGGGAATGGCCGGGTATAGGGTGTCAGAGAAGAAAGCACAAATTGCAAAACAAACTGTAATTTATTTGGGGTTTGAGATTTCCCAAGGACAGCGAAGATTGGGAAATGGTAGAAAAGAAGCCATTTGCAGGATGGCACCCCCTCAATCTAAAAGAGAGTTGAGAGGATTTTTAGGAATGGCTGGATGGTGTCGCCTTTGGATTCCAAATTATGGTTTGATGGCAAAACCACTGTATGAGGCAACCAAAGGCCCTGAAGAATTGTTAGAATGGACTCCAGAGTGCCGAAAAAGTTTTGATGACATTAAACAGACTTTAATGAAAACTCCAGCTTTAGGACTTCCAAATCTGACCAAACCCTTTGAGCTATTTGTGCATGAGAAGAGACATGTAGCTATGGGGGTTTTGACTCAACTTTTGGGAGACTGGAAAAGACCAGTGGCTTACTTTCCCAAACAATTAGATAAAGTAAGCTCAGGATGGCCTAGCTGCTTGCGGGCAGTTGCGGCAACAGTTCTCATCATTCAAGAAGCTAGAAAATTGACATTGGGACAGAAAATAACGGTTCACGTCCCGCATGCGGTACTTGCAGGACTGGAACAAAAAGGACATCATTGGCTAACCCCTAGTCGTTTGTTACAATATCAGGCTTTGTTAGTGGAACAAGACGACATCATTTTGAAAGTGAGTACAATTTTAAATCCTGCCTCTTTAATGCCAAGTGAAAAAGAGAGTGATCTTAACCATGATTGTTTACAAGTTATCGAACAGGTGTATGCCAGCAGGCCAGATCTGAAAGATGTCCCTCTCCAAACTCCGGATGAAGAATTATTTACTGATGGAAGCAGCTTTGTTGTAAAAGGAGAAAGGAGGGCTGGTTATGCCGTGGTAACTTTAACTGAAGATCGAGAAGTAAAAGCATTACCTCCAAATACATCCGCCCAGAAAGCAGAAATTATAGCCCTCACAAAAGCCTTAAATTTGGCTAAAGGTAAAAGAGTTAACATCTATACAGATTCTAAATATGCTTTTGGAGTTGTGCATGCTCATGGAGCAATATGGAAGGAGCGAGGACTTTTATCTGCTAGCGGTACCCCTATAAAATACGGAACCGAGATTTTGAATTTGTTGGAAGCAGTACAGAAACCTAAAGAAGTTGCGGTGATTCATTGTAAAGCTCATCAAAAAGGGGACTCAAAAGTAATACAAGGAAATCGAAAAGCAGACGAGGCTGCTAAACGTGTAGCATTAAATACTATGATTTATGTTTTAATTCCATCAAAAGAAATTCAGGTGGAATCCCCAAATTATAATGAGAAAGAAAATAAATTAGCTATGTTATTACATTGTAAGAAGAATGATCGAGGATGGTGGATAACTTCACATGGACAATGTATAGTAACCCCTGAAATTATGAAGAAATTAATGGTCAAAACCCGTGCTGAAACACACATGGGAGCAGAGGCAATGGTGGAATCAGTAAGACGATAGGCGATAGGAACCAAAATGTTATTGATTGCTAAAAGTGTGAGTAATAAATGTGAGATTTGTCTTAGGAACAATCCGAAAATAGAAATCCGACCCCCTCCTGGAGAGGTAAAAAGAGGCATAACTTCCGGTGAGTATTGGCAAATAGATTTTTTCAGAGTTACCGCGATGTAACCAATACCGATATCTATTGATATTGGTAGATACCTTCTCTGGATGGCCGGAAGCTTTCCCGTGTCGAACCAACAAGGCAAAAGGGGTTGTAAAACATTTGTTGAAAGAAATAATTCCAAGGTTTGGAGTCCCTTTAGGAATATCCTCAGACAGAGGTCCACATTTTGTAGCAGAGGTTGTTAAAAACATGAGTAAGACATTAGGGATTAAGTGGGATCTCCATACCCCTTGGAGACCTCAATCTAGTGGGCAGGTGGAAAGGATGAATCAAACATTGAAAAGACAAATTTCTAAAATATGTCAGGAAGCTCAATTGAAGTGGATCGAAGCCTTACCACTTGCCTTGTTGAGAATTAGGGTGACCCCTAGAGCTAAAGAAAAAGTGAGTCCATTTGAAATTTTATATGGAAAACCTTATAGTGTTAATTTGACAGGAGGATCAGAACAAATGCATGTAATAGGAGAAAAAGTATTAACTGAATATCTTTTATCTTTGAGTAAGGTGTTGAATTCTTTGCATAAGTATGTCCTTTTGAAGACACCTTTACCTCTTGAATTTCCAGTACACTCATTTAATCCAGGGGATCAAGTTTATTTGCGAACGTGGAAGGACGACCCTCTTGGAGAAAAGTGGAAAGGACCTTTCCAGGTGCTGTTAACAACAAACACTGCTGTGAAACTGGAAGGAATAGATTCTTGGATTCATTATACGAGGATTAAGAAAATTCCACCTGGACTGTGGACATCTGTATTTAAGGAACCATTGAAGTTAACTTTGCGGCGTGTTCAATGAGATACTGGAGATGCTGCTAAATTAGTGTAACAATTTGATTATTGAACAGAATTAAATCAGAGAGAGAGGGAAGATGTGGAATGTGTTGTTGTTAATAATAACGATCAGTCAGATTGATTCTCAATTTTTGTTACCAAAATGGGATAGAAATCGAAATATCTGGGAACTTTTAGCCCGAGAAGTAACCAACATGTCTTCCTTTTGTATTTCAGCCGAGAATTCTGTGGGAGGGATGTATAGTTCTTGTTTGGTAGGAGTACCAACCCCATTGGAATTGATGAAGAATTATACAATGTTTCAAAGTTTTGATATTAAATTAACTTATCGTAGCATTTATAGTTTAGGAAAAACAACTAGATTTAAGGAGAGAGGGATGTTAAGAGTCAAGGTGCGAGGAATGCTTCCAGCTGGGCATTGTGTTAAATTTATAAATTGCACTTCTAAATGTGAAAATTTAACGCGTTTACAACCTCCTTTGAGATGTAACTCCACTCAACTTCAGAGTTATGCATGGGCTCATACTAAATTACCCCTTGGATGGTTTTTGTTGTGTGGACGAATAGCATATTCCTATATTCCAGCGAATGTGACCGGAGGTCCGTGTTCAATAGGGAGGATAGCTCCGCTGCTGATAGACAAAAAGGACTTAGAACATGGTGCACGAACTAAAAGGAGCGTACATCAGATACCAGAGAATTGTGACTCGCGAGTCACTTTATACAGTTCAAGTGAGATGTCAGCTGCAGCTATCCTAGCACCCGGAGTTGGAGTAGCTATGAATTATCACACCATAAAACGGATTACTTGTGCTTTAGTAAAAGACATAAATTATACCTCCCAAGCACTTTCGGCTATTGGTACCGAAATGACACAAATAAGAGAAGCTACCCTTGAAAACAGGGCTGCAATTGACTATTTACTTTTAAGACACAATCATGGTTGTGAAGAATTTAAAGGAATGTGTTGTTTTAATTTGAGTGATAATTCACAGTTAGTAGAGAAGAAAATTCAACAATGAAAAGATTTGGCATATGGGTTTAAAGAACGGGAAGGATTAGATTTTTCTTGGTTGTTCTCGTGGCTTCCAAATTTAAATTGGCTTAGACAATTATTTTTGTTTGTGGTACGGATCGTTATTTTAATTATGATTACATGTTGTATGATTCAATTTGTATCTTTTTGTAGAAAATAAGTATTATGAGACTCATGATGCTTAACATCGTAAGTCTCAAAGGGGGGAATTGTTAATGTTAATCTTAATCAACATTAATTTTTAAAGTGGTATCATCCTGTGTATAGCCCTCACCCAGAACTGGGTTAAAAGACCAGTTAATAAGAAACCAGAATGATGAAGCTAGTGAGTGGGTGTTTGATTGGAGGAGATCAAGATGTATGTGTTTTAATTTAAGAACACTATGGTGATAGATAGTTTGTTGTGGGTTCTATATTGCTCGCTTCTGTAATTTTAAACAATGCAGATTTGTTGCTTAGAAGTTAGATAACTAACAGGTGTGTGTTTGTAATTGTGTGGAGTAGTAATTAATTATAAGCTGTGTGTTTTAGAGGTAGTGAGCTATGGAAACTATAAACAAACGTGGTCCAAGCATGGCTTAGGGACAAATTGCGACCCTATAAGGTAAAAGAGGAAATAAGCTCATGAAGAGTTCGCTACCCTGCCGACCACCAGAGACCACCCGAGACCCCCAAGAAGACCCTAAAGGCTTTAGTGCGCATGTGTTTAAGATGATGTAATATTATAATTAGTTCTCGGAAATGTAATGAATATGTAACAAGGAAATTTAAATTATGTACGAGAAGCATGGATATAAACAGAAAGGTGACTAGACCAGGTGTGCTTGATTTGTGGCAAGTCCACCGAGCACCCAGGCCTGAATAAAACAATATCTCTCCTGAGCGTGTGGAATTGGTTACTTGCACGCCGGGCACGAATCCGCTTTTCGGACAACAGTTTTTGGCGACCCAGGTGGGACTGCTGTGAAGCCTTGCCCGGATCGACTCGCCGGCTCTCGGTGGGGAGACTCTGCTCTCCGGACTCCAGCGCGCACCGACCTTTTGATCGGGGACTCCGTGAGTATTCTCCCCGACCAGAGCAGGTGAGCGACTCAACGGTGCAACGCTAAGGTAAATGAGATATTGTTCTGGAGTATAAAACTGTGCATGCATTTGGTAAGGAATTGTGGCCACAGGTAAAGAGGTATATTCATATGCGTTTGACAGTGACGACTGGAGTATATGAAGTTGTAGGCGCCAGGGGTAAACCGGTATATTCATATGCGTTTGACGGTGACGACTGGAGTATATGAAGTTGTGGTTAAGAACGTTCTTTTTTGGTAAAGATATGGGAGCTCAACCATCAAAAGTAACACCTTGTTCCCCCTTAGGATGCATCGTTAAACACTGGGGAAAATTTGGGGGTGATCCTTTGAGAAAGGATAAATTAATTGACTAGATGGTGGCCAATGTACAAATTGGAAGATGAGGAAAAATGGCCAGAATTGGGAACCTTGCAATATAATACTATTTTACAGTTAATGTTATTTTGTAGAAGACAAGGAAAATGGGATGAGGTACCTTATGTAGATTTGTTTTTTTCTTTGAGAAATGATCATGAAATTCGGAAAAAATGTAAGCTTTTAGATTCGGATTCTAATGTGGTGATGATGATGATGATGGAAAATAAGGAACCAAAAGCGCATTGTTGTTCTGCATGTAGCATAGGAAAACGGTGTTTAAAACTAGGAGAAGAAGAGGAGGATACACAAATGTTAGTACCACCAAGTAAAAATGAAACTTCTGAAACCGAAGCAAGAGGAAGCAATACTTTTAGTCCGATAGCTGGCAGGACTAGAACCCAGCAAGGGTCTGTATTGTTAGCACCCCTTCGCCAGGCAGTGGGCCCAAGGGGGGAGCCAGTATTTGTGAAAGTACCATTTACAACTTCTGATTTAATGAATTGGAAAGAGTTAGCAGGATCATACAGAGAGAATCCAGAAAAGGTGTATAGATCCTTTCGAACAATTATTGAAAATCATAATCCAGATTGGAAAGATATTCAAATTCTTTTGAATAATTTGTTTACTCCTGAAGAAAAGAGGGTAGTATTAGAAAAAGCAAATATGGAAAATGAAAGAATAAATGCAAGAGAAGGTCCTGCTCATTTTATGCCAACTCAAGACCCAAATTGGAATCCTAATAGTAATGATGGGAAATTGATGATTAAACGGTATCAACAATTAATTTTGTATGGAGTAAAGAATGGAATATCCCGCCCAAAGAATTTGGCGAAATTGACTCAAATAATTCAGGGAAAAACAGAGGACCCATCCACCTTTTATGAACGATTATGTGAGGCAGCTAGGAAATGGACAGACTTAGATCATCCTGAGAGTGATGAGAACAGAGCAATATTTACTACTTTGTTTGTAGGGCAAGCTGCTCCAGATATTCGAAAGAAATTGCAGAAAGTGGATGGGATTACAGGAATGACTATATCACAGCTAATTGAAATTGCTTATAAGGTGTATAACAATAGGGAAGAGGAGGAAAAGAAAAATCAGGAAAAAGAAAAAAAAAAAGATAGGAAACAAAAAGCTGCTATTTTAGCAGCTGCTTTTGTAAATGCCCAAGGATCAGCTGGAGGAAGAGGCAGAAGATATTTGAGAGGTAGAGGTAGAGGGTATTTGAGAGGAAAAGGCAGAGGAGGTAGAGATATGTTTAAACAATATACCCCATTAGGATTTAATCAATGTGCTGTATGCAAGAAACAGGGACACTGGAAGAGTGAGTGTCCAGAGAACAAAGGAGCAGTCGTGACTCAGTCACAGCAGATACCACCTGAAGCTGATTTACTTATGATGGGAGGAGATTCTGAATGATGGGGACCGGGGGTAGAAAATGATATTTTCCCAGCTGAGCCCCTGGTTCCAGTAAAGCTGGGAGATGAAGTAGTCGATTTTTTAGTAGATACTGGAGCAAAATATTCTGTTATAAATACATGTAAAGGACCAATGAGTAAATTTAATGTATCTATTGTTGGGGTCACGGGAAAGAAGGAGATAAGGCCTTTTTTGAAACCTTTAAAATGTAAAATTGGAGGAAAAACACTGATGCATGAATTTTTATATATACCGGAATGCACCATGCCTCTCTTAGGACGGGATTTATTGAATAAATTGGGAGCACAAATCAACTTTAAAAAAGGAAGAATCCAAGTTCATTTTCCTGAAGCTAATGCCTGGCAAGCCCAAGTTTATTTATTACAGACAAACACAGATGAATCTGAAGAAATTCCAGAAGAGCTTAAAGGTGCAGTTTACCCTTTTGTTTGGGCAACAGAGAAACCAGGAAGAGCGAAAAATGTGGAACCGGTAAAAGTTGAATTGAAAACAGGAGCTCGACCGGTAAGAAAGAAACAGTATCCTATTAGTATAGAAGCCAGAAAAGGTTTGGAACCAATAATAAATAATTTTCTTAAATACGGACTTTTAAGAGAATGTCAATCTGATTATAATACTCCTGTCCTTCCAGTGAAAAAGCCGCATAACCAAGGATATAGGCTGGTCCAAGATTTAAGAGCAATAAACCAGTTAGTGGTGGACATTCATCCAATAGTCCCTAATCCATATACGCTGTTAACAACTATCAATGAATCAAATGCATATTTCTCTGTTATAGATTTGAAAGACGCTTTCTTTTGTATACCTCTGGAAGAAAACAGCCAAAAGATTTTTGCTTTTGAATGGGAAGATCCGTCGACTGGGAGGAGGACTCAGCTCTGCTGGACCGTGCTGCCACAAGGGTTTAAAAATAGCCCAACCATCTTTGGAGCAGCTCTGAATAAGGAACTGGAACAGTGGTCCGGTAAGGAAGATCAAATCACCCTCCTTCAATATGTTGATGACATCCTATTGGGAGCAGATACTATTGAAATCTGCAAAGAAAAGACTGTCAGCCTCCTAAACTTTTTGGGAATGGCCGGGTATAGGGTGTCAGAGAAGAAAGCACAAATTGCAAAACAAACTGTAATTTATTTGGGGTTTGAGATTTCCCAAGGACAGCGAAGATTGGGAAATGGTAGAAAAGAAGCCATTTGCAGGATGGCACCCCCTCAATCTAAAAGAGAGTTGAGAGGATTTTTAGGAATGGCTGGATGGTGTCGCCTTTGGATTCCAAATTATGGTTTGATGGCAAAACCACTGTATGAGGCAACCAAAGGCCCTGAAGAATTGTTAGAATGGACTCCAGAGTGCCGAAAAAGTTTTGATGACATTAAACAGACTTTAATGAAAACTCCAGCTTTAGGACTTCCAAATCTGACCAAACCCTTTGAGCTATTTGTGCATGAGAAGAGACATGTAGCTATGGGGGTTTTGACTCAACTTTTGGGAGACTGGAAAAGACCAGTGGCTTACTTTCCCAAACAATTAGATAAAGTAAGCTCAGGATGGCCTAGCTGCTTGCGGGCAGTTGCGGCAACAGTTCTCATCATTCAAGAAGCTAGAAAATTGACATTGGGACAGAAAATAACGGTTCACGTCCCGCATGCGGTACTTGCAGGACTGGAACAAAAAGGACATCATTGGCTAACCCCTAGTCGTTTGTTACAATATCAGGCTTTGTTAGTGGAACAAGACGACATCATTTTGAAAGTGAGTACAATTTTAAATCCTGCCTCTTTAATGCCAAGTGAAAAAGAGAGTGATCTTAACCATGATTGTTTACAAGTTATCGAACAGGTGTATGCCAGCAGGCCAGATCTGAAAGATGTCCCTCTCCAAACTCCGGATGAAGAATTATTTACTGATGGAAGCAGCTTTGTTGTAAAAGGAGAAAGGAGGGCTGGTTATGCCGTGGTAACTTTAACTGAAGATCGAGAAGTAAAAGCATTACCTCCAAATACATCCGCCCAGAAAGCAGAAATTATAGCCCTCACAAAAGCCTTAAATTTGGCTAAAGGTAAAAGAGTTAACATCTATACAGATTCTAAATATGCTTTTGGAGTTGTGCATGCTCATGGAGCAATATGGAAGGAGCGAGGACTTTTATCTGCTAGCGGTACCCCTATAAAATACGGAACCGAGATTTTGAATTTGTTGGAAGCAGTACAGAAACCTAAAGAAGTTGCGGTGATTCATTGTAAAGCTCATCAAAAAGGGGACTCAAAAGTAATACAAGGAAATCGAAAAGCAGACGAGGCTGCTAAACGTGTAGCATTAAATACTATGATTTATGTTTTAATTCCATCAAAAGAAATTCAGGTGGAATCCCCAAATTATAATGAGAAAGAAAATAAATTAGCTATGTTATTACATTGTAAGAAGAATGATCGAGGATGGTGGATAACTTCACATGGACAATGTATAGTAACCCCTGAAATTATGAAGAAATTAATGGTCAAAACCCGTGCTGAAACACACATGGGAGCAGAGGCAATGGTGGAATCAGTAAGACGATAGGCGATAGGAACCAAAATGTTATTGATTGCTAAAAGTGTGAGTAATAAATGTGAGATTTGTCTTAGGAACAATCCGAAAATAGAAATCCGACCCCCTCCTGGAGAGGTAAAAAGAGGCATAACTTCCGGTGAGTATTGGCAAATAGATTTTTCAGAGTTACCGCGATGTAACCAATACCGATATCTATTGATATTGGTAGATACCTTCTCTGGATGGCCGGAAGCTTTCCCGTGTCGAACCAACAAGGCAAAAGGGGTTGTAAAACATTTGTTGAAAGAAATAATTCCAAGGTTTGGAGTCCCTTTAGGAATATCCTCAGACAGAGGTCCACATTTTGTAGCAGAGGTTGTTAAAAACATGAGTAAGACATTAGGGATTAAGTGGGATCTCCATACCCCTTGGAGACCTCAATCTAGTGGGCAGGTGGAAAGGATGAATCAAACATTGAAAAGACAAATTTCTAAAATATGTCAGGAAGCTCAATTGAAGTGGATCGAAGCCTTACCACTTGCCTTGTTGAGAATTAGGGTGACCCCTAGAGCTAAAGAAAAAGTGAGTCCATTTGAAATTTTATATGGAAAACCTTATAGTGTTAATTTGACAGGAGGATCAGAACAAATGCATGTAATAGGAGAAAAAGTATTAACTGAATATCTTTTATCTTTGAGTAAGGTGTTGAATTCTTTGCATAAGTATGTCCTTTTGAAGACACCTTTACCTCTTGAATTTCCAGTACACTCATTTAATCCAGGGGATCAAGTTTATTTGCGAACGTGGAAGGACGACCCTCTTGGAGAAAAGTGGAAAGGACCTTTCCAGGTGCTGTTAACAACAAACACTGCTGTGAAACTGGAAGGAATAGATTCTTGGATTCATTATACGAGGATTAAGAAAATTCCACCTGGACTGTGGACATCTGTATTTAAGGAACCATTGAAGTTAACTTTGCGGCGTGTTCAATGAGATACTGGAGATGCTGCTAAATTAGTGTAACAATTTGATTATTGAACAGAATTAAATCAGAGAGAGAGGGAAGATGTGGAATGTGTTGTTGTTAATAATAACGATCAGTCAGATTGATTCTCAATTTTTGTTACCAAAATGGGATAGAAATCGAAATATCTGGGAACTTTTAGCCCGAGAAGTAACCAACATGTCTTCCTTTTGTATTTCAGCCGAGAATTCTGTGGGAGGGATGTATAGTTCTTGTTTGGTAGGAGTACCAACCCCATTGGAATTGATGAAGAATTATACAATGTTTCAAAGTTTTGATATTAAATTAACTTATCGTAGCATTTATAGTTTAGGAAAAACAACTAGATTTAAGGAGAGAGGGATGTTAAGAGTCAAGGTGCGAGGAATGCTTCCAGCTGGGCATTGTGTTAAATTTATAAATTGCACTTCTAAATGTGAAAATTTAACGCGTTTACAACCTCCTTTGAGATGTAACTCCACTCAACTTCAGAGTTATGCATGGGCTCATACTAAATTACCCCTTGGATGGTTTTTGTTGTGTGGACGAATAGCATATTCCTATATTCCAGCGAATGTGACCGGAGGTCCGTGTTCAATAGGGAGGATAGCTCCGCTGCTGATAGACAAAAAGGACTTAGAACATGGTGCACGAACTAAAAGGAGCGTACATCAGATACCAGAGAATTGTGACTCGCGAGTCACTTTATACAGTTCAAGTGAGATGTCAGCTGCAGCTATCCTAGCACCCGGAGTTGGAGTAGCTATGAATTATCACACCATAAAACGGATTACTTGTGCTTTAGTAAAAGACATAAATTATACCTCCCAAGCACTTTCGGCTATTGGTACCGAAATGACACAAATAAGAGAAGCTACCCTTGAAAACAGGGCTGCAATTGACTATTTACTTTTAAGACACAATCATGGTTGTGAAGAATTTAAAGGAATGTGTTGTTTTAATTTGAGTGATAATTCACAGTTAGTAGAGAAGAAAATTCAACAATGAAAAGATTTGGCATATGGGTTTAAAGAACGGGAAGGATTAGATTTTTCTTGGTTGTTCTCGTGGCTTCCAAATTTAAATTGGCTTAGACAATTATTTTTGTTTGTGGTACGGATCGTTATTTTAATTATGATTACATGTTGTATGATTCAATTTGTATCTTTTTGTAGAAAATAAGTATTATGAGACTCATGATGCTTAACATCGTAAGTCTCAAAGGGGGGAATTGTTAATGTTAATCTTAATCAACATTAATTTTTAAAGTGGTATCATCCTGTGTATAGCCCTCACCCAGAACTGGGTTAAAAGACCAGTTAATAAGAAACCAGAATGATGAAGCTAGTGAGTGGGTGTTTGATTGGAGGAGATCAAGATGTATGTGTTTTAATTTAAGAACACTATGGTGATAGATAGTTTGTTGTGGGTTCTATATTGCTCGCTTCTGTAATTTTAAACAATGCAGATTTGTTGCTTAGAAGTTAGATAACTAACAGGTGTGTGTTTGTAATTGTGTGGAGTAGTAATTAATTATAAGCTGTGTGTTTTAGAGGTAGTGAGCTATGGAAACTATAAACAAACGTGGTCCAAGCATGGCTTAGGGACAAATTGCGACCCTATAAGGTAAAAGAGGAAATAAGCTCATGAAGAGTTCACTACCCTGCCGACCACCAGAGACCACCCGAGACCCCCAAGAAGACCCTAAAGGCTTTAGTGCGCATGTGTTTAAGATGATGTAATATTATAATTAGTTCTCGGAAATGTAATGAATATGTAACAAGGAAATTTAAATTATGTACGAGAAGCATGGATATAAACAGAAAGGTGACTAGACCAGGTGTGCTTGATTTGTGGCAAGTCCACCGAGCACCCAGGCCTGAATAAAACAATATCTCTCCTGAGCGTGTGGAATTGGTTACTTGCACGCCGGGCACGAATCCGCTTTTCGGACAACAGTTTTTGGCGACCCAGGTGGGACTGCTGTGAAGCCTTGCCCGGATCGACTCGCCGGCTCTCGGTGGGGAGACTCTGCTCTCCGGACTCCAGCGCGCACCGACCTTTTGATCGGGGACTCCGTGAGTATTCTCCCCGACCAGAGCAGGTGAGCGACTCAACGGTGCAACGCTAAGGTAAATGAGATATTGTTCTGGAGTATAAAACTGTGCATGCATTTGGTAAGGAATTGTGGCCACAGGTAAAGAGGTATATTCATATGCGTTTGACAGTGACGACTGGAGTATATGAAGTTGTAGGCGCCAGGGGTAAACCGGTATATTCATATGCGTTTGACGGTGACGACTGGAGTATATGAAGTTGTGGTTAAGAACGTTCTTTTTTGGTAAAGATATGGGAGCTCAACCATCAAAAGTAACACCTTGTTCCCCCTTAGGATGCATCGTTAAACACTGGGGAAAATTTGGGGGTGATCCTTTGAGAAAGGATAAATTAATTGACTAGATGGTGGCCAATGTACAAATTGGAAGATGAGGAAAAATGGCCAGAATTGGGAACCTTGCAATATAATACTATTTTACAGTTAATGTTATTTTGTAGAAGACAAGGAAAATGGGATGAGGTACCTTATGTAGATTTGTTTTTTTCTTTGAGAAATGATCATGAAATTCGGAAAAAATGTAAGCTTTTAGATTCGGATTCTAATGTGGTGATGATGATGATGATGGAAAATAAGGAACCAAAAGCGCATTGTTGTTCTGCATGTAGCATAGGAAAACGGTGTTTAAAACTAGGAGAAGAAGAGGAGGATACACAAATGTTAGTACCACCAAGTAAAAATGAAACTTCTGAAACCGAAGCAAGAGGAAGCAATACTTTTAGTCCGATAGCTGGCAGGACTAGAACCCAGCAAGGGTCTGTATTGTTAGCACCCCTTCGCCAGGCAGTGGGCCCAAGGGGGGAGCCAGTATTTGTGAAAGTACCATTTACAACTTCTGATTTAATGAATTGGAAAGAGTTAGCAGGATCATACAGAGAGAATCCAGAAAAGGTGTATAGATCCTTTCGAACAATTATTGAAAATCATAATCCAGATTGGAAAGATATTCAAATTCTTTTGAATAATTTGTTTACTCCTGAAGAAAAGAGGGTAGTATTAGAAAAAGCAAATATGGAAAATGAAAGAATAAATGCAAGAGAAGGTCCTGCTCATTTTATGCCAACTCAAGACCCAAATTGGAATCCTAATAGTAATGATGGGAAATTGATGATTAAACGGTATCAACAATTAATTTTGTATGGAGTAAAGAATGGAATATCCCGCCCAAAGAATTTGGCGAAATTGACTCAAATAATTCAGGGAAAAACAGAGGACCCATCCACCTTTTATGAACGATTATGTGAGGCAGCTAGGAAATGGACAGACTTAGATCATCCTGAGAGTGATGAGAACAGAGCAATATTTACTACTTTGTTTGTAGGGCAAGCTGCTCCAGATATTCGAAAGAAATTGCAGAAAGTGGATGGGATTACAGGAATGACTATATCACAGCTAATTGAAATTGCTTATAAGGTGTATAACAATAGGGAAGAGGAGGAAAAGAAAAATCAGGAAAAAGAAAAAAAAAAAGATAGGAAACAAAAAGCTGCTATTTTAGCAGCTGCTTTTGTAAATGCCCAAGGATCAGCTGGAGGAAGAGGCAGAAGATATTTGAGAGGTAGAGGTAGAGGGTATTTGAGAGGAAAAGGCAGAGGAGGTAGAGATATGTTTAAACAATATACCCCATTAGGATTTAATCAATGTGCTGTATGCAAGAAACAGGGACACTGGAAGAGTGAGTGTCCAGAGAACAAAGGAGCAGTCGTGACTCAGTCACAGCAGATACCACCTGAAGCTGATTTACTTATGATGGGAGGAGATTCTGAATGATGGGGACCGGGGGTAGAAAATGATATTTTCCCAGCTGAGCCCCTGGTTCCAGTAAAGCTGGGAGATGAAGTAGTCGATTTTTTAGTAGATACTGGAGCAAAATATTCTGTTATAAATACATGTAAAGGACCAATGAGTAAATTTAATGTATCTATTGTTGGGGTCACGGGAAAGAAGGAGATAAGGCCTTTTTTGAAACCTTTAAAATGTAAAATTGGAGGAAAAACACTGATGCATGAATTTTTATATATACCGGAATGCACCATGCCTCTCTTAGGACGGGATTTATTGAATAAATTGGGAGCACAAATCAACTTTAAAAAAGGAAGAATCCAAGTTCATTTTCCTGAAGCTAATGCCTGGCAAGCCCAAGTTTATTTATTACAGACAAACACAGATGAATCTGAAGAAATTCCAGAAGAGCTTAAAGGTGCAGTTTACCCTTTTGTTTGGGCAACAGAGAAACCAGGAAGAGCGAAAAATGTGGAACCGGTAAAAGTTGAATTGAAAACAGGAGCTCGACCGGTAAGAAAGAAACAGTATCCTATTAGTATAGAAGCCAGAAAAGGTTTGGAACCAATAATAAATAATTTTCTTAAATACGGACTTTTAAGAGAATGTCAATCTGATTATAATACTCCTGTCCTTCCAGTGAAAAAGCCGCATAACCAAGGATATAGGCTGGTCCAAGATTTAAGAGCAATAAACCAGTTAGTGGTGGACATTCATCCAATAGTCCCTAATCCATATACGCTGTTAACAACTATCAATGAATCAAATGCATATTTCTCTGTTATAGATTTGAAAGACGCTTTCTTTTGTATACCTCTGGAAGAAAACAGCCAAAAGATTTTTGCTTTTGAATGGGAAGATCCGTCGACTGGGAGGAGGACTCAGCTCTGCTGGACCGTGCTGCCACAAGGGTTTAAAAATAGCCCAACCATCTTTGGAGCAGCTCTGAATAAGGAACTGGAACAGTGGTCCGGTAAGGAAGATCAAATCACCCTCCTTCAATATGTTGATGACATCCTATTGGGAGCAGATACTATTGAAATCTGCAAAGAAAAGACTGTCAGCCTCCTAAACTTTTTGGGAATGGCCGGGTATAGGGTGTCAGAGAAGAAAGCACAAATTGCAAAACAAACTGTAATTTATTTGGGGTTTGAGATTTCCCAAGGACAGCGAAGATTGGGAAATGGTAGAAAAGAAGCCATTTGCAGGATGGCACCCCCTCAATCTAAAAGAGAGCTGAGAGGATTTTTAGGAATGGCTGGATGGTGTCGCCTTTGGATTCCAAATTATGGTTTGATGGCAAAACCACTGTATGAGGCAACCAAAGGCCCTGAAGAATTGTTAGAATGGACTCCAGAGTGCCGAAAAAGTTTTGATGACATTAAACAGACTTTAATGAAAACTCCAGCTTTAGGACTTCCAAATCTGACCAAACCCTTTGAGCTATTTGTGCATGAGAAGAGACATGTAGCTATGGGGGTTTTGACTCAACTTTTGGGAGACTGGAAAAGACCAGTGGCTTACTTTCCCAAACAATTAGATAAAGTAAGCTCAGGATGGCCTAGCTGCTTGCGGGCAGTTGCGGCAACAGTTCTCATCATTCAAGAAGCTAGAAAATTGACATTGGGACAGAAAATAACGGTTCACGTCCCGCATGCGGTACTTGCAGGACTGGAACAAAAAGGACATCATTGGCTAACCCCTAGTCGTTTGTTACAATATCAGGCTTTGTTAGTGGAACAAGACGACATCATTTTGAAAGTGAGTACAATTTTAAATCCTGCCTCTTTAATGCCAAGTGAAAAAGAGAGTGATCTTAACCATGATTGTTTACAAGTTATCGAACAGGTGTATGCCAGCAGGCCAGATCTGAAAGATGTCCCTCTCCAAACTCCGGATGAAGAATTATTTACTGATGGAAGCAGCTTTGTTGTAAAAGGAGAAAGGAGGGCTGGTTATGCCGTGGTAACTTTAACTGAAGATCGAGAAGTAAAAGCATTACCTCCAAATACATCCGCCCAGAAAGCAGAAATTATAGCCCTCACAAAAGCCTTAAATTTGGCTAAAGGTAAAAGAGTTAACATCTATACAGATTCTAAATATGCTTTTGGAGTTGTGCATGCTCATGGAGCAATATGGAAGGAGCGAGGACTTTTATCTGCTAGCGGTACCCCTATAAAATACGGAACCGAGATTTTGAATTTGTTGGAAGCAGTACAGAAACCTAAAGAAGTTGCGGTGATTCATTGTAAAGCTCATCAAAAAGGGGACTCAAAAGTAATACAAGGAAATCGAAAAGCAGACGAGGCTGCTAAACGTGTAGCATTAAATACTATGATTTATGTTTTAATTCCATCAAAAGAAATTCAGGTGGAATCCCCAAATTATAATGAGAAAGAAAATAAATTAGCTATGTTATTACATTGTAAGAAGAATGATCGAGGATGGTGGATAACTTCACATGGACAATGTATAGTAACCCCTGAAATTATGAAGAAATTAATGGTCAAAACCCGTGCTGAAACACACATGGGAGCAGAGGCAATGGTGGAATCAGTAAGACGATAGGCGATAGGAACCAAAATGTTATTGATTGCTAAAAGTGTGAGTAATAAATGTGAGATTTGTCTTAGGAACAATCCGAAAATAGAAATCCGACCCCCTCCTGGAGAGGTAAAAAGAGGCATAACTTCCGGTGAGTATTGGCAAATAGATTTTTCAGAGTTACCGCGATGTAACCAATACCGATATCTATTGATATTGGTAGATACCTTCTCTGGATGGCCGGAAGCTTTCCCGTGTCGAACCAACAAGGCAAAAGGGGTTGTAAAACATTTGTTGAAAGAAATAATTCCAAGGTTTGGAGTCCCTTTAGGAATATCCTCAGACAGAGGTCCACATTTTGTAGCAGAGGTTGTTAAAAACATGAGTAAGACATTAGGGATTAAGTGGGATCTCCATACCCCTTGGAGACCTCAATCTAGTGGGCAGGTGGAAAGGATGAATCAAACATTGAAAAGACAAATTTCTAAAATATGTCAGGAAGCTCAATTGAAGTGGATCGAAGCCTTACCACTTGCCTTGTTGAGAATTAGGGTGACCCCTAGAGCTAAAGAAAAAGTGAGTCCATTTGAAATTTTATATGGAAAACCTTATAGTGTTAATTTGACAGGAGGATCAGAACAAATGCATGTAATAGGAGAAAAAGTATTAACTGAATATCTTTTATCTTTGAGTAAGGTGTTGAATTCTTTGCATAAGTATGTCCTTTTGAAGACACCTTTACCTCTTGAATTTCCAGTACACTCATTTAATCCAGGGGATCAAGTTTATTTGCGAACGTGGAAGGACGACCCTCTTGGAGAAAAGTGGAAAGGACCTTTCCAGGTGCTGTTAACAACAAACACTGCTGTGAAACTGGAAGGAATAGATTCTTGGATTCATTATACGAGGATTAAGAAAATTCCACCTGGACTGTGGACATCTGTATTTAAGGAACCATTGAAGTTAACTTTGCGGCGTGTTCAATGAGATACTGGAGATGCTGCTAAATTAGTGTAACAATTTGATTATTGAACAGAATTAAATCAGAGAGAGAGGGAAGATGTGGAATGTGTTGTTGTTAATAATAACGATCAGTCAGATTGATTCTCAATTTTTGTTACCAAAATGGGATAGAAATCGAAATATCTGGGAACTTTTAGCCCGAGAAGTAACCAACATGTCTTCCTTTTGTATTTCAGCCGAGAATTCTGTGGGAGGGATGTATAGTTCTTGTTTGGTAGGAGTACCAACCCCATTGGAATTGATGAAGAATTATACAATGTTTCAAAGTTTTGATATTAAATTAACTTATCGTAGCATTTATAGTTTAGGAAAAACAACTAGATTTAAGGAGAGAGGGATGTTAAGAGTCAAGGTGCGAGGAATGCTTCCAGCTGGGCATTGTGTTAAATTTATAAATTGCACTTCTAAATGTGAAAATTTAACGCGTTTACAACCTCCTTTGAGATGTAACTCCACTCAACTTCAGAGTTATGCATGGGCTCATACTAAATTACCCCTTGGATGGTTTTTGTTGTGTGGACGAATAGCATATTCCTATATTCCAGCGAATGTGACCGGAGGTCCGTGTTCAATAGGGAGGATAGCTCCGCTGCTGATAGACAAAAAGGACTTAGAACATGGTGCACGAACTAAAAGGAGCGTACATCAGATACCAGAGAATTGTGACTCGCGAGTCACTTTATACAGTTCAAGTGAGATGTCAGCTGCAGCTATCCTAGCACCCGGAGTTGGAGTAGCTATGAATTATCACACCATAAAACGGATTACTTGTGCTTTAGTAAAAGACATAAATTATACCTCCCAAGCACTTTCGGCTATTGGTACCGAAATGACACAAATAAGAGAAGCTACCCTTGAAAACAGGGCTGCAATTGACTATTTACTTTTAAGACACAATCATGGTTGTGAAGAATTTAAAGGAATGTGTTGTTTTAATTTGAGTGATAATTCACAGTTAGTAGAGAAGAAAATTCAACAATTAAAAGATTTGGCATATGGGTTTAAAGAACGGGAAGGATTAGATTTTTCTTGGTTGTTCTCGTGGCTTCCAAATTTAAATTGGCTTAGACAATTATTTTTGTTTGTGGTACGGATCGTTATTTTAATTATGATTACATGTTGTATGATTCAATTTGTATCTTTTTGTAGAAAATAAGTATTATGAGACTCATGATGCTTAACATCGTAAGTCTCAAAGGGGGGAATTGTTAATGTTAATCTTAATCAACATTAATTTTTAAAGTGGTATCATCCTGTGTATAGCCCTCACCCAGAACTGGGTTAAAAGACCAGTTAATAAGAAACCAGAATGATGAAGCTAGTGAGTGGGTGTTTGATTGGAGGAGATCAAGATGTATGTGTTTTAATTTAAGAACACTATGGTGATAGATAGTTTGTTGTGGGTTCTATATTGCTCGCTTCTGTAATTTTAAACAATGCAGATTTGTTGCTTAGAAGTTAGATAACTAACAGGTGTGTGTTTGTAATTGTGTGGAGTAGTAATTAATTATAAGCTGTGTGTTTTAGAGGTAGTGAGCTATGGAAACTATAAACAAACGTGGTCCAAGCATGGCTTAGGGACAAATTGCGACCCTATAAGGTAAAAGAGGAAATAAGCTCATGAAGAGTTCACTACCCTGCCGACCACCAGAGACCACCCGAGACCCCCAAGAAGACCCTAAAGGCTTTAGTGCGCATGTGTTTAAGATGATGTAATATTATAATTAGTTCTCGGAAATGTAATGAATATGTAACAAGGAAATTTAAATTATGTACGAGAAGCATGGATATAAACAGAAAGGTGACTAGACCAGGTGTGCTTGATTTGTGGCAAGTCCACCGAGCACCCAGGCCTGAATAAAACAATCTCTCTCCTGAGCGTGTGGAATTGGTTACTTGCACGCCGGGCACGAATCCGCTTTTCGGACAACAGTTTTTGGCGACCCAGGTGGGACTGCTGTGAAGCCTTGCCCGGATCGACTCGCCGGCTCTCGGTGGGGAGACTCTGCTCTCCGGACTCCAGCGCGCACCGACCTTTTGATCGGGGACTCCGTGAGTATTCTCCCCGACCAGAGCAGGTGAGCGACTCAACGGTGCAACGCTAAGGTAAATGAGATATTGTTCTGGAGTATAAAACTGTGCATGCATTTGGTAAGGAATTGTGGCCACAGGTAAAGAGGTATATTCATATGCGTTTGACAGTGACGACTGGAGTATATGAAGTTGTAGGCGCCAGGGGTAAACCGGTATATTCATATGCGTTTGACGGTGACGACTGGAGTATATGAAGTTGTGGTTAAGAACGTTCTTTTTTGGTAAAGATATGGGAGCTCAACCATCAAAAGTAACACCTTGTTCCCCCTTAGGATGCATCATTAAACACTGGGGAAAATTTGGGGGTGATCCTTTGAGAAAGGATAAATTAATTGACTAGATGGTGGCCAATGTACAAATTGGAAGATGAGGAAAAATGGCCAGAATTGGGAACCTTGCAATATAATACTATTTTACAGTTAATGTTATTTTGTAGAAGACAAGGAAAATGGGATGAGGTACCTTATGTAGATTTGTTTTTTTCTTTGAGAAATGATCATGAAATTCGGAAAAAATGTAAGCTTTTAGATTCGGATTCTAATGTGGTGATGATGATGATGATGGAAAATAAGGAACCAAAAGCGCATTGTTGTTCTGCATGTAGCATAGGAAAACGGTGTTTAAAACTAGGAGAAGAAGAGGAGGATACACAAATGTTAGTACCACCAAGTAAAAATGAAACTTCTGAAACCGAAGCAAGAGGAAGCAATACTTTTAGTCCGATAGCTGGCAGGACTAGAACCCAGCAAGGGTCTGTATTGTTAGCACCCCTTCGCCAGGCAGTGGGCCCAAGGGGGGAGCCAGTATTTGTGAAAGTACCATTTACAACTTCTGATTTAATGAATTGGAAAGAGTTAGCAGGATCATACAGAGAGAATCCAGAAAAGGTGTATAGATCCTTTCGAACAATTATTGAAAATCATAATCCAGATTGGAAAGATATTCAAATTCTTTTGAATAATTTGTTTACTCCTGAAGAAAAGAGGGTAGTATTAGAAAAAGCAAATATGGAAAATGAAAGAATAAATGCAAGAGAAGGTCCTGCTCATTTTATGCCAACTCAAGACCCAAATTGGAATCCTAATAGTAATGATGGGAAATTGATGATTAAACGGTATCAACAATTAATTTTGTATGGAGTAAAGAATGGAATATCCCGCCCAAAGAATTTGGCGAAATTGACTCAAATAATTCAGGGAAAAACAGAGGACCCATCCACCTTTTATGAACGATTATGTGAGGCAGCTAGGAAATGGACAGACTTAGATCATCCTGAGAGTGATGAGAACAGAGCAATATTTACTACTTTGTTTGTAGGGCAAGCTGCTCCAGATATTCGAAAGAAATTGCAGAAAGTGGATGGGATTACAGGAATGACTATATCACAGCTAATTGAAATTGCTTATAAGGTGTATAACAATAGGGAAGAGGAGGAAAAGAAAAATCAGGAAAAAGAAAAAATAAAAGATAGGAAACAAAAAGCTGCTATTTTAGCAGCTGCTTTTGTAAATGCCCAAGGATCAGCTGGAGGAAGAGGCAGAAGATATTTGAGAGGTAGAGGTAGAGGGTATTTGAGAGGAAAAGGCAGAGGAGGTAGAGATATGTTTAAACAATATACCCCATTAGGATTTAATCAATGTGCTGTATGCAAGAAACAGGGACACTGGAAGAGTGAGTGTCCAGAGAACAAAGGAGCAGTCGTGACTCAGTCACAGCAGATACCACCTGAAGCTGATTTACTTATGATGGGAGGAGATTCTGAATGATGGGGACCGGGGGTAGAAAATGATATTTTCCCAGCTGAGCCCCTGGTTCCAGTAAAGCTGGGAGATGAAGTAGTCGATTTTTTAGTAGATACTGGAGCAAAATATTCTGTTATAAATACATGTAAAGGACCAATGAGTAAATTTAATGTATCTATTGTTGGGGTCACGGGAAAGAAGGAGATAAGGCCTTTTTTGAAACCTTTAAAATGTAAAATTGGAGGAAAAACACTGATGCATGAATTTTTATATATACCGGAATGCACCATGCCTCTCTTAGGACGGGATTTATTGAATAAATTGGGAGCACAAATCAACTTTAAAAAAGGAAGAATCCAAGTTCATTTTCCTGAAGCTAATGCCTGGCAAGCCCAAGTTTATTTATTACAGACAAACACAGATGAATCTGAAGAAATTCCAGAAGAGCTTAAAGATGCAGTTTACCCTTTTGTTTGGGCAACAGAGAAACCAGGAAGAGCGAAAAATGTGGAACCGGTAAAAGTTGAATTGAAAACAGGAGCTCGACCGGTAAGAAAGAAACAGTATCCTATTAGTATAGAAGCCAGAAAAGGTTTGGAACCAATAATAAATAATTTTCTTAAATACGGACTTTTAAGAGAATGTCAATCTGATTATAATACTCCTGTCCTTCCAGTGAAAAAGCCGCATAACCAAGGATATAGGCTGGTCCAAGATTTAAGAGCAATAAACCAGTTAGTGGTGGACATTCATCCAATAGTCCCTAATCCATATACGCTGTTAACAACTATCAATGAATCAAATGCATATTTCTCTGTTATAGATTTGAAAGACGCTTTCTTTTGTATACCTCTGGAAGAAAACAGCCAAAAGATTTTTGCTTTTGAATGGGAAGATCCGTCGACTGGGAGGAGGACTCAGCTCTGCTGGACCGTGCTGCCACAAGGGTTTAAAAATAGCCCAACCATCTTTGGAGCAGCTCTGAATAAGGAACTGGAACAGTGGTCCGGTAAGGAAGATCAAATCACCCTCCTTCAATATGTTGATGACATCCTATTGGGAGCAGATACTATTGAAATCTGCAAAGAAAAGACTGTCAGCCTCCTAAACTTTTTGGGAATGGCCGGGTATAGGGTGTCAGAGAAGAAAGCACAAATTGCAAAACAAACTGTAATTTATTTGGGGTTTGAGATTTCCCAAGGACAGCGAAGATTGGGAAATGGTAGAAAAGAAGCCATTTGCAGGATGGCACCCCCTCAATCTAAAAGAGAGTTGAGAGGATTTTTAGGAATGGCTGGATGGTGTCGCCTTTGGATTCCAAATTATGGTTTGATGGCAAAACCACTGTATGAGGCAACCAAAGGCCCTGAAGAATTGTTAGAATGGACTCCAGAGTGCCGAAAAAGTTTTGATGACATTAAACAGACTTTAATGAAAACTCCAGCTTTAGGACTTCCAAATCTGACCAAACCCTTTGAGCTATTTGTGCATGAGAAGAGACATGTAGCTATGGGGGTTTTGACTCAACTTTTGGGAGACTGGAAAAGACCAGTGGCTTACTTTCCCAAACAATTAGATAAAGTAAGCTCAGGATGGCCTAGCTGCTTGCGGGCAGTTGCGGCAACAGTTCTCATCATTCAAGAAGCTAGAAAATTGACATTGGGACAGAAAATAACGGTTCACGTCCCGCATGCGGTACTTGCAGGACTGGAACAAAAAGGACATCATTGGCTAACCCCTAGTCGTTTGTTACAATATCAGGCTTTGTTAGTGGAACAAGACGACATCATTTTGAAAGTGAGTACAATTTTAAATCCTGCCTCTTTAATGCCAAGTGAAAAAGAGAGTGATCTTAACCATGATTGTTTACAAGTTATCGAACAGGTGTATGCCAGCAGGCCAGATCTGAAAGATGTCCCTCTCCAAACTCCGGATGAAGAATTATTTACTGATGGAAGCAGCTTTGTTGTAAAAGGAGAAAGGAGGGCTGGTTATGCCGTGGTAACTTTAACTGAAGATCGAGAAGTAAAAGCATTACCTCCAAATACATCCGCCCAGAAAGCAGAAATTATAGCCCTCACAAAAGCCTTAAATTTGGCTAAAGGTAAAAGAGTTAACATCTATACAGATTCTAAATATGCTTTTGGAGTTGTGCATGCTCATGGAGCAATATGGAAGGAGCGAGGACTTTTATCTGCTAGCGGTACCCCTATAAAATACGGAACCGAGATTTTGAATTTGTTGGAAGCAGTACAGAAACCTAAAGAAGTTGCGGTGATTCATTGTAAAGCTCATCAAAAAGGGGACTCAAAAGTAATACAAGGAAATCGAAAAGCAGACGAGGCTGCTAAACGTGTAGCATTAAATACTATGATTTATGTTTTAATTCCATCAAAAGAAATTCAGGTGGAATCCCCAAATTATAATGAGAAAGAAAATAAATTAGCTATGTTATTACATTGTAAGAAGAATGATCGAGGATGGTGGATAACTTCACATGGACAATGTATAGTAACCCCTGAAATTATGAAGAAATTAATGGTCAAAACCCGTGCTGAAACACACATGGGAGCAGAGGCAATGGTGGAATCAGTAAGACGATAGGCGATAGGAACCAAAATGTTATTGATTGCTAAAAGTGTGAGTAATAAATGTGAGATTTGTCTTAGGAACAATCCGAAAATAGAAATCCGACCCCCTCCTGGAGAGGTAAAAAGAGGCATAACTTCCGGTGAGTATTGGCAAATAGATTTTTCAGAGTTACCGCGATGTAACCAATACCGATATCTATTGATATTGGTAGATACCTTCTCTGGATGGCCGGAAGCTTTCCCGTGTCGAACCAACAAGGCAAAAGAGGTTGTAAAACATTTGTTGAAAGAAATAATTCCAAGGTTTGGAGTCCCTTTAGGAATATCCTCAGACAGAGGTCCACATTTTGTAGCAGAGGTTGTTAAAAACATGAGTAAGACATTAGGGATTAAGTGGGATCTCCATACCCCTTGGAGACCTCAATCTAGTGGGCAGGTGGAAAGGATGAATCAAACATTGAAAAGACAAATTTCTAAAATATGTCAGGAAGCTCAATTGAAGTGGATCGAAGCCTTACCACTTGCCTTGTTGAGAATTAGGGTGACCCCTAGAGCTAAAGAAAAAGTGAGTCCATTTGAAATTTTATATGGAAAACCTTATAGTGTTAATTTGACAGGAGGATCAGAACAAATGCATGTAATAGGAGAAAAAGTATTAACTGAATATCTTTTATCTTTGAGTAAGGTGTTGAATTCTTTGCATAAGTATGTCCTTTTGAAGACACCTTTACCTCTTGAATTTCCAGTACACTCATTTAATCCAGGGGATCAAGTTTATTTGCGAACGTGGAAGGACGACCCTCTTGGAGAAAAGTGGAAAGGACCTTTCCAGGTGCTGTTAACAACAAACACTGCTGTGAAACTGGAAGGAATAGATTCTTGGATTCATTATACGAGGATTAAGAAAATTCCACCTGGACTGTGGACATCTGTATTTAAGGAACCATTGAAGTTAACTTTGCGGCGTGTTCAATGAGATACTGGAGATGCTGCTAAATTAGTGTAACAATTTGATTATTGAACAGAATTAAATCAGAGAGAGAGGGAAGATGTGGAATGTGTTGTTGTTAATAATAACGATCAGTCAGATTGATTCTCAATTTTTGTTACCAAAATGGGATAGAAATCGAAATATCTGGGAACTTTTAGCCCGAGAAGTAACCAACATGTCTTCCTTTTGTATTTCAGCCGAGAATTCTGTGGGAGGGATGTATAGTTCTTGTTTGGTAGGAGTACCAACCCCATTGGAATTGATGAAGAATTATACAATGTTTCAAAGTTTTGATATTAAATTAACTTATCGTAGCATTTATAGTTTAGGAAAAACAACTAGATTTAAGGAGAGAGGGATGTTAAGAGTCAAGGTGCGAGGAATGCTTCCAGCTGGGCATTGTGTTAAATTTATAAATTGCACTTCTAAATGTGAAAATTTAACGCGTTTACAACCTCCTTTGAGATGTAACTCCACTCAACTTCAGAGTTATGCATGGGCTCATACTAAATTACCCCTTGGATGGTTTTTGTTGTGTGGACGAATAGCATATTCCTATATTCCAGCGAATGTGACCGGAGGTCCGTGTTCAATAGGGAGGATAGCTCCGCTGCTGATAGACAAAAAGGACTTAGAACATGGTGCACGAACTAAAAGGAGCGTACATCAGATACCAGAGAATTGTGACTCGCGAGTCACTTTATACAGTTCAAGTGAGATGTCAGCTGCAGCTATCCTAGCACCCGGAGTTGGAGTAGCTATGAATTATCACACCATAAAACGGATTACTTGTGCTTTAGTAAAAGACATAAATTATACCTCCCAAGCACTTTCGGCTATTGGTACCGAAATGACACAAATAAGAGAAGCTACCCTTGAAAACAGGGCTGCAATTGACTATTTACTTTTAAGACACAATCATGGTTGTGAAGAATTTAAAGGAATGTGTTGTTTTAATTTGAGTGATAATTCACAGTTAGTAGAGAAGAAAATTCAACAATTAAAAGATTTGGCATATGGGTTTAAAGAACGGGAAGGATTAGATTTTTCTTGGTTGTTCTCGTGGCTTCCAAATTTAAATTGGCTTAGACAATTATTTTTGTTTGTGGTACGGATCGTTATTTTAATTATGATTACATGTTGTATGATTCAATTTGTATCTTTTTGTAGAAAATAAGTATTATGAGACTCATGATGCTTAACATCGTAAGTCTCAAAGGGGGGAATTGTTAATGTTAATCTTAATCAACATTAATTTTTAAAGTGGTATCATCCTGTGTATAGCCCTCACCCAGAACTGGGTTAAAAGACCAGTTAATAAGAAACCAGAATGATGAAGCTAGTGAGTGGGTGTTTGATTGGAGGAGATCAAGATGTATGTGTTTTAATTTAAGAACACTATGGTGATAGATAGTTTGTTGTGGGTTCTATATTGCTCGCTTCTGTAATTTTAAACAATGCAGATTTGTTGCTTAGAAGTTAGATAACTAACAGGTGTGTGTTTGTAATTGTGTGGAGTAGTAATTAATTATAAGCTGTGTGTTTTAGAGGTAGTGAGCTATGGAAACTATAAACAAACGTGGTCCAAGCATGGCTTAGGGACAAATTGCGACCCTATAAGGTAAAAGAGGAAATAAGCTCATGAAGAGTTCACTACCCTGCCGACCACCAGAGACCACCCGAGACCCCCAAGAAGACCCTAAAGGCTTTAGTGCGCATGTGTTTAAGATGATGTAATATTATAATTAGTTCTCGGAAATGTAATGAATATGTAACAAGGAAATTTAAATTATGTACGAGAAGCATGGATATAAACAGAAAGGTGACTAGACCAGGTGTGCTTGATTTGTGGCAAGTCCACCGAGCACCCAGGCCTGAATAAAACAATATCTCTCCTGAGCGTGTGGAATTGGTTACTTGCACGCCGGGCACGAATCCGCTTTTCGGACAACAGTTTTTGGCGACCCAGGTGGGACTGCTGTGAAGCCTTGCCCGGATCGACTCGCCGGCTCTCGGTGGGGAGACTCTGCTCTCCGGACTCCAGCGCGCACCGACCTTTTGATCGGGGACTCCGTGAGTATTCTCCCCGACCAGAGCAGGTGAGCGACTCAACGGTGCAACGCTAAGGTAAATGAGATATTGTTCTGGAGTATAAAACTGTGCATGCATTTGGTAAGGAATTGTGGCCACAGGTAAAGAGGTATATTCATATGCGTTTGACAGTGACGACTGGAGTATATGAAGTTGTAGGCGCCAGGGGTAAACCGGTATATTCATATGCGTTTGACGGTGACGACTGGAGTATATGAAGTTGTGGTTAAGAACGTTCTTTTTTGGTAAAGATATGGGAGCTCAACCATCAAAAGTAACACCTTGTTCCCCCTTAGGATGCATCATTAAACACTGGGGAAAATTTGGGGGTGATCCTTTGAGAAAGGATAAATTAATTGACTAGATGGTGGCCAATGTACAAATTGGAAGATGAGGAAAAATGGCCAGAATTGGGAACCTTGCAATATAATACTATTTTACAGTTAATGTTATTTTGTAGAAGACAAGGAAAATGGGATGAGGTACCTTATGTAGATTTGTTTTTTTCTTTGAGAAATGATCATGAAATTCAGAAAAAATGTAAGCTTTTAGATTCGGATTCTAATGTGGTGATGATGATGATGATGGAAAATAAGGAACCAAAAGCGCATTGTTGTTCTGCATGTAGCATAGGAAAACGGTGTTTAAAACTAGGAGAAGAAGAGGAGGATACACAAATGTTAGTACCACCAAGTAAAAATGAAACTTCTGAAACCGAAGCAAGAGGAAGCAATACTTTTAGTCCGATAGCTGGCAGGACTAGAACCCAGCAAGGGTCTGTATTGTTAGCACCCCTTCGCCAGGCAGTGGGCCCAAGGGGGGAGCCAGTATTTGTGAAAGTACCATTTACAACTTCTGATTTAATGAATTGGAAAGAGTTAGCAGGATCATACAGAGAGAATCCAGAAAAGGTGTATAGATCCTTTCGAACAATTATTGAAAATCATAATCCAGATTGGAAAGATATTCAAATTCTTTTGAATAATTTGTTTACTCCTGAAGAAAAGAGGGTAGTATTAGAAAAAGCAAATATGGAAAATGAAAGAATAAATGCAAGAGAAGGTCCTGCTCATTTTATGCCAACTCAAGACCCAAATTGGAATCCTAATAGTAATGATGGGAAATTGATGATTAAACGGTATCAACAATTAATTTTGTATGGAGTAAAGAATGGAATATCCCGCCCAAAGAATTTGGCGAAATTGACTCAAATAATTCAGGGAAAAACAGAGGACCCATCCACCTTTTATGAACGATTATGTGAGGCAGCTAGGAAATGGACAGACTTAGATCATCCTGAGAGTGATGAGAACAGAGCAATATTTACTACTTTGTTTGTAGGGCAAGCTGCTCCAGATATTCGAAAGAAATTGCAGAAAGTGGATGGGATTACAGGAATGACTATATCACAGCTAATTGAAATTGCTTATAAGGTGTATAACAATAGGGAAGAGGAGGAAAAGAAAAATCAGGAAAAAGAAAAAATAAAAGATAGGAAACAAAAAGCTGCTATTTTAGCAGCTGCTTTTGTAAATGCCCAAGGATCAGCTGGAGGAAGAGGCAGAAGATATTTGAGAGGTAGAGGTAGAGGGTATTTGAGAGGAAAAGGCAGAGGAGGTAGAGATATGTTTAAACAATATACCCCATTAGGATTTAATCAATGTGCTGTATGCAAGAAACAGGGACACTGGAAGAGTGAGTGTCCAGAGAACAAAGGAGCAGTCGTGACTCAGTCACAGCAGATACCACCTGAAGCTGATTTACTTATGATGGGAGGAGATTCTGAATGATGGGGACCGGGGGTAGAAAATGATATTTTCCCAGCTGAGCCCCTGGTTCCAGTAAAGCTGGGAGATGAAGTAGTCGATTTTTTAGTAGATACTGGAGCAAAATATTCTGTTATAAATACATGTAAAGGACCAATGAGTAAATTTAATGTATCTATTGTTGGGGTCACGGGAAAGAAGGAGATAAGGCCTTTTTTGAAACCTTTAAAATGTAAAATTGGAGGAAAAACACTGATGCATGAATTTTTATATATACCGGAATGCACCATGCCTCTCTTAGGACGGGATTTATTGAATAAATTGGGAGCACAAATCAACTTTAAAAAAGGAAGAATCCAAGTTCATTTTCCTGAAGCTAATGCCTGGCAAGCCCAAGTTTATTTATTACAGACAAACACAGATGAATCTGAAGAAATTCCAGAAGAGCTTAAAGATGCAGTTTACCCTTTTGTTTGGGCAACAGAGAAACCAGGAAGAGCGAAAAATGTGGAACCGGTAAAAGTTGAATTGAAAACAGGAGCTCGACCGGTAAGAAAGAAACAGTATCCTATTAGTATAGAAGCCAGAAAAGGTTTGGAACCAATAATAAATAATTTTCTTAAATACGGACTTTTAAGAGAATGTCAATCTGATTATAATACTCCTGTCCTTCCAGTGAAAAAGCCGCATAACCAAGGATATAGGCTGGTCCAAGATTTAAGAGCAATAAACCAGTTAGTGGTGGACATTCATCCAATAGTCCCTAATCCATATACGCTGTTAACAACTATCAATGAATCAAATGCATATTTCTCTGTTATAGATTTGAAAGACGCTTTCTTTTGTATACCTCTGGAAGAAAACAGCCAAAAGATTTTTGCTTTTGAATGGGAAGATCCGTCGACTGGGAGGAGGACTCAGCTCTGCTGGACCGTGCTGCCACAAGGGTTTAAAAATAGCCCAACCATCTTTGGAGCAGCTCTGAATAAGGAACTGGAACAGTGGTCCGGTAAGGAAGATCAAATCACCCTCCTTCAATATGTTGATGACATCCTATTGGGAGCAGATACTATTGAAATCTGCAAAGAAAAGACTGTCAGCCTCCTAAACTTTTTGGGAATGGCCGGGTATAGGGTGTCAGAGAAGAAAGCACAAATTGCAAAACAAACTGTAATTTATTTGGGGTTTGAGATTTCCCAAGGACAGCGAAGATTGGGAAATGGTAGAAAAGAAGCCATTTGCAGGATGGCACCCCCTCAATCTAAAAGAGAGCTGAGAGGATTTTTAGGAATGGCTGGATGGTGTCGCCTTTGGATTCCAAATTATGGTTTGATGGCAAAACCACTGTATGAGGCAACCAAAGGCCCTGAAGAATTGTTAGAATGGACTCCAGAGTGCCGAAAAAGTTTTGATGACATTAAACAGACTTTAATGAAAACTCCAGCTTTAGGACTTCCAAATCTGACCAAACCCTTTGAGCTATTTGTGCATGAGAAGAGACATGTAGCTATGGGGGTTTTGACTCAACTTTTGGGAGACTGGAAAAGACCAGTGGCTTACTTTCCCAAACAATTAGATAAAGTAAGCTCAGGATGGCCTAGCTGCTTGCGGGCAGTTGCGGCAACAGTTCTCATCATTCAAGAAGCTAGAAAATTGACATTGGGACAGAAAATAACGGTTCACGTCCCGCATGCGGTACTTGCAGGACTGGAACAAAAAGGACATCATTGGCTAACCCCTAGTCGTTTGTTACAATATCAGGCTTTGTTAGTGGAACAAGACGACATCATTTTGAAAGTGAGTACAATTTTAAATCCTGCCTCTTTAATGCCAAGTGAAAAAGAGAGTGATCTTAACCATGATTGTTTACAAGTTATCGAACAGGTGTATGCCAGCAGGCCAGATCTGAAAGATGTCCCTCTCCAAACTCCGGATGAAGAATTATTTACTGATGGAAGCAGCTTTGTTGTAAAAGGAGAAAGGAGGGCTGGTTATGCCGTGGTAACTTTAACTGAAGATCGAGAAGTAAAAGCATTACCTCCAAATACATCCGCCCAGAAAGCAGAAATTATAGCCCTCACAAAAGCCTTAAATTTGGCTAAAGGTAAAAGAGTTAACATCTATACAGATTCTAAATATGCTTTTGGAGTTGTGCATGCTCATGGAGCAATATGGAAGGAGCGAGGACTTTTATCTGCTAGCGGTACCCCTATAAAATACGGAACCGAGATTTTGAATTTGTTGGAAGCAGTACAGAAACCTAAAGAAGTTGCGGTGATTCATTGTAAAGCTCATCAAAAAGGGGACTCAAAAGTAATACAAGGAAATCGAAAAGCAGACGAGGCTGCTAAACGTGTAGCATTAAATACTATGATTTATGTTTTAATTCCATCAAAAGAAATTCAGGTGGAATCCCCAAATTATAATGAGAAAGAAAATAAATTAGCTATGTTATTACATTGTAAGAAGAATGATCGAGGATGGTGGATAACTTCACATGGACAATGTATAGTAACCCCTGAAATTATGAAGAAATTAATGGTCAAAACCCGTGCTGAAACACACATGGGAGCAGAGGCAATGGTGGAATCAGTAAGACGATAGGCGATAGGAACCAAAATGTTATTGATTGCTAAAAGTGTGAGTAATAAATGTGAGATTTGTCTTAGGAACAATCCGAAAATAGAAATCCGACCCCCTCCTGGAGAGGTAAAAAGAGGCATAACTTCCGGTGAGTATTGGCAAATAGATTTTTCAGAGTTACCGCGATGTAACCAATACCGATATCTATTGATATTGGTAGATACCTTCTCTGGATGGCCGGAAGCTTTCCCGTGTCGAACCAACAAGGCAAAAGGGGTTGTAAAACATTGGTTGAAAGAAATAATTCCAAGGTTTGGAGTCCCTTTAGGAATATCCTCAGACAGAGGTCCACATTTTGTAGCAGAGGTTGTTAAAAACATGAGTAAGACATTAGGGATTAAGTGGGATCTCCATACCCCTTGGAGACCTCAATCTAGTGGGCAGGTGGAAAGGATGAATCAAACATTGAAAAGACAAATTTCTAAAATATGTCAGGAAGCTCAATTGAAGTGGATCGAAGCCTTACCACTTGCCTTGTTGAGAATTAGGGTGACCCCTAGAGCTAAAGAAAAAGTGAGTCCATTTGAAATTTTATATGGAAAACCTTATAGTGTTAATTTGACAGGAGGATCAGAACAAATGCATGTAATAGGAGAAAAAGTATTAACTGAATATCTTTTATCTTTGAGTAAGGTGTTGAATTCTTTGCATAAGTATGTCCTTTTGAAGACACCTTTACCTCTTGAATTTCCAGTACACTCATTTAATCCAGGGGATCAAGTTTATTTGCGAACGTGGAAGGACGACCCTCTTGGAGAAAAGTGGAAAGGACCTTTCCAGGTGCTGTTAACAACAAACACTGCTGTGAAACTGGAAGGAATAGATTCTTGGATTCATTATACGAGGATTAAGAAAATTCCACCTGGACTGTGGACATCTGTATTTAAGGAACCATTGAAGTTAACTTTGCGGCGTGTTCAATGAGATACTGGAGATGCTGCTAAATTAGTGTAACAATTTGATTATTGAACAGAATTAAATCAGAGAGAGAGGGAAGATGTGGAATGTGTTGTTGTTAATAATAACGATCAGTCAGATTGATTCTCAATTTTTGTTACCAAAATGGGATAGAAATCGAAATATCTGGGAACTTTTAGCCCGAGAAGTAACCAACATGTCTTCCTTTTGTATTTCAGCCGAGAATTCTGTGGGAGGGATGTATAGTTCTTGTTTGGTAGGAGTACCAACCCCATTGGAATTGATGAAGAATTATACAATGTTTCAAAGTTTTGATATTAAATTAACTTATCGTAGCATTTATAGTTTAGGAAAAACAACTAGATTTAAGGAGAGAGGGATGTTAAGAGTCAAGGTGCGAGGAATGCTTCCAGCTGGGCATTGTGTTAAATTTATAAATTGCACTTCTAAATGTGAAAATTTAACGCGTTTACAACCTCCTTTGAGATGTAACTCCACTCAACTTCAGAGTTATGCATGGGCTCATACTAAATTACCCCTTGGATGGTTTTTGTTGTGTGGACGAATAGCATATTCCTATATTCCAGCGAATGTGACCGGAGGTCCGTGTTCAATAGGGAGGATAGCTCCGCTGCTGATAGACAAAAAGGACTTAGAACATGGTGCACGAACTAAAAGGAGCGTACATCAGATACCAGAGAATTGTGACTCGCGAGTCACTTTATACAGTTCAAGTGAGATGTCAGCTGCAGCTATCCTAGCACCCGGAGTTGGAGTAGCTATGAATTATCACACCATAAAACGGATTACTTGTGCTTTAGTAAAAGACATAAATTATACCTCCCAAGCACTTTCGGCTATTGGTACCGAAATGACACAAATAAGAGAAGCTACCCTTGAAAACAGGGCTGCAATTGACTATTTACTTTTAAGACACAATCATGGTTGTGAAGAATTTAAAGGAATGTGTTGTTTTAATTTGAGTGATAATTCACAGTTAGTAGAGAAGAAAATTCAACAATTAAAAGATTTGGCATATGGGTTTAAAGAACGGGAAGGATTAGATTTTTCTTGGTTGTTCTCGTGGCTTCCAAATTTAAATTGGCTTAGACAATTATTTTTGTTTGTGGTACGGATCGTTATTTTAATTATGATTACATGTTGTATGATTCAATTTGTATCTTTTTGTAGAAAATAAGTATTATGAGACTCATGATGCTTAACATCGTAAGTCTCAAAGGGGGGAATTGTTAATGTTAATCTTAATCAACATTAATTTTTAAAGTGGTATCATCCTGTGTATAGCCCTCACCCAGAACTGGGTTAAAAGACCAGTTAATAAGAAACCAGAATGATGAAGCTAGTGAGTGGGTGTTTGATTGGAGGAGATCAAGATGTATGTGTTTTAATTTAAGAACACTATGGTGATAGATAGTTTGTTGTGGGTTCTATATTGCTCGCTTCTGTAATTTTAAACAATGCAGATTTGTTGCTTAGAAGTTAGGTAACTAACAGGTGTGTGTTTGTAATTGTGTGGAGTAGTAATTAATTATAAGCTGTGTGTTTTAGAGGTAGTGAGCTATGGAAACTATAAACAAACGTGGTCCAAGCATGGCTTAGGGACAAATTGCGACCCTATAAGGTAAAAGAGGAAATAAGCTCATGAAGAGTTCACTACCCTGCCGACCACCAGAGACCACCCGAGACCCCCAAGAAGACCCTAAAGGCTTTAGTGCGCATGTGTTTAAGATGATGTAATATTATAATTAGTTCTCGGAAATGTAATGAATATGTAACAAGGAAATTTAAATTATGTACGAGAAGCATGGATATAAACAGAAAGGTGACTAGACCAGGTGTGCTTGATTTGTGGCAAGTCCACCGAGCACCCAGGCCTGAATAAAACAATATCTCTCCTGAGCGTGTGGAATTGGTTACTTGCACGCCGGGCACGAATCCGCTTTTCGGACAACAGTTTTTGGCGACCCAGGTGGGACTGCTGTGAAGCCTTGCCCGGATCGACTCGCCGGCTCTCGGTGGGGAGACTCTGCTCTCCGGACTCCAGCGCGCACCGACCTTTTGATCGGGGACTCCGTGAGAATTCTCCCCGACCAGAGCAGGTGAGCGACTCAACGGTGCAACGCTAAGGTAAATGAGATATTGTTCTGGAGTATAAAACTGTGCATGCATTTGGTAAGGAATTGTGGCCACAGGTAAAGAGGTATATTCATATGCGTTTGACAGTGACGACTGGAGTATATGAAGTTGTAGGCGCCAGGGGTAAACCGGTATATTCATATGCGTTTGACGGTGACGACTAGAGAGTGATCTTAACCATGATTGTTTACAAGTTATCGAACAGGTGTATGCCAGCAGGCCTGATCTGAAAGATGTCCCTCTCCAAACTCCGGATGAAGAATTATTTACTGATGGAAGCAGCTTTGTTGTAAAAGGAGAAAGGAGGGCTGGTTATGCCGTGGTAACTTTAACTGAAGATCGAGAAGTAAAAGCATTACCTCCAAATACATCCGTCCAGAAAGCAGAAATTATAGCCCTCACAAAAGCCTTAAATTTGGCTAAAGGTAAAAGAGTTAACATCTATACAGATTCTAAATATGCTTTTGGAGTTGTGCATGCTCATGGAGCAATATGGAAGGAGCGAGGACTTTTATCTGCTAGCGGTACCCCTATAAAATACGGAACCGAGATTTTGAATTTGTTGGAAGCAGTACAGAAACCTAAAGAAGTTGCGGTGATTCATTGTAAAGCTCATCAAAAAGGGGACTCAAAAGTAATACAAGGAAATCGAAAAGCAGACGAGGCTGCTAAACGTGTAGCATTAAATACTATGATTTATGTTTTAATTCCATCAAAAGAAATTCAGGTGGAATCCCCAAATTATAATGAGAAAGAAAATAAATTAGCTATGTTATTACATTGTAAGAAGAATGATCGAGGATGGTGGATAACTTCACATGGACAATGTATAGTAACCCCTGAAATTATGAAGAAATTAATGGTCAAAACCCGTGCTGAAACACACATGGGAGCAGAGGCAATGGTGGAATCAGTAAGACGATAGGCGATAGGAACCAAAATGTTATTGATTGCTAAAAGTGTGAGTAATAAATGTGAGATTTGTCTTAGGAACAATCCGAAAATAGAAATCCGACCCCCTCCTGGAGAGGTAAAAAGAGGCATAACTTCCGGTGAGTATTGGCAAATAGATTTTTCAGAGTTACCGCGATGTAACCAATACCGATATCTATTGATATTGGTAGATACCTTCTCTGGATGGCCGGAAGCTTTCCCGTGTCGAACCAACAAGGCAAAAGGGGTTGTAAAACATTGGTTGAAAGAAATAATTCCAAGGTTTGGAGTCCCTTTAGGAATATCCTCAGACAGAGGTCCACATTTTGTAGCAGAGGTTGTTAAAAACATGAGTAAGACATTAGGGATTAAGTGGGATCTCCATACCCCTTGGAGACCTCAATCTAGTGGGCAGGTGGAAAGGATGAATCAAACATTGAAAAGACAAATTTCTAAAATATGTCAGGAAGCTCAATTGAAGTGGATCGAAGCCTTACCACTTGCCTTGTTGAGAATTAGGGTGACCCCTAGAGCTAAAGAAAAAGTGAGTCCATTTGAAATTTTATATGGAAAACCTTATAGTGTTAATTTGACAGGAGGATCAGAACAAATGCATGTAATAGGAGAAAAAGTATTAACTGAATATCTTTTATCTTTGAGTAAGGTGTTGAATTCTTTGCATAAGTATGTCCTTTTGAAGACACCTTTACCTCTTGAATTTCCAGTACACTCATTTAATCCAGGGGATCAAGTTTATTTGCGAACGTGGAAGGACGACCCTCTTGGAGAAAAGTGGAAAGGACCTTTCCAGGTGCTGTTAACAACAAACACTGCTGTGAAACTGGAAGGAATAGATTCTTGGATTCATTATACGAGGATTAAGAAAATTCCACCTGGACTGTGGACATCTGTATTTAAGGAACCATTGAAGTTAACTTTGCGGCGTGTTCAATGAGATACTGGAGATGCTGCTAAATTAGTGTAACAATTTGATTATTGAACAGAATTAAATCAGAGAGAGAGGGAAGATGTGGAATGTGTTGTTGTTAATAATAACGATCAGTCAGATTGATTCTCAATTTTTGTTACCAAAATGGGATAGAAATCGAAATATCTGGGAACTTTTAGCCCGAGAAGTAACCAACATGTCTTCCTTTTGTATTTCAGCCGAGAATTCTGTGGGAGGGATGTATAGTTCTTGTTTGGTAGGAGTACCAACCCCATTGGAATTGATGAAGAATTATACAATGTTTCAAAGTTTTGATATTAAATTAACTTATCGTAGCATTTATAGTTTAGGAAAAACAACTAGATTTAAGGAGAGAGGGATGTTAAGAGTCAAGGTGCGAGGAATGCTTCCAGCTGGGCATTGTGTTAAATTTATAAATTGCACTTCTAAATGTGAAAATTTAACGCGTTTACAACCTCCTTTGAGATGTAACTCCACTCAACTTCAGAGTTATGCATGGGCTCATACTAAATTACCCCTTGGATGGTTTTTGTTGTGTGGACGAATAGCATATTCCTATATTCCAGCGAATGTGACCGGAGGTCCGTGTTCAATAGGGAGGATAGCTCCGCTGCTGATAGACAAAAAGGACTTAGAACATGGTGCACAAACTAAAAGGAGCGTACATCAGATACCAGAGAATTGTGACTCGCGAGTCACTTTATACAGTTCAAGTGAGATGTCAGCTGCAGCTATCCTAGCACCCGGAGTTGGAGTAGCTATGAATTATCACACCATAAAACGGATTACTTGTGCTTTAGTAAAAGACATAAATTATACCTCCCAAGCACTTTCGGCTATTGGTACCGAAATGACACAAATAAGAGAAGCTACCCTTGAAAACAGGGCTGCAATTGACTATTTACTTTTAAGACACAATCATGGTTGTGAAGAATTTAAAGGAATGTGTTGTTTTAATTTGAGTGATAATTCACAGTTAGTAGAGAAGAAAATTCAACAATTAAAAGATTTGGCATATGGGTTTAAAGAACGGGAAGGATTAGATTTTTCTTGGTTGTTCTCGTGGCTTCCAAATTTAAATTGGCTTAGACAATTATTTTTGTTTGTGGTACGGATCGTTATTTTAATTATGATTACATGTTGTATGATTCAATTTGTATCTTTTTGTAGAAAATAAGTATTATGAGACTCATGATGCTTAACATCGTAAGTCTCAAAGGGGGGAATTGTTAATGTTAATCTTAATCAACATTAATTTTTAAAGTGGTATCATCCTGTGTATAGCCCTCACCCAGAACTGGGTTAAAAGACCAGTTAATAAGAAACCAGAATGATGAAGCTAGTGAGTGGGTGTTTGATTGGAGGAGATCAAGATGTATGTGTTTTAATTTAAGAACACTATGGTGATAGATAGTTTGTTGTGGGTTCTATATTGCTCGCTTCTGTAATTTTAAACAATGCAGATTTGTTGCTTAGAAGTTAGATAACTAACAGGTGTGTGTTTGTAATTGTGTGGAGTAGTAATTAATTATAAGCTGTGTGTTTTAGAGGTAGTGAGCTATGGAAACTATAAACAAACGTGGTCCAAGCATGGCTTAGGGACAAATTGCGACCCTATAAGGTAAAAGAGGAAATAAGCTCATGAAGAGTTCACTACCCTGCCGACCACCAGAGACCACCCGAGACCCCCAAGAAGACCCTAAAGGCTTTAGTGCGCATGTGTTTAAGATGATGTAATATTATAATTAGTTCTCGGAAATGTAATGAATATGTAACAAGGAAATTTAAATTATGTATGAGAAGCATGGATATAAACAGAAAGGTGACTAGACCAGGTGTGCTTGATTTGTGGCAAGTCCACCGAGCACCCAGGCCTGAATAAAACAATATCTCTCCTGAGCGTGTGGAATTGGTTACTTGCACGCCGGGCACGAATCCGCTTTTCGGACAACAAAACCATTTACACCATTACAGTGGTGGAAGTGAGAGTATCCAGGTATTACCTGAAATAAAAAAATCTCAAAGGAATTCACTTTAATGTATATCTGTGGCTGAGTTCTTACAACTTTTGAACTTATAGGACATTTTAATGTTTCAGTAGGTTTAATTTCCCTAAATCTACAGGTGAGCAGCAGCTCTGTTTTAATCTGAAATTTAACATCTTGACAACCAGTAGATCTATTAAGTTACTTGATTGGATATTCCTTTTACTGTAATCAGGCTGTAGTCTAACTAAGCAAATTTTGGTTAATCTAAGATTGTAATTTTTTAATTAACTTTGCTCCTACTTTTCAGAGATTAGGACTATAACAGATGCCTCCTGAAGTGAATTGGAACTATGGATGCTATCTGAAGAACTGAGCCACTTAATATTTCTACTAGCAATAAATACTAATGTAAATCATAATGGAAAGGTGATAAAGTAGAGATTTCAAGCATATTGAGTAGTAGTGACAGTGGTGATTTTTTATTTTATTTTTTTTCTGGTTGAATGGCCAAGTGGAAAATGAAAACAAGAGACTTCTCCAGAATATTCTAAATGGTAACGTATTGTACCTGAATGCTCTTCTTTCTCCTTGCTCCTCCCAATTTTTTTCCTTTTTAGTATCAAAATGCTGGCTACAGAAGAGCTCTCATCCATTTTCAAGTGGTGGGATAAATATTGCTGCTCACTGGCTTACATATATTCTCCTGTGTCTGGTTGTTACACTGGTAAGCTTTCTCAACAGCTTGGGTTTGAGTAAGAAAGCAAGCTTAGTCTTTCTCCTGGCAAAGAGACATCTGTCTTCTGTTTTCTCCTTTGGCAAGTTTTGGCTTTTGGCAACAGATGGAGTTTGCTTACGGGAAGCTCAGCAGGACCTGAGAGGGGTGCTTTGTGGGTTATCTCTAGTGGCACCTTTTGTAGCTGTTGTATGGGAGGAAAGAGCTCCCAAGTGAGCGGTGTTGGCTTTCCCTTCCTATTCGGCATCTAGTTGATGCTAAGTGGCTTGAAAAACCAAGTGATGTTTGGCTAATGCAGTATCTTTAAATGTTACAAAGAAAAGCTCAAAATGGTGTTAGCCACATTGTCGTTAGCGGCGCTTAAACCATTTTGAATTAGAAAAAAGAAGCCAACGACCAGGAAATCGGAACAAGCTCTTACAAAACTTATCTAAAACATTCCCTTTTTTGTTAGCTGTGGTACTTGATTTTCAATTTAGAAGAAAGATAGCACAAGCAAAGCTTGACTGATTGCACAGCAAGATTCCCCCCCCTCACCCCACTTAGTCTGGACATGATGCAAATAAAATCCTCTTTTCTCAAATTTTGAATGATTTTTTTCCCCTTCTAACATATGTACTAGACACTGAAAATGTTTCTTTGCAGAAGTCCAAGAGTCCAAGAATTTCTGGAAATAATCAGTCTGTAAGATTGAGATATATGTTAATGTGTATATGAACAATAATGCAATGAAGTACATGGTTGTAGTCTCCTTTATACTATTTTGATTTTTAGTGTTGGAAAGATGGAGGCCCTATTTTGTAAACTTTAACATTTTAAATATGAGAAAGAACTTAATAAGTTTGTTATTAAGTATTTGTTAATAACAAATATTAAAAATACAAATAACAAATGCGTTATGAGAGAGAAAGAGAATGAAAATACTGTCATGTTCATAATATGCCTTGATGTGTTAGTTCAGATGCAGTTTTCTAAAACTTGTTCATTAACTAGTTCCTTATTCTATTAAAATAAAGGTAGGTAGTTACTGCGTGGTTCCTCCTGCCAGCTTTTTTTTAATAGCATGTGTATGCGATAGAAGATCAAGTGTATTATAAGGTATAAGCATGCTTATCACAAAAAGTCAGTTTGCACGGCTGAACGCACGCCGTAGGGAACCGGGAAGGTAGGAAATGGAAGGGAGATAATGGGGGGATCGCAGGGTTTTGTACCAGTTGTGTTCGGGAGCCTGATGGAAGCCAAGATCCAAGAAACTGGTATAGCAACTGATCTCTGCGGGGCCAACACCCTTCCCCGTATCTCTGGCTGCTGCCCTGGCAGTGGGGAGCGTGTGCCGTCCCGTCGGGCAGGCTGGGACAGCCCGAGCCCTGCGGGGAGCAGTCCCGCGGAGGTAGGGGGGGGCCCTGACCCCCTCGGGCTGCAGCTGGGCTCGGCCCCGGTTGTGCAACGTGTGCCGAGGCGGCTCTGCCTCCGCGCTTGCCGAAATCCCGCGTAGTATCGTGTGGGGCTTACCTCGGCCCGGGGAGGCAAGGAGTGATCCTAACGAGGGTGGTTTAAATGTAAATGGATTATTACAGTTGATTTGGAATTTATAGTTGCAGTAGTAATTATATAGTAACTATATTATAAAATGTACAGGATTGTAATCTATAATCGTGATCTTTACATTCAGGAAAGATAGGAAGGCTGGAGAAAATGAGGTGAGCGTGAGGCAGTTCTCTTGCCCTGCCTTGTCTTGGTGGTCAATGGTAGGTCAAGGCTGCCCTTCAGCAAGAAGTCCCCGGCACGGAGAGGAGCAAGGCTGTGCTCGCTTATCCTGAAGGAAGGTGAAACTGCAGTGGTGGCCTACTTGCGATCGTAAATTTCCTTACAACATTAGAAAGGACTTATTTAGCACAGCCACAATACAGATTTAACAGTGAGCATAAGGCTCTTTGCCCCGAGAGAGTCTAGCCTTAACACATACGAGTCAAGCTAGAAGATGGCAATTTAGTTAAATGTGGTTTAAAAAGGTCTGTGTTGAAGAACCCAAAGTTTCACAATAGTTATGGGCCTTCTTGAGGTCTAGAGATAGAGCAGGTAATTAGAAATCCACAGAGTGTTTGCCTGAGGCGAAGAATACCACAAAAACATAGAGCTCTTGGTGTTTTTTAGTTTGTCGTGTTGCAAAAGCCTCTGTTTGTTCCGTATCTGTTACAGAGACAGTGTGTCTGCTTGATGGTAACGAAGAACAAAACCCTCTGCAGTACTCATTATCTTGCGTGCTCCCACGCATGGCTGAGTTTGGCTTGAAATCTGTAATTTGTGATGTCCCCTCTGAAGAGCGTGGTATGCAACAGGGGAGGGAGTGCTCTTCGAGGCGTGTTGTTTTGACCCTGTTGCTCTAACAGAGCGTGTTTTCCTCTCCCACCCCTTTTCCCAACACACGACATACAGTAGCTGGGGTGTTCCTGAGGGTCTCTGGGTGCCCATAGGATGTTCAGGGGGTCTTGGGGTGCTCCTGGGTGTCTCTGGGTGCCGGTTCTGGGTGCCGGTTCTGGGTGCCGGTTCTAGGCCCTGGTGGTGCTGCTGGGGCGCTCCTCGTGGTCTTGCTGTGCTTCTGGGGGTTCTTCTTTTGCTCCGGGGGTCTCTCAGTGCCCATGGGTTGTTCCTTGGGCTCTTGGGGTCTTCTAGGTGTCTCCGAGTCCCCTTGGAGTGCTCCTGGGGTGTTCCTGAGGGTCTCTGGGTGCCTCTAGGATGTTCTGGGGGTCTTGGGGTGCTCCTGGGTGTCTCTGGGTGCCCACAGGGTGCTCCTGGTGTTCTGGCGTTGCTCTTCGGGTGCTCTTGGGGGGCTCCTGGGGGTCTCTGGGTGCCCACGGGGTGTCCCCGGGGATCTTGGGGTGCTGCTGGATGTTCTTGTTGTGCTCCTGGGGGTCTCTGGGTGCCCTTGGGGTGTTCCCGGGGGTCTTGCGGCGCTCCTGGGTTTCTCTAGGTGCTCACAGGATACTCGTGGGCATCTTGGGGTGCTGCTGGATGTTCTTGTTGTGCTCCTGGGAGCCTTGGGGTGTTCTAGGTGCCTCTGGGTAGCCTTGGGGTTCCCCTGGGGTGCTCCTGGAGGATTGTGGGCAGTCCTTGTGTCTCCTGAGTGCCTGTGGGGTGCTCCTGGGGATCTCTGGGGGCCCGTGGGGTGCTCCTGGGAGTCTCTAGGTCCCCATGGGGTGTTCCTGGGGGTCTTGGGGTGCTCCTGGGTGTCTCTGAATCCTTGGTGATTTACAGCAAATAATTTGCTCTGCATCCAGAGATATTTCTGAGAAGGGATTCTTCCAGGATCTAATTCTGCTTTGTCATTCAGTCCTACCCAGAACAGAGTTGTGTCAGAAGTGAGGTAGCATGCGTGGTGTTCCTAGAAATGAAGTCTGACCCCATAGCATTTTGGGTTTTTGAGAGGAAACCAAAGCACATCGTTTTGAATCATGATATTTTCGTTGCGTTGAATGATCTACGGTTCCTGCGTCGCTTGTGATGACATCTATCTTTGTCTATCTACGCCCTAGAAAAAGTAAGTTGAAGTCCCTGCCTGGTCCCATTGCTGATGCAGTAGCTGCAACTGTAGGAAAAATTTCTTTACTGAAAGAGTGGTCAGGCCTTGGAACAGGCTGCCCAGGGAAGTGGTTGGGTCACCAACCCTGGAAGTATTGAAAAGACGTGTAGAGGAGGTGCTTAGGGACGTGGTTTAGTGGGCGTGGTGGTGTTGGGTTGACGGTTGGACTCGATGGTCTTAGAGGTCTTTTCCAACCTTAAGGAGTCTAGGATTGATTCCAAAAGAGCAGGTATGGTGGTTTGCTGTGAGGGTGGCTTTCTCTGTTTGGTGCTTGGCATGCTGTAAAGTGAAGGCAGGTGAGAAAACTGCCTGCTGCTCCTCTGGCTGCCTTGATGGCTCTGGTGGTTGGCCCCGCCCGTTCCCAGGGGATTGTGGGAAGGGCGGTGGGCGGGGCCTGGGGGAGATGAGCTACAACCTCTCCTCAGGGAGCTCATTCTGCTGCTGGGCTTCTCTGGAGGCGGTGGTCTGCTGTTGCTTCAGTTGATTGCAGCTTTTGAGCTGTCTAAGCTATTTGGGTAGTCTTGTTTTGAGATTTAGGGAAGCAGAGGGGTCTGTTTAAGCTAAGGGCTTCAGGACCAGGCGAGGTTCAGCTGCATCTAGAGCAGAAAGGAGACTCGTATGCAGCTTTTCTTTTTTTTTTTTTTTCCAGGTGGGTCAATTTGTATTGGGTGTTCAGAGGTGGCAAGATGTATGGTTTTGGTTCATAATCTGGTTTTGGTTTTTATTTTATTCCAGGTGCATTGTATTGTTTTGGAATTGCTGACTTCATTGAAGATGGAACCTTGTTTTTTTCCACCAGTTTTGCTGTCTATTGCAGAAGCTGTTGACATCATCTCTGGCTAGGAGCGACTGTGAGACTATTTAGCAGGGGTTGAGGTGAGCATCTTGTATGCATCTGTCTATGGAGTTGTAGCGTTGTTCAAGAAAGCAGCAGGGACATAAGGCATGGTGTCTTTCAGCGTATGGAACGGCTCGTGGCCTTCGCCCACAGAGTATCATGTTGTCCCTAGAAGCGATGCGGCTGGCGGCCGGCCCCTCGTGGATGATAAGCGTCAGGACTTGACTTCTTTTGTGGGGCTGTAGCAGAGGTCAGAGTCTGTGGGAAGGTGGGAGGTGCTCGCAGAAGCCTGGGCATAGCTGGGCAGAGCAGCTCCCGAGGAGCGGCCGACACAGGGGCTTGACGGGTGCAAATCCAGGGCAGGAGCTGTCAGGAAGGAGCGGGGTTCCTTCGCTGGCAGTTCAGGAGAAGAGAAGGGGTTTCTAAACTTTTGGGACCAGGGGATGGTTGGGAAAGGGAGGTGTGTTCCCGAGCCTTACTGAGATGGGTTTTGCAGTTGGATTTGGGTGTCGCTGAGGTCTGTTCTGTTGGAGTGTCTGTGCAGCCGACGAGAGATACAGCAAAGTCGTGGGAGATGCAGAGGAAACCGTCCGGGCCTCCACATCACAAGGTAGAGGGCTGAACGTCAGGCAAGTCTCATCTCGGAAAGCATTAGGTATGTTAAGGTCCATCAAAAAATAGCCTCCAGGACTGGGAGGTCTCTACGGGCTGCGTTTGGGGTGCTCCTGGGGCTGCTCGCGGGGGTCTCTGGGTGCCCAGAGGATGCTCCTGAGGGTCTTGGGGTGCTTGTGGGCGTTCTTGCGGTGCTCCTGGGGGTCTCTGTGTGCTCCCAGTATGCTCCTGGGGGTCTTGGGGTGCTCCTGGGCCCTCTGGGTGCCCGCAGGATGCTCTTGGGAGTCTTGGGGTGGTCTTGGCGGTCTAGGAGTGCTGCGGGGCATCTATAGGTGCCCATGGGTTGTTGCTGGGTGCCTGGGGTGCTCCTGGGCTTCTAGGTGCCGGTTCTAGGTGCCGGTTCTAGGTGCCGGTTCTAGGTGCCGGTTCTAGGCCCTGGTGGTGCTGCTGGGGCGCTCCTCGTGGTCTTGCTGTGCTTCTGGGGGTTCTTCTTTTGCTCCGGGGGTCTCTCAGTGCCCATGGGTTGTTCCTTGGGCTCTTGGGGTCTTCTAGGTGTCTCCGAGTCCCCTTGGAGTGCTCCTGGGGTGTTCCTGAGGGTCTCTGGGTGCCTCTAGGATGTTCTGGGGGTCTTGGGGTGCTCCTGGGTGTCTCTGGGTGCCCACAGGGTGCTCCTGGTGTTCTGGCGTTGCTCTTCGGGTGCTCTTGGGGGGCTCCTGGGGGTCTCTGGGTGCCCACGGGGTGTCCCCGGGGTTCTTGGGGTGCTGCTGGATGTTCTTGTTGTGCTCCTGGGGGTCTCTGGGTGCCCTTGGGGTGTTCCCGGGGGTCTCGCGGCGCTCCTGGGTTTCTCTAGGTGCTCAGAGGATACTCGTGGGCATCTTGGGGTGCTGCTGGATGTTCTTGTTGTGCTCCTGGGAGCCTTGGGGTGTTCTAGGTGCCTCTGGGTAGCCTTGGGGTTCCCCTGGGGTGCTCCTGGAGGATTGTGGGCAGTCCTTGTGTCTCCTGAGTGCCTGTGGGGTGCTCCTGGGGATCTCTGGGGGCCCGTGGGGTGCTCCTGGGAGCCTCTAGGTCCCCATGGGGTGTTCCTGGGGGTCTTGGGGTGCTCCTGGGTGTCTCTGAATCGTTGGTGATTTACAGCAAATAATTTGCTCTGCATCCAGAGATATTTCTGAGAACGGATTCTTCCAGGATCTAATTCTGCTTTGTTGTTCAGTCCTACCCAGAACAGAGTTGTGTCAGAAGTGAGGTAGCATGCGTGGTGTTCCTAGAAATGAAGTCTGACCCCATAGCATTTTGGGTTTTTGAGAGGAAACCAAAGCACATCGTTTTGAATCATGATATTTTCGTTGCGTTGAATGATCTACTGTTCCTGCGTTGCTTGTGATGACATCTATCTTTGTCTATCTACGCCCTAGAAAAAGTAAGTTGAAGTCCCTGCCTGGTCCCATTGCTGATGCAATAGCTGCAACTGTAGGAAAAATTTCTTTACTGAAAGAGTGGTCAGGCCTTGGAACAGGCTGCCCAGGGAAGTGGTTGGGTCACCAACCCTGGAAGTATTGAAAAGACGTGTAGAGGAGGTGCTTAGGGACGTGGTTTAGTGGGCGTGGTGGTGTTGGGTTGACGGTTGGACTCGATGGTCTTAGAGGTCTTTTCCAACCTTAAGGAGTCTAGGATTGATTCCAAAAGAGCAGGTATGGTGGTTTGCTGTGAGGGTGGCTTTCTCTGTTTGGTGCTTGGCATGCTGTAAACTGAAGGCAGGTGAGAAAACTGCCTGCTGCTCCTCTGGCTGCCTTGATGGCTCTGGTGGTTGGCCCCGCCTGTTCCCAGGGGATTGTGGGAAGGGCGGTGGGCGGGGCCTGGGGGAGATGAGCTACAGCCTCTCCTCAGGGAGCTCATGCTGCTGCTGGCCTTCTCTGGAGGCGGTGGTCTGCTGTTGCTTCAGTTGATTGCAGCTTTTGAGCTGTCTAAGCTATTTGGGTAGTCTTGTTTTGAGATTTAGGGAAGCAGAGGGGTCTGTTTAAGCTAAGGGCTTCAGGACCAGGCAAGGTTCAGCTGCATCTAGAGCAGAAAGGAGACTCGTATGCAGCTTTTCTCTTTATTTTTTTTTTTTTCCCAGGTGGGTCAATTTGTATTGGGTGTTCAGAGGTGGCAAGATGTATGGTTTTGGTTCATAATCTGGTTTTGGTTTTTATTTTATTCCAGGTGCATTGTATTGTTTTGGAATTCCTGACTTTATTGAAGATGGAACCTTGTTTTTTTCCACCAGTTTTGCTGTCTATTGCAGAAGCTGTTGACATCATCTCTGGCTAGGAGCGACTGTGAGACTATTTAGCAGGGGTTGAGGTGAGCATCTTGTATGCATCTGTCTATGGAGTTGTAGCGTTGTTCAAGAAAGCAGCAGGGACATAAGGCATCGTGTCTTTCAGCGTGTGGAACGGCTCGCGGCCTTCGCCCACAGAGTATCATGTTGTCCCTAGAAGCGATGCGGCTGGCGGCCGGCCCCTCGTGGATGATAAGCGTCAGGAGTTCACTTCTTTTGTGGGGCTGTAGCAGAGGTCAGAGTCTGTGGGAAGGTGGGAGGTGCTCGCAGAAGCCTGGGCATAGCTGGGCAGAGCAGCTCCCGAGGAGCGGCCGACACAGGGGCTTGACGGGTGCAAATCCAGGGCAGGAGCTGTCAGGAAGGAGCGGGGTTCCTTCGCTGGCAGTTCAGGAGAAGAGAAGGGGTTTCTAAACTTTTGGGACCAGGGGATGGTTGGGAAAGGGAGGTGTGTTCCCGAGCCTTACTGAGATGGGTTTTGCGGTTGGATTTGGGTGTCGCTGAGGTCTGTGCTGTTGGAGTGTCTGTGCAGCCGACGGGAGATATAGGAAAGTCGTGGGAGATGCAGAGTAAACTGTCCAGGCCTCCACATCACAAGGTAGAGGGCTGAACGTCAGGCAAGTCTCATCTCGGAAAGCATTAGGTATGTTAAGGTCCATCAAAAAATAGCCTGCAGGACTGGGAGGTCTCTACGGGCTGCGTTTGGGGTGCTCCTGGGGCTGCTCGCGGGGGTCTCTGGGTGCCCAGAGGATGCTCCTGAGGGTCTTGGGGTGCTTGTGGGCGTTCTTGCGGTGCTCCTGGGGGTCTCTGTGTGCTCCCAGTATGCTCCTGGGGGTCTTGGGGTGCTCCTGGGGCCCTCTGGGTGCCCGCAGGCTGCTCTTGGGAGTCTTGGGGTGGTCTTGGCGGTCTAGGGGTGCTGCGGGGCATCTATAGGTGCCCCTGGGTTGTTGCTGGGTGCCTGGGATGCTCCTGGGGTTCTAGGTGCCGGTTCTAGGTGCCGGTTCTAGGTGCCGGTTCTAGGTGCCGGTTCTAGGCCCTGGTGGTGCTGCTGGGGCGCTCCTCGTGGTCTTGCTGTGCTTCTGGGGGTTCTTCTTTTGCTCCGGGGGTCTCTCAGTGCCCATGGGTTGTTCCTTGGGCTCTTGGGGTCTTCTAGGTGTCTCCGAGTCCCCTTGGAGTGCTCCTGGGGTGTTCCTGAGGGTCTCTGGGTGCCTCTAGGATGTTCTGGGGGTCTTGGGGTTCTCCTGGGGGTCTCTGGGCGCCCCCGGGGTGTCCCCGGGGATCTTGGGGTGCTGCTGTATGTTCTTCTGGTGCTCCTGGGGGTCTCTGGGTGCCCTTGGGGTGTTCCCGGGGGTCTTGCGGCGCTCCTGGGTTTCTCTAGGTGCTCACAGGATACTCGTGGGCATCTTGGGGTGCTGCTGGATGTTCTTGTTGTGCTCCTGGGAGCCTTGGGGTGTTCTAGGTGCCTCTGGGTAGCCTTGGGGTTCCCCTGGGGTGCTCCTGGAGGATTGTGGGCAGTCCTTGTGTCTCCTGAGTGCCTGTGGGGTGCTCCTGGGGATCTCTGGGGGCCCGTGGGGTGCTCCTGGGAGCCTCTAGGTCCCCATGGGGTGTTCCTGGGGGTCTTGGGGTGCTCCTGGGTGTCTCTGAATCGTTGGTGATTTACAGCAAATAATTTGCTCTGCATCCAGAGATATTTCTGAGAAGGGATTCTTCCAGGATCTAATTCTGCTTTGTTGTTCAGTCCTACCCAGAACAGAGTTGTGTCAGAAGTGAGGTAGCATGCGTGGTGTTCCTAGAAATGAAGTCTGACCCCATAGCATTTTGGGTTTTTGAGAGGAAACCAAAGCACATCTTTTTGAATCATGATATTTTCGTTGCGTTGAATGATCTACTGTTCCTGCGTCGCTTGTGATGACATCTATCTTTGTCTATCTACGCCCTAGAAAAAGTAAGTTGAAGTCCCTGCCTGGTCCCATTGCTGATGCAATAGCTGCAACTGTAGGAAAAACTTCTTTACTGAAAGAGTGGTCAGGCCTTGGAACAGGCTGCCCAGGGAAGTGGTTGGGTCACCAACCCTGGAAGTATTGAAAAGAGGTGTAGAGGAGGTGCTTAGGGACGTGGTTTAGTGGGCGTGGTGGTGTTGGGTTGACGGTTGGACTCGATGGTCTTAGAGGTCTTTTCCAACCTTAAGGAGTCTAGGATTGATTCCAAAAGAGCAGGTATGGTGGTTTGCTGTGAGGGTGGCTTTCTCTGTTTGGTGCTTGGCATGCTGTAAAGTGAAGGCAGGTGAGAAAACTGCCTGCTGCTCCTCTGGCTGCCTTGATGGCTCTGGTGGTTGGCCCCGCCCGTTCCCAGGGGATTGTGGGAAGGGCGGTGGGCGGGGCCTGGGGGAGATGAGCTACAGCCTCTCCTCAGGGAGCTCATGCTGCTGCTGGCCTTCTCTGGAGGCGGTGGTCTGCTGTTGCTTCAGTTGATTGCAGCTTTTGAGCTGTCTAAGCTATTTGGGTAGTCTTGTTTTGAGATTTAGGGAAGCAGAGGGGTCTGTTTAAGCTAAGGGCTTCAGGACCAGGCAAGGTTCAGCTGCATCTAGAGCAGAAAGGAGACTCGTATGCAGCTTTTCTCTTTATTTTTTTTTTTTTCCCAGGTGGGTCAATTTGTATTGGGTGTTCAGAGGTGGCAAGATGTATGGTTTTGGTTCATAATCTGGTTTGGGTTTTTATTTTATTCCAGGTGCATTGTATTGTTTTGGAATTCCTGACTTTATTGAAGATGGAACCTTGTTTTTTTCCACCAGTTTTGCTGTCTATTGCAGAAGCTGTTGACATCATCTCTGGCTAGGAGCGACTGTGAGACTATTTAGCAGGGGTTGAGGTGAGCATCTTGTATGCATCTGTCTATGGAGTTGTAGCGTTGTTCAAGAAAGCAGCAGGGACATAAGGCATCGTGTCTTTCAGCGTATGGAACGGCTCGTGGCCTTCGCCCACAGAGTATCATGTTGTCCCTAGAAGCGATGCGGCTGGCGGCCGGCCCCTCGTGGATGAGAAGCGTCAGGACTTGACTTCTTTTGTGGGGCTGTAGCAGAGGTCAGAGTCTGTGGGAAGGTGGGAGGTGCTCGCAGAAGCCTGGGCATAGCTGGGCAGAGCAGCTCCCGAGGAGCGGCCGACACAGGGGCTTGAGGGCTGCAACTCCAGGGCAGGAGCTGTCAGGAAGGAGCGGGGTTCCGTCGCTGGCAGTTCAGGAGAAGAGAAGGGGTTTCTAAACTTTTGGGACCAGGGGATGGTTGGGAAAGGGAGGTGTGTTCCCGAGCCTTACTGAGATGGGTTTTGCGGTTGGATTTGGGTGTCGCTGAGGTCTGTGCTGTTGGAGTGTCTGTGCAGCCGACGGGAGATATAGGAAAGTCGTGGGAGATGCAGAGTAAACTGTCCAGGCCTCCACATCACAAGGTAGAGGGCTGAACGTCAGGCAAGTCTCATCTCGGAAAGCATTAGGTATGTTAAGGTCCATCAAAAAATAGCCTGCAGGACTGGGAGGTCTCTACGGGCTGCGTTTGGGGTGCTCCTGGGGCTGCTCGCGGGGGTCTCTGGGTGCCCAGAGGATGCTCCTGAGGGTCTTGGGGTGCTTGTGGGCGTTCTTGCGGTGCTCCTGGGGGTCTCTGTGTGCTCCCAGTATGCTCCTGGGGGTCTTGGGGTGCTCCTGGGGCCCTCTGGGTGCCCGCAGGATGCTCTTGGGAGTCTTGGGGTGGTCTTGGCGGTCTAGGGGTGCTGCGGGGCATCTATAGGTGCCCCTGGGTTGTTGCTGGGTGCCTGGGATGCTCCTGGGCTTCTAGGTGCCGGTTCTAGGTGCCGGTTCTAGGTGCCGGTTCTAGGTGCCGGTTCTAGGTGCCGGTTCTAGGCCCTGGTGGTGCTGCTGGGGCGCTCCTCGTGGTCTTGCTGTGCTTCTGGGGGTTCTTCTTTTGCTCCGGGGGTCTCTCAGTGCCCATGGGTTGTTCCTTGGGCTCTTGGGGTCTTCTAGGTGTCTCCGAGTCCCCTTGGAGTGCTCCTGGGGTGTTCCTGAGGGTCTCTGGGTGCCTCTAGGATGTTCTGGGGGTCTTGGGGTGCTCCTGGGTGTCTCTGGGTGCCCACAGGGTGCTCCTGGTGTTCTGGCGTTGCTCTTCGGGTGCACTTGTTGTGCTCCTGGGGGTCTCTGGGTGCCCACGGGGTGTCCCCGGGGATCTTGGGGTGCTGCTGGATGTTCTTGTTGTGCTCCTTCGGGGTCTCTGGGTGCCCACGGGGTGTTCCCGGGGGTCTCGCGGCGCTCCTGGGTTTCTCTAGGTGCTCACAGGATACTCGTGGGCATCTTGGGGTGCTGCTGGATGTTCTTGTTGTGCTCCTGGGAGCCTTGGGGTGTTCTAGGTGCCTCTGGGTAGCCTTGGGGTTCCCCTGGGGTGCTCCTGGAGGATTGTGGGCAGTCCTTGTGTCTCCTGAGTGCCTGTGGGGTGCTCCTGGGGATCTCTGGGGGCCCGTGGGGTGCTCCTGGGAGTCTCTAGGTCCCCATGGGGTGTTCCTGGGGGTCTTGGGGTGCTCCTGGGTGTCTCTGAATCGTTGGTGATTTACAGCAAATAATTTGCTCTGCATCCAGAGATATTTCTGAGAAGGGATTCTTCCAGGATCTAATTCTGCTTTGTTGTTCAGTCCTACCCAGAACAGAGTTGTGTCAGAAGTGAGGTAGCATGCGTGGTGTTCCTAGAAATGAAGTCTGACCCCATAGCATTTTGGGTTTTTGAGAGGAAACCAAAGCACATCGTTTTGAATCATGATATTTTCGTTGCGTTGAATGATCTACTGTTCCTGCGTTGCTTGTGATGACATCTATCTTTGTCTATCTACGCCCTAGAAAAAGTAAGTTGAAGTCCCTGCCTGGTCCCATTGCTGATGCAATAGCTGCAACTGTAGGAAAAATTTCTTTACTGAAAGAGTGGTCAGGCCTTGGAACAGGCTGCCCAGGGAAGTGGTTGGGTCACCAACCCTGGAAGTATTGAAAAGACGTGTAGAGGAGGTGCTTAGGGACGTGGTTTAGTGGGCGTGGTGGTGTTGGGTTGACGGTTGGACTCGATGGTCTTAGAGGTCTTTTCCAACCTTAAGGAGTCTAGGATTGATTCCAAAAGAGCAGGTATGGTGGTTTGCTGTGAGGGTGGCTTTCTCTGTTTGGTGCTTGGCATGCTGTAAACTGAAGGCAGGTGAGAAAACTGCCTGCTGCTCCTCTGGCTGCCTTGATGGCTCTGGTGGTTGGCCCCGCCTGTTCCCAGGGGATTGTGGGAAGGGCGGTGGGCGGGGCCTGGGGGAGATGAGCTACAGCCTCTCCTCAGGGAGCTCATGCTGCTGCTGGCCTTCTCTGGAGGCGGTGGTCTGCTGTTGCTTCAGTTGATTGCAGCTTTTGAGCTGTCTAAGCTATTTGGGTAGTCTTGTTTTGAGATTTAGGGAAGCAGAGGGGTCTGTTTAAGCTAAGGGCTTCAGGACCAGGCAAGGTTCAGCTGCATCTAGAGCAGAAAGGAGACTCGTATGCAGCTTTTCTCTTTATTTTTTTTTTTTTCCCAGGTGGGTCAATTTGTATTGGGTGTTCAGAGGTGGCAAGATGTATGGTTTTGGTTCATAATCTGGTTTGGGTTTTTATTTTATTCCAGGTGCATTGTATTGTTTTGGAATTCCTGACTTTATTGAAGATGGAACCTTGTTTTTTTCCACCAGTTTTGCTGTCTATTGCAGAAGCTGTTGACATCATCTCTGGCTAGGAGCGACTGTGAGACTATTTAGCAGGGGTTGAGGTGAGCATCTTGTATGCATCTGTCTATGGAGTTGTAGCGTTGTTCAAGAAAGCAGCAGGGACATAAGGCATCGTGTCTTTCAGCGTGTGGAACGGCTCGCGGCCTTCGCCCACAGAGTATCATGTTGTCCCTAGAAGCGATGCGGCTGGCGGCCGGCCCCTCGTGGATGAGAAGCGTCAGGACTTGACTTCTTTTGTGGGGCTGTAGCAGAGGTCAGAGTCTGTGGGAAGGTGGGAGGTGCTCGCAGAAGCCTGGGCATAGCTGGGCAGAGCAGCTCCCGAGGAGCGGCCGACACAGGGGCTTGACGGGTGCAAATCCAGGGCAGGAGCTGTCAGGAAGGAGCGGGGTTCCTTCGCTGGCAGTTCAGGAGAAGAGAAGGGGTTTCTAAACTTTTGGGACCAGGGGATGGTTGGGAAAGGGAGGTGTGTTCCCGAGCCTTACTGAGATGGGTTTTGCGGTTGGATTTGGGTGTCGCTGAGGTCTGTGCTGTTGGAGTGTCTGTGCAGCCGACGGGAGATATAGGAAAGTCGTGGGAGATGCAGAGTAAACTGTCCAGGCCTCCACATCACAAGGTAGAGGGCTGAACGTCAGGCAAGTCTCATCTCGGAAAGCATTAGGTATGTTAAGGTCCATCAAAAAATAGCCTGCAGGACTGGGAGGTCTCTACGGGCTGCGTTTGGGGTGCTCCTGGGGCTGCTCGCGGGGGTCTCTGGGTGCCCAGAGGATGCTCCTGAGGGTCTTGGGGTGCTTGTGGGCGTTCTTGCGGTGCTCCTGGGGGTCTCTGTGTGCTCCCAGTATGCTCCTGGGGGTCTTGGGGTGCTCCTGGGGCCCTCTGGGTGCCCGCAGGCTGCTCTTGGGAGTCTTGGGGTGGTCTTGGCGGTCTAGGGGTGCTGCGGGGCATCTATAGGTGCCCCTGGGTTGTTGCTGGGTGCCTGGGATGCTCCTGGGGTTCTAGGTGCCGGTTCTAGGTGCCGGTTCTAGGTGCCGGTTCTAGGTGCCGGTTCTAGGTGCCGGTTCTAGGCCCTGGTGGTGCTGCTGGGGCGCTCCTCGTGGTCTTGCTGTGCTTCTGGGGGTTCTTCTTTTGCTCCGGGGGTCTCTCAGTGCCCATGGGTTGTTCCTTGGGCTCTTGGGGTCTTCTAGGTGTCTCCGAGTCCCCTTGGAGTGCTCCTGGGGTGTTCCTGAGGGTCTCTGGGTGCCTCTAGGATGTTCTGGGGGTCTTGGGGTGCTCCTGGGTGTCTCTGGGTGCCCACAGGGTGCTCCTGGTGTTCTGGCGTTGCTCTTCGGGTGCACTTGTTGTGCTCCTGGGGGTCTCTGGGTGCCCACGGGGTGTCCCCGGGGATCTTGGGGTGCTGCTGGATGTTCTTGTTGTGCTCCTTCGGGGTCTCTGGGTGCCCACGGGGTGTTCCCGGGGGTCTCGCGGCGCTCCTGGGTTTCTCTAGGTGCTCACAGGATACTCGTGGGCATCTTGGGGTGCTGCTGGATGTTCTTGTTGTGCTCCTGGGAGCCTTGGGGTGTTCTAGGTGCCTCTGGGTAGCCTTGGGGTTCCCCTGGGGTGCTCCTGGAGGATTGTGGGCAGTCCTTGTGTCTCCTGAGTGCCTGTGGGGTGCTCCTGGGGATCTCTGGGGGCCCGTGGGGTGCTCCTGGGAGTCTCTAGGTCCCCATGGGGTGTTCCTGGGGGTCTTGGGGTGCTCCTGGGTGTCTCTGAATCGTTGGTGATTTACAGCAAATAATTTGCTCTGCATCCAGAGATATTTCTGAGAAGGGATTCTTCCAGGATCTAATTCTGCTTTGTTGTTCAGTCCTACCCAGAACAGAGTTGTGTCAGAAGTGAGGTAGCATGCGTGGTGTTCCTAGAAATGAAGTCTGACCCCATAGCATTTTGGGTTTTTGAGAGGAAACCAAAGCACATCTTTTTGAATCATGATATTTTCGTTGCGTTGAATGATCTACTGTTCCTGCGTCGCTTGTGATGACATCTATCTTTGTCTATCTACGCCCTAGAAAAAGTAAGTTGAAGTCCCTGCCTGGTCCCATTGCTGATGCAATAGCTGCAACTGTAGGAAAAACTTCTTTACTGAAAGAGTGGTCAGGCCTTGGAACAGGCTGCCCAGGGAAGTGGTTGGGTCACCAACCCTGGAAGTATTGAAAAGACGTGTAGAGGAGGTGCTTAGGGACGTGGTTTAGTGGGCGTGGTGGTGTTGGGTTGACGGTTGGACTCGATGGTCTTAGAGGTCTTTTCCAACCTTAAGGAGTCTAGGATTGATTCCAAAAGAGCAGGTATGGTGGTTTGCTGTGAGGGTGGCTTTCTCTGTTTGGTGCTTGGCATGCTGTAAAGTGAAGGCAGGTGAGAAAACTGCCTGCTGCTCCTCTGGCTGCCTTGATGGCTCTGGTGGTTGGCCCCGCCCGTTCCCAGGGGATTGTGGGAAGGGCGGTGGGCGGGGCCTGGGGGAGATGAGCTACAGCCTCTCCTCAGGGAGCTCATGCTGCTGCTGGCCTTCTCTGGAGGCGGTGGTCTGCTGTTGCTTCAGTTGATTGCAGCTTTTGAGCTGTCTAAGCTATTTGGGTAGTCTTGTTTTGAGATTTAGGGAAGCAGAGGGGTCTGTTTAAGCTAAGGGCTTCAGGACCAGGCAAGGTTCAGCTGCATCTAGAGCAGAAAGGAGACTCGTATGCAGCTTTTCTCTTTATTTTTTTTTTTTTCCCAGGTGGGTCAATTTGTATTGGGTGTTCAGAGGTGGCAAGATGTATGGTTTTGGTTCATAATCTGGTTTGGGTTTTTATTTTATTCCAGGTGCATTGTATTGTTTTGGAATTCCTGACTTTATTGAAGATGGAACCTTGTTTTTTTCCACCAGTTTTGCTGTCTATTGCAGAAGCTGTTGACATCATCTCTGGCTAGGAGCGACTGTGAGACTATTTAGCAGGGGTTGAGGTGAGCATCTTGTATGCATCTGTCTATGGAGTTGTAGCGTTGTTCAAGAAAGCAGCAGGGACATAAGGCATCGTGTCTTTCAGCGTATGGAACGGCTCGTGGCCTTCGCCCACAGAGTATCATGTTGTCCCTAGAAGCGATGCGGCTGGCGGCCGGCCCCTCGTGGATGAGAAGCGTCAGGACTTGACTTCTTTTGTGGGGCTGTAGCAGAGGTCAGAGTCTGTGGGAAGGTGGGAGGTGCTCGCAGAAGCCTGGGCATAGCTGGGCAGAGCAGCTCCCGAGGAGCGGCCGACACAGGGGCTTGAGGGCTGCAACTCCAGGGCAGGAGCTGTCAGGAAGGAGCGGGGTTCCGTCGCTGGCAGTTCAGGAGAAGAGAAGGGGTTTCTAAACTTTTGGGACCAGGGGATGGTTGGGAAAGGGAGGTGTGTTCCCGAGCCTTACTGAGATGGGTTTTGCGGTTGGATTTGGGTGTCGCTGAGGTCTGTGCTGTTGGAGTGTCTGTGCAGCCGACGGGAGATATAGGAAAGTCGTGGGAGATGCAGAGTAAACTGTCCAGGCCTCCACATCACAAGGTAGAGGGCTGAACGTCAGGCAAGTCTCATCTCGGAAAGCATTAGGTATGTTAAGGTCCATCAAAAAATAGCCTGCAGGACTGGGAGGTCTCTACGGGCTGCGTTTGGGGTGCTCCTGGGGCTGCTCGCGGGGGTCTCTGGGTGCCCAGAGGATGCTCCTGAGGGTCTTGGGGTGCTTGTGGGCGTTCTTGCGGTGCTCCTGGGGGTCTCTGTGTGCTCCCAGTATGCTCCTGGGGGTCTTGGGGTGCTCCTGGGGCCCTCTGGGTGCCCGCAGGATGCTCTTGGGAGTCTTGGGGTGGTCTTGGCGGTCTAGGGGTGCTGCGGGGCATCTATAGGTGCCCCTGGGTTGTTGCTGGGTGCCTGGGATGCTCCTGGGCTTCTAGGTGCCGGTTCTAGGTGCCGGTTCTAGGTGCCGGTTCTAGGTGCCGGTTCTAGGTGCCGGTTCTAGGTGCCGGTTCTAGGTGCCGGTTCTAGGTGCCGGTTCTAGGCCCTGGTGGTGCTGCTGGGGCGCTCCTCGTGGTCTTGCTGTGCTTCTGGGGGTTCTTCTTTTGCTCCGGGGGTCTCTCAGTGCCCATGGGTTGTTCCTTGGGCTCTTGGGGTCTTCTAGGTGTCTCCGAGTCCCCTTGGAGTGCTCCTGGGGTGTTCCTGAGGGTCTCTGGGTGCCTCTAGGATGTTCTGGGGGTCTTGGGGTGCTCCTGGGTGTCTCTGGGTGCCCACAGGGTGCTCCTGGTGTTCTGGCGTTGCTCTTCGGGTGCTCTTGTTGTGCTCCTGGGGGTCTCTGGGTGCCCACGGGGTGTCCCCGGGGATCTTGGGGTGCTGCTGGATGTTCTTGTTGTGCTCCTTCGGGGTCTCTGGGTGCCCACGGGGTGTTCCCGGGGGTCTCGCGGCGCTCCTGGGTTTCTCTAGGTGCTCACAGGATACTCGTGGGCATCTTGGGGTGCTGCTGGATGTTCTTGTTGTGCTCCTGGGAGCCTTGGGGTGTTCTAGGTGCCTCTGGGTAGCCTTGGGGTTCCCCTGGGGTGCTCCTGGAGGATTGTGGGCAGTCCTTGTGTCTCCTGAGTGCCTGTGGGGTGCTCCTGGGGATCTCTGGGGGCCCGTGGGGTGCTCCTGGGAGTCTCTAGGTCCCCATGGGGTGTTCCTGGGGGTCTTGGGGTGCTCCTGGGTGTCTCTGAATCGTTGGTGATTTACAGCAAATAATTTGCTCTGCATCCAGAGATATTTCTGAGAAGGGATTCTTCCAGGATCTAATTCTGCTTTGTTGTTCAGTCCTACCCAGAACAGAGTTGTGTCAGAAGTGAGGTAGCATGCGTGGTGTTCCTAGAAATGAAGTCTGACCCCATAGCATTTTGGGTTTTTGAGAGGAAACCAAAGCACATCATTTTGAATCATGATATTTTCGTTGCGTTGAATGATCTACTGTTCCTGCGTCGCTTGTGATGACATCTATCTTTGTCTATCTACGCCCTAGAAAAAGTAAGTTGAAGTCCCTGCCTGGTCCCATTGCTGATGCAATAGCTGCAACTGTAGGAAAAACTTCTTTACTGAAAGAGTGGTCAGGCCTTGGAACAGGCTGCCCAGGGAAGTGGTTGGGTCACCAACCCTGGAAGTATTTAAAAGACGTGTAGAGGAGGTGCTTAGGGACGTGGTTTAGTGGGCGTGGCGGTGTTGGGTTGACGGTTGGACTCGATGGTCTTAGAGGTCTTTTCCAACCTTAAGGAGTCTAGGATTGATTCCAAAAGAGCAGGTATGGTGGTTTGCTGTGAGGGTGGCTTTCTCTGTTTGGTGCTTGGCATGCTGTAAAGTGAAGGCAGGTGAGAAAACTGCCTGCTGCTCCTCTGGCTGCCTTGATGGCTCTGGTGGTTGGCCCCGCCCGTTCCCAGGGGATTGTGGGAAGGGCGGTGGGCGGGGCCTGGGGGAGATGAGCTACAGCCTCTCCTCAGGGAGCTCATTCTGCTGCTGGGCTTCTCTGGAGGCGGTGGTCTGCTGTTGCTTCAGTTGATTGCAGCTTTTGAGCTGTCTAAGCTATTTGGGTAGTCTTGTTTTGAGATTTAGGGAAGCAGAGGGGTCTGTTTAAGCTAAGGGCTTCAGGACCAGGCAAGGTTCAGCTGCATCTAGAGCAGAAAGGAGACTCGTATGCAGCTTTTCTCTTTATTTTTTTTTTTTTCCCAGGTGGGTCAATTTGTATTGGGTGTTCAGAGGTGGCAAGATGTATGGTTTTGGTTCCTAATCTGGTTTTGGTTTTTATTTTATTCCAGGTGCATTGTATTGTTTTGGAATTGCTGACTTTATTGAAGATGGAACCTTGTTTTTTTCCACCAGTTTTGCTGTCTATTGCAGAAGCTGTTGACATCATCTCTGGCTAGGAGCGACTGTGAGACTATTTAGCAGGGTTTGAGGTGAGCATCTTGTATGCATCTGTCTATGGAGTTGTAGCGTTGTTCAAGAAAGCAGCAGGGACATAAGGCATCGTGTCTTTCAGCGTATGGAACGGCTCGTGGCCTTCGCCCACAGAGTATCATGTTGTCCCTAGAAGCGATGCGGCTGGCGGCCGGCCCCTCGTGGATGATAAGCGTCAGGACTTGACTTCTTTTGTGGGGCTGTAGCAGAGGTCAGAGTCTGTGGGAAGGTGGGAGGTGGGAGGTGCTCGCAGAAGCCTGGGCATAGCTGGGCAGAGCAGCTCCCGAGGAGCGGCCGACACAGGCGCTTGAGGGGTGCAAATCCAGGGCAGGAGCTGTCAGGAAGGAGCGGGGTTCCTTCGCTGGCAGTTCAGGAGAAGAGAAGGGGTTTCTAAACTTTTGGGACCAGGGGATGGTTGGGAAAGGGAGGTGTGTTCCCGAGCCTTACTGAGATGGGTTTTGCAGTTGGATTTGGGTGTCGCTGAGGGTCTGTTCTGTTGGAGTGTCTGTGCAGCCGACGGGAGATACAGCAAAGTCGTGGGAGATGCAGAGGAAACCGTCCGGGCCTCCACATCACAAGGTAGAGGGCTGAACGTCAGGCAAGTCTCATCTCGGAAAGCATTAGGTATGTTAAGGTCCATCAAAAAATCGCCTCCAGGACTGGGAGGTCTCTACGGGCTGCGTTTGGGGTGTTCCTGGGGCTGCTCCCGGGGGTCTCTGGGTGCCCAGAGGATGCTCCTGAGGGTCTTGGGGTGCTTGTGGGCGTTCTTGCGGTGCTCCTGGGGGTCTCTGTGTGCTCCCAGTATGCTCCTGGTGGTCTTGGGGTGCTCCTGGGGCCCTCTGGGTGCCCGCAGGATGCTCTTGGGAGTCTTGGGGTGGTCTTGGCGGTCTAGGGGTGCTGCGGGGCATCTGTAGGTGCCCCTGGGTCGTTGCTGGGTGCCTTGGGATGCTCCTGGGGTTCTAGGTGCCGGTTCTAGGTGCCGGTTCTAGGTGCCGGTTCTAGGTGCCGGTTCTAGGTGCCGGTTCTAGGCCCTGGTGGTGCTGCTGGGGCGCTCCTCGTGGTCTTGCTGTGCTTCTGGGGGTTCTTCTTTTGCTCCTGGGGTCTCTGAGTGCCCATGGGTTGTTCCTTGGGCTCTTGGGGTCTTCTAGGTGTCTCCGAGTCCCCTTGGAGTGCTCCTGGGGTGTTCCTGAGGGTCTCTGGGTGCCTCTAGGATGTTCTGGGGGTCTTGGGGTGCTCCTGGGTGTCTCTGGGTGCCCACAGGGTGCTCCTGGTGTTCTGGCGTTGCTCTTCGGGTGCTCTTGGGGGGCTCCTGGGGGTCTCTGGGTGCCCACGGGGTGTCCCCGGGGATCTTGGGGTGCTGCTGGATGTTCTTGTTGTGCTCCTGGGGGTCCCTGGGTGCCCTTGGGGTGTTCCCGGGGGTCTCGCGGCGCTCCTGGGTTTCTCTAGGTGCTCACAGGATACTCGTGGGCATCTTGGGGTGCTGCTGGATGTTCTTGTTGTGCTCCTGGGAGCCTCGGGGTGTTCTAGGTGCCTCTGGGTAGCCTTGGGGTTCCCCTGGGGTGCTCCTGGAGGATTGTGGGCAGTCCTTGTGTCTCCTGAGTGCCTGTGGGGTGCTCCTGGGGATCTCTGGGGGCCCGTGGGGTGCTCCTGGGAGTCTCTAGGTCCCCATGGGGTGTTCCTGGGGGTCTTGGGGTGCTCCTGGGTGTCTCTGAATCGTTGGTGATTTACAGCAAATAATTTGCTCTGCATCCAGAGATATTTCTGAGAAGGGATTCTTCCAGGATCTAATTCTGCTTTGTTGTTCAGTCCTACCCAGAACAGAGTTGTGTCAGAAGTGAGGTAGCATGCGTGGTGTTCCTAGAAATGAAGTCTGACCCCATAGCATTTTGGGTTTTTGAGAGGAAACCAAAGCACATCGTTTTGAATCATGATATTTTCGTTGCGTTGAATGATCTACTGTTCCTGCGTCGCTTGTGATGACATCTATCTTTGTCTATCTACGCCCTAGAAAAAGTAAGTTGAAGTCCCTGCCTGGTCCCATTGCTGATGCAATAGCTGCAACTGTAGGAAAAACTTCTTTACTGAAAGAGTGGTCAGGCCTTGGAACAGGCTGCCCAGGGAAGTGGTTGGGTCACCAACCCTGGAAGTATTGAAAAGACGTGTAGAGGAGGTGCTTAGGGACGTGGTTTAGTGGGCGTGGTGGTGTTGGGTTGACGGTTGGACTCGATGGTCTTAGAGGTCTTTTCCAACCTTAAGGAGTCTAGGATTGATTCCAAAAGAGCAGGTATGGTGGTTTGCTGTGAGGGTGGCTTTCTCTGTTTGGTGCTTGGCATGCTGTAAAGTGAAGGCAGGTGAGAAAACTGCCTGCTGCTCCTCTGGCTGCCTTGATGGCTCTGGTGGTTGGCCCCGCCCGTTCCCAGGGGATTGTGGGAAGGGCGGTGGGCGGGGCCTGGGGGAGATGAGCTACAGCCTCTCCTCAGGGAGCTCATGCTGCTGCTGGGCTTCTCTGGAGGCGGTGGTCTGCTGTTGCTTCAGTTGATTGCAGCTTTTGAGCTGTCTAAGCTATTTGGGTAGTCTTGTTTTGAGATTTAGGGAAGCAGAGGGGTCTGTTTAAGCTAAGGGCTTCAGGACCAGGCAAGGTTCAGCTGCATCTAGAGCAGAAAGGAGACTCGTATGCAGCTTTTCTTTTTTTTTTTTTTTTCCAGGTGGGTCAATTTGTATTGGGTGTTCAGAGGTGGCAAGATGCATGGTTTTGGTTCATAATCTGGTTTGGGTTTTTATTTTATTCCAGGTGCATTGTATTGTTTTGGAATTCCTGACTTTATTGAAGATGGAACCTTGTTTTTTTCCACCAGTTTTGCTGTCTATTGCAGAAGCTGTTGACATCATCTCTGGCTAGGAGCGACTGTGAGACTATTTAACAGGGGTTGAGGTGAGCATCTTGTATGCCTCTGTCTATGGAGTTGTAGCGTTGTTCAAGAAAGCAGCAGGGACATAAGGCATGGTGTCTTTCAGCGTATGGAACGGCTCGTGGCCTTCGCCCACAGAGTATCATGTTGTCCCTAGAAGCGATGCGGCTGGCGGCCGGCCCCTCGTGGATGAGAAGCGTCAGGACTTGACTTCTTTTGTGGGGCTGTAGCAGAGGTCAGAGTCTGTGGGAAGGTGGGAGGTGCTCGCAGAAGCCTGGGCATAGCTGGGCAGAGCAGCTCCCGAGGAGCGGCCGACACAGGGGCTTGAGGGGTGCAAATCCAGGGCAGGAGCTGTCAGGAAGGAGCGGGGTTCCTTCGCTGGCAGTTCAGGAGAAGAGAAGGGGTTTCTAAACTTTTGGGACCAGGGGATGGTTGGGAAAGGGAGGTGTGTTCCCGAGCCTTACTGAGATGGGTTTTGCAGTTGGATTTGGGTGTCGCTGAGGGTCTGTTCTGTTGGAGTGTCTGTGCAGCCGACGAGAGATACAGCAAAGTCGTGGGAGATGCAGAGGAAACCGTCCGGGCCTCCACATCACAAGGTAGAGGGCTGAACGTCAGGCAAGTCTCATCTCGGAAAGCATTAGGTATGTTAAGGTCCATCAAAAAATCGCCTCCAGGACTGGGAGGTCTCTACGGGCTGCGTTTGGGGTGCTCCTGGGGCTGCTTCCGGGGGTCTCTGGGTGCCCAGAGGATGCTCCTGAGGTCTTGGGGTGCTTGTGGGCGTTCTTGCGGTGCTCCTGGGGGTCTCTGTGTGCTCCCAGTATGCTCCTGGGGGTCTTGGGGTGCTCCTGGGGCCCTCTGGGTGCCCGCAGGATGCTCTTGGGAGTCTTGGGGTGGTCTTGGCGGTCTAGGGGTGCTGCGGGGCATCTGTAGGTGCCCCTGGGTCGTTGCTGGGTGCCTTGGGATGCTCCTGGGGTTCTAGGTGCCGGTTCTAGGTGCCGGTTCTAGGCCCTGGTGGTGCTGCTGGGGCGCTCCTCGTGGTCTTGCTGTGCTTCTGGGGGTTCTTCTTTTGCTCCTGGGGTCTCTGAGTGCCCATGGGTTGTTCCTTGGGCTCTTGGGGTCTTCTAGGTGTCTCCGAGTCCCCTTGGAGTGCTCCTGGGGTGTTCCTGAGGGTCTCTGGGTGCCTCTAGGATGTTCTGGGGGTCTTGGGGTGCTCCTGGGTGTCTCTGGGTGCCCACAGGGTGCTCCTGGTGTTCTGGCGTTGCTCTTCGGGTGCTCTTGGGGGGCTCCTGGGGGTCTCTGGGTGCCCACGGGGTGTCCCCGGGGATCTTGGGGTGCTGCTGGATGTTCTTGTTGTGCTCCTGGGGGTCCCTGGGTGCCCTTGGGGTGTTCCCGGGGGTCTTGTGGCGCTCCTGGGTTTCTCTAGGTGCTCACAGGATACTCGTGGGCATCTTGGGGTGCTGCTGGATGTTCTTGTTGTGCTCCTGGGAGCCTCGGGGTGTTCTAGGTGCCTCTGGGTAGCCTTGGGGTTCCCCTGGGGTGCTCCTGGAGGATTGTGGGCAGTCCTTGTGTCTCCTGAGTGCCTGTGGGGTGCTCCTGGGGATCTCTGGGGGCCCGTGGGGTGCTCCTGGGAGTCTCTAGGTCCCCATGGGGTGTTCCTGGGGGTCTTGGGGTGCTCCTGGGTGTCTCTGAATCGTTGGTGATTTACAGCAAATAATTTGCTCTGCATCCAGAGATATTTCTGAGAAGGGATTCTTCCAGGATCTAATTCTGCTTTGTTGTTCAGTCCTACCCAGAACAGAGTTGTGTCAGAAGTGAGGTAGCATGCGTGGTGTTCCTAGAAATGAAGTCTGACCCCATAGCATTTTGGGTTTTTGAGAGGAAACCAAAGCACATCGTTTTGAATCATGATATTTTCGTTGCGTTGAATGATCTACTGTTCCTGCGTCGCTTGTGATGACATCTATCTTTGTCTATCTACGCCCTAGAAAAAGTAAGTTGAAGTCCCTGCCTGGTCCCATTGCTGATGCAATAGCTGCAACTGTAGGAAAAACTTCTTTACTGAAAGAGTGGTCAGGCCTTGGAACAGGCTGCCCAGGGAAGTGGTTGGGTCACCAACCCTGGAAGTATTGAAAAGACGTGTAGAGGAGGTGCTTAGGGACGTGGTTTAGTGGGCGTGGTGGTGTTGGGTTGACGGTTGGACTCGATGGTCTTAGAGGTCTTTTCCAACCTTAAGGAGTCTAGGATTGATTCCAAAAGAGCAGGTATGGTGGTTTGCTGTGAGGGTGGCTTTCTCTGTTTGGTGCTTGGCATGCTGTAAAGTGAAGGCAGGTGAGAAAACTGCCTGCTGCTCCTCTGGCTGCCTTGATGGCTCTGGTGGTTGGCCCCGCCCGTTCCCAGGGGATTGTGGGAAGGGCGGTGGGCGGGGCCTGGGGGAGATGAGCTACAGCCTCTCCTCAGGGAGCTCATGCTGCTGCTGGGCTTCTCTGGAGGCGGTGGTCTGCTGTTGCTTCAGTTGATTGCAGCTTTTGAGCTGTCTAAGCTATTTGGGTAGTCTTGTTTTGAGATTTAGGGAAGCAGAGGGGTCTGTTTAAGCTAAGGGCTTCAGGACCAGGCAAGGTTCAGCTGCATCTAGAGCAGAAAGGAGACTCGTATGCAGCTTTTCTTTTTTTTTTTTTTTTCCAGGTGGGTCAATTTGTATTGGGTGTTCAGAGGTGGCAAGATGCATGGTTTTGGTTCATAATCTGGTTTGGGTTTTTATTTTATTCCAGGTGCATTGTATTGTTTTGGAATTCCTGACTTTATTGAAGATGGAACCTTGTTTTTTTCCACCAGTTTTGCTGTCTATTGCAGAAGCTGTTGACATCATCTCTGGCTAGGAGCGACTGTGAGACTATTTAACAGGGGTTGAGGTGAGCATCTTGTATGCCTCTGTCTATGGAGTTGTAGCGTTGTTCAAGAAAGCAGCAGGGACATAAGGCATGGTGTCTTTCAGCGTATGGAACGGCTCGTGGCCTTCGCCCACAGAGTATCATGTTGTCCCTAGAAGCGATGCGGCTGGCGGCCGGCCCCTCGTGGATGAGAAGCGTCAGGACTTGACTTCTTTTGTGGGGCTGTAGCAGAGGTCAGAGTCTGTGGGAAGGTGGGAGGTGCTCGCAGAAGCCTGGGCATAGCTGGGCAGAGCAGCTCCCGAGGAGCGGCCGACACAGGGGCTTGAGGGGTGCAAATCCAGGGCAGGAGCTGTCAGGAAGGAGCGGGGTTCCTTCGCTGGCAGTTCAGGAGAAGAGAAGGGGTTTCTAAACTTTTGGGACCAGGGGATGGTTGGGAAAGGGAGGTGTGTTCCCGAGCCTTACTGAGATGGGTTTTGCAGTTGGATTTGGGTGTCGCTGAGGGTCTGTTCTGTTGGAGTGTCTGTGCAGCCGACGAGAGATACAGCAAAGTCGTGGGAGATGCAGAGGAAACCGTCCGGGCCTCCACATCACAAGGTAGAGGGCTGAACGTCAGGCAAGTCTCATCTCGGAAAGCATTAGGTATGTTAAGGTCCATCAAAAAATCGCCTCCAGGACTGGGAGGTCTCTACGGGCTGCGTTTGGGGTGCTCCTGGGGCTGCTTCCGGGGGTCTCTGGGTGCCCAGAGGATGCTCCTGAGGTCTTGGGGTGCTTGTGGGCGTTCTTGCGGTGCTCCTGGGGGTCTCTGTGTGCTCCCAGTATGCTCCTGGGGGTCTTGGGGTGCTCCTGGGGCCCTCTGGGTGCCCGCAGGATGCTCTTGGGAGTCTTGGGGTGGTCTTGGCGGTCTAGGGGTGCTGCGGGGCATCTGTAGGTGCCCCTGGGTCGTTGCTGGGTGCCTTGGGATGCTCCTGGGGTTCTAGGTGCCGGTTCTAGGTGCCGGTTCTAGGCCCTGGTGGTGCTGCTGGGGCGCTCCTCGTGGTCTTGCTGTGCTTCTGGGGGTTCTTCTTTTGCTCCTGGGGTCTCTGAGTGCCCATGGGTTGTTCCTTGGGCTCTTGGGGTCTTCTAGGTGTCTCCGAGTCCCCTTGGAGTGCTCCTGGGGTGTTCCTGAGGGTCTCTGGGTGCCTCTAGGATGTTCTGGGGGTCTTGGGGTGCTCCTGGGTGTCTCTGGGTGCCCACAGGGTGCTCCTGGTGTTCTGGCGTTGCTCTTCGGGTGCTCTTGGGGGGCTCCTGGGGGTCTCTGGGTGCCCACGGGGTGTCCCCGGGGATCTTGGGGTGCTGCTGGATGTTCTTGTTGTGCTCCTGGGGGTCCCTGGGTGCCCTTGGGGTGTTCCCGGGGGTCTTGTGGCGCTCCTGGGTTTCTCTAGGTGCTCACAGGATACTCGTGGGCATCTTGGGGTGCTGCTGGATGTTCTTGTTGTGCTCCTGGGAGCCTCGGGGTGTTCTAGGTGCCTCTGGGTAGCCTTGGGGTTCCCCTGGGGTGCTCCTGGAGGATTGTGGGCAGTCCTTGTGTCTCCTGAGTGCCTGTGGGGTGCTCCTGGGGATCTCTGGGGGCCCGTGGGGTGCTCCTGGGAGTCTCTAGGTCCCCATGGGGTGTTCCTGGGGGTCTTGGGGTGCTCCTGGGTGTCTCTGAATCGTTGGTGATTTACAGCAAATAATTTGCTCTGCATCCAGAGATATTTCTGAGAAGGGATTCTTCCAGGATCTAATTCTGCTTTGTTGTTCAGTCCTACCCAGAACAGAGTTGTGTCAGAAGTGAGGTAGCATGCGTGGTGTTCCTAGAAATGAAGTCTGACCCCATAGCATTTTGGGTTTTTGAGAGGAAACCAAAGCACATCATTTTGAATCATGATATTTTCGTTGCGTTGAATGATCTACTGTTCCTGCGTCGCTTGTGATGACATCTATCTTTGTCTATCTACGCCCTAGAAAAAGTAAGTTGAAGTCCCTGCCTGGTCCCATTGCTGATGCAATAGCTGCAACTGTAGGAAAAACTTCTTTACTGAAAGAGTGGTCAGGCCTTGGAACAGGCTGCCCAGGGAAGTGGTTGGGTCACCAACCCTGGAAGTATTGAAAAGACGTGTAGAGGAGGTGCTTAGGGACGTGGTTTAGTGGGCGTGGTGGTGTTGGGTTGACGGTTGGACTCGATGGTCTTAGAGGTCTTTTCCAACCTTAAGGAGTCTAGGATTGATTCCAAAAGAGCAGGTATGGTGGTTTGCTGTGAGGGTGGCTTTCTCTGTTTGGTGCTTGGCATGCTGTAAAGTGAAGGCAGGTGAGAAAACTGCCTACTGCTCCTCTGGCTGCCTTGATGGCTCTGGTGGTTGGCCCCGCCCGTTCCCAGGGGATTGTGGGAAGGGCGGTGGGCGGGGCCTGGGGGAGATGAGCTACAGCCTCTCCTCAGGGAGCTCATGCTGCTGCTGGGCTTCTCTGGAGGCGGTGGTCTGCTGTTGCTTCAGTTGATTGCAGCTTTTGAGCTGTCTAAGCTATTTGGGTAGTCTTGTTTTGAGATTTAGGGAAGCAGAGGGGTCTGTTTAAGCTAAGGGCTTCAGGACCAGGCAAGGTTCAGCTGCATCTAGAGCAGAAAGGAGACTTGTATGCAGCTTTTCTTTTTTTCTTTTTTCCCAGGTGGGTCAATTTGTATTGGGTGTTCAGAGGTGGCAAGATGTATGGTTTTGGTTCATAATCTGGTTTTGGTTTTTATTTTATTCCAGGTGCATTGTATTGTTTTGGCATTCCTGACTTTATTGAAGATGGAACCTTGTTTTTTTCCACCAGTTTTGCTGTCTATTGCAGAAGCTGTTGACATCATCTCTGGCTAGGAGCGACTGTGAGACTATTTAGCAGGGGTTGAGGTGAGCATCTTGTATGCCTCTGTCTATGGAGTTGTAGCGTTGTTCAAGAAAGCAGCAGGGACATAAGGCATGGTGTCTTTCAGCGTATGGAACGGCTCGTGGCCTTCGCCCACAGAGTATCATGTTGTCCCTAGAAGCGATGCGGCTGGCGGCCGGCCCCTCGTGGATGAGAAGCGTCAGGACTTGACTTCTTTTGTGGGGCTGTAGCAGAGGTCAGAGTCTGTGGGAAGGTGGGAGGTGCTCGCAGAAGCCTGGGCATAGCTGGGCAGAGCAGCTCCCGAGGAGCGGCCGACACAGGGGCTTGAGGGCTGCAAATCCAGGGCAGGAGCTGTCAGGAAGGAGCGGGGTTCCTTCGCTGGCAGTTCAGGAGAAGAGAAGGGGTTTCTAAACTTTTGGGACCAGGGGATGGTTGGGAAAGGGAGGTGTGTTCCCGAGCCTTACTGAGATGGGTTTTGCAGTTGGATTTGGGTGTCGCTGAGGGTCTGTTCTGTTGGAGTGTCTGTGCAGCCGACGAGAGATACAGCAAAGTCGTGGGAGATGCAGAGGAAACCGTCCGGGCCTCCACATCACAAGGTAGAGGGCTGAACGTCAGGCAAGTCTCATGTCGGAAAGCATTAGGTATGTTAAGGTCCATCAAAAAATCGCCTCCAGGACTGGGAGGTCTCTACGGGCTGCGTTTGGGGTGCTCCTGGGGCTGCTCCCGGGGGTCTCTGGGTGCCCAGAGGATGCTCCTGAGGTCTTGGGGTGCTTGTGGGCGTTCTTGCGGTGCTCCTGGGGGTCTCTGTGTGCTCCCAGTATGCTCCTGGGGGTCTTGGGGTGCTCCTGGGGCCCTCTGGGTGCCCGCAGGATGCTCTTGGGAGTCTTGGGGTGGTCTTGGCGGTCTAGGGGTGCTGCGGGGCATCTGTAGGTGCCCCTGGGTCGTTGCTGGGTGCCTTGGGATGCTCCTGGGCTTCTAGGTGCCGGTTCTAGGTGCCGGTTCTAGGTGCCGGTTCTAGGTGCCGGTTCTAGGTGCCGGTTCTAGGTGCCGGTTCTAGGCCCTGGTGGTGCTGCTGGGGCGCTCCTCGTGGTCTTGCTGTGCTTCTGGGGGTTCTTCTTTTGCTCCTGGGGTCTCTCAGTGCCCATGGGTTGTTCCTTGGGCTCTTGGGGTCTTCTAGGTGTCTCCGAGTCCCCTTGGAGTGCTCCTGGGGTGTTCCTGAGGGTCTCTGGGTGCCTCTAGGATGTTCTGGGGGTCTTGGGGTGCTCCTGGGTGTCTCTGGGTGCCCACAGGGTGCTCCTGGTGTTCTGGCGTTGCTCTTCGGGTGCTCTTGGGGGGCTCCTGGGGGTCTCTGGGTGCCCACGGGGTGTCCCCGGGGATCTTGGGGTGCTGCTGGATGTTCTTGTTGTGCTCCTGGGGGTCCCTGGGTGCCCTTGGGGTGTTCCCGGGGGTCTTGCGGCGCTCCTGGGTTTCTCTAGGTGCTCACAGGATACTCGTGGGCATCTTGGGGTGCTGCTGGATGTTCTTGTTGTGCTCCTGGGAGCCTCGGGGTGTTCTAGGTGCCTCTGGGTAGCCTTGGGGTTCCCCTGGGGTGCTCCTGGAGGATTGTGGGCAGTCCTTGTGTCTCCTGAGTGCCTGTGGGGTGCTCCTGGGGATCTCTGGGGGCCCGTGGGGTGCTCCTGGGAGTCTCTAGGTCCCCATGGGGTGTTCCTGGGGGTCTTGGGGTGCTCCTGGGTGTCTCTGAATCCTTGGTGATTTACAGCAAATAATTTGCTCTGCATCCAGAGATATTTCTGAGAAGGGATTCTTCCAGGATCTAATTCTGCTTTGTTGTTCAGTCCTACCCAGAACAGAGTTGTGTCAGAAGTGAGGTAGCATGCGTGGTGTTCCTAGAAATGAAGTCTGACCCCATAGCATTTTGGGTTTTTGAGAGGAAACCAAAGCACATCATTTTGAATCATGATATTTTCGTTGCGTTGAATGATCTACTGTTCCTGCGTCGCTTGTGATGACATCTATCTTTGTCTATCTACGCCCTAGAAAAAGTAAGTTGAAGTCCCTGCCTGGTCCCATTGCTGATGCAATAGCTGCAACTGTAGGAAAAACTTCTTTACTGAAAGAGTGGTCAGGCCTTGGAACAGGCTGCCCAGGGAAGTGGTTGGGTCACCAACCCTGGAAGTATTGAAAAGACGTGTAGAGGAGGTGCTTAGGGACGTGGTTTAGTGGGCGTGGTGGTGTTGGGTTGACGGTTGGACTCGATGGTCTTAGAGGTCTTTTCCAACCTTAAGGAGTCTAGGATTGATTCCAAAAGAGCAGGTATGGTGGTTTGCTGTGAGGGTGGCTTTCTCTGTTTGGTGCTTGGCATGCTGTAAACTGAAGGCAGGTGAGAAAACTGCCTGCTGCTCCTCTGGCTGCCTTGATGGCTCTGGTGGTTGGCCCCGCCCGTTCCCAGGGGATTGTGGGAAGGGCGGTGGGCGGGGCCTGGGGGAGATGAGCTACAGCCTCTCCTCAGGGAGCTCATTCTGCTGCTGGGCTTCTCTGGAGGCGGTGGTCTGCTGTTGCTTCAGTTGATTGCAGCTTTTGAGCTGTCTAAGCTATTTGGGTAGTCTTGTTTTGAGATTTAGGGAAGCAGAGGGGTCTGTTTAAGCTAAGGGCTTCAGGACCAGGCAAGGTTCAGCTGCATCTAGAGCAGAAAGGAGACTTGTATGCAGCTTTTCTTTTTTTCTTTTTTCCCAGGTGGGTCAATTTGTATTGGGTGTTCAGAGGTGGCAAGATGTATGGTTTTGGTTCATAATCTGGTTTTGGTTTTTATTTTATTCCAGGTGCATTGTATTGGTTTGGAATTCCTGACTTTATTGAAGATGGAACCTTGTTTTTTTCCACCAGTTTTGCTGTCTATTGCAGAAGCTGTTGACATCATCTCTGGCTAGGAGCGACTGTGAGACTATTTAGCAGGGCTTGAGGTGAGCATCTTGTATGCCTCTGTCTATGGAGTTGTAGCGTTGTTCAAGAAAGCAGCAGGGACATAAGGCATGGTGTCTTTCAGCGTATGGAACGGCTCGTGGCCTTCGCCCACAGAGTATCATGTTGTCCCTAGAAGCGATGCGGCTGGCGGCCGGCCCCTCGTGGATGAGAAGCGTCAGGACTTGACTTCTTTTGTGGGGCTGTAGCAGAGGTCAGAGTCTGTGGGAAGGTGGGAGGTGCTCGCAGAAGCCTGGGCATAGCTGGGCAGAGCAGCTCCCGAGGAGCGGCCGACACAGGGGCTTGAGGGGTGCAAATCCAGGGCAGGAGCTGTCAGGAAGGAGCGGGGTTCCGTCGCTGGCAGTTCAGGAGAAGAGAAGGGGTTTCTAAACTTTTGGGACCAGGGGATGGTTGGGAAAGGGAGGTGTGTTCCCGAGCCTTACTGAGATGGGTTTTGCAGTTGGATTTGGGTGTCGCTGAGGGTCTGTTCTGTTGGAGTGTCTGTGCAGCCGACGAGAGATACAGCAAAGTCGTGGGAGATGCAGAGGAAACCGTCCGGGCCTCCACATCACAAGGTAGAGGGCTGAACGTCAGGCAAGTCTCATCTCGGAAAGCATTAGGTATGTTAAGGTCCATCAAAAAATAGCCTCCAGGACTGGGAGGTCTCTACGGGCTGCGTTTGGGGTGCTCCTGGGGCTGCTCCCGGGGGTCTCTGGGTGCCCAGAGGATGCTCCTGAGGTCTTGGGGTGCTTGTGGGCGTTCTTGCGGTGCTCCTGGGGGTCTCTGTGTGCTCCCAGTATGCTCCTGGGGGTCTTGGGGTGCTCCTGGGGCCCTCTGGGTGCCCGCAGGATGCTCTTGGGAGTCTTGGGGTGGTCTTGGCGGTCTAGGGGTGCTGCGGGGCATCTGTAGGTGCCCCTGGGTCGTTGCTGGGTGCCTTGGGATGCTCCTGGGCTTCTAGGTGCCGGTTCTAGGTGCCGGTTCTAGGTGCCGGTTCTAGGTGCCGGTTCTAGGCCCTGGTGGTGCTGCTGGGGCGCTCCTCGTGGTCTTGCTGTGCTTCTGGGGGTTCTTCTTTTGCTCCTGGGGTCTCTCAGTGCCCATGGGTTGTTCCTTGGGCTCTTGGGGTCTTCTAGGTGTCTCCGAGTCCCCTTGGAGTGCTCCTGGGGTGTTCCTGAGGGTCTCTGGGTGCCTCTAGGATGTTCTGGGGGTCTTGGGGTGCTCCTGGGTGTCTCTGGGTGCCCACAGGGTGCTCCTGGTGTTCTGGCGTTGCTCTTCGGGTGCTCTTGGGGGGCTCCTGGGGGTCTCTGGGTGCCCACGGGGTGTCCCCGGGGATCTTGGGGTGCTGCTGGATGTTCTTGTTGTGCTCCTGGGGGTCCCTGGGTGCCCTTGGGGTGTTCCCGGGGGTCTTGCGGCGCTCCTGGGTTTCTCTAGGTGCTCACAGGATACTCGTGGGCATCTTGGGGTGCTGCTGGATGTTCTTGTTGTGCTCCTGGGAGCCTCGGGGTGTTCTAGGTGCCTCTGGGTAGCCTTGGGGTTCCCCTGGGGTGCTCCTGGAGGATTGTGGGCAGTCCTTGTGTCTCCTGAGTGCCTGTGGGGTGCTCCTGGGGATCTCTGGGGGCCCGTGGGGTGCTCCTGGGAGTCTCTAGGTCCCCATGGGGTGTTCCTGGGGGTCTTGGGGTGCTCCTGGGTGTCTCTGAATCGTTGGTGATTTACAGCAAATAATTTGCTCTGCATCCAGAGATATTTCTGAGAAGGGATTCTTCCAGGATCTAATTCTGCTTTGTTGTTCAGTCCTACCCAGAACAGAGTTGTGTCAGAAGTGAGGTAGCATGCGTGGTGTTCCTAGAAATGAAGTCTGACCCCATAGCATTTTGGGTTTTTGAGAGGAAACCAAAGCACATCTTTTTGAATCATGATATTTTCGTTGCGTTGAATGATCTACTGTTCCTGCGTCGCTTGTGATGACATCTATCTTTGTCTATCTACGCCCTAGAAAAAGTAAGTTGAAGTCCCTGCCTGGTCCCATTGCTGATGCAATAGCTGCAACTGTAGGAAAAACTTCTTTACTGAAAGAGTGGTCAGGCCTTGGAACAGGCTGCCCAGGGAAGTGGTTGGGTCACCAACCCTGGAAGTATTGAAAAGACGTGTAGAGGAGGTGCTTAGGGACGTGGTTTAGTGGGCGTGGTGGTGTTGGGTTGACGGTTGGACTCGATGGTCTTAGAGGTCTTTTCCAACCTTAAGGAGTCTAGGATTGATTCCAAAAGAGCAGGTATGGTGGTTTGCTGTGAGGGTGGCTTTCTCTGTTTGGTGCTTGGCATGCTGTAAACTGAAGGCAGGTGAGAAAACTGCCTGCTGCTCCTCTGGCTGCCTTGATGGCTCTGGTGGTTGGCCCCGCCCGTTCCCAGGGGATTGTGGGAAGGGCGGTGGGCGGGGCCTGGGGGAGATGAGCTACAGCCTCTCCTCAGGGAGCTCATTCTGCTGCTGGGCTTCTCTGGAGGCGGTGGTCTGCTGTTGCTTCAGTTGATTGCAGCTTTTGAGCTGTCTAAGCTATTTGGGTAGTCTTGTTTTGAGATTTAGGGAAGCAGAGGGGTCTGTTTAAGCTAAGGGCTTCAGGACCAGGCAAGGTTCAGCTGCATCTAGAGCAGAAAGGAGACTTGTATGCAGCTTTTCTTTTTTTCTTTTTTCCCAGGTGGGTCAATTTGTATTGGGTGTTCAGAGGTGGCAAGATGTATGGTTTTGGTTCATAATCTGGTTTTGGTTTTTATTTTATTCCAGGTGCATTGTATTGGTTTGGAATTCCTGACTTTATTGAAGATGGAACCTTGTTTTTTTCCACCAGTTTTGCTGTCTATTGCAGAAGCTGTTGACATCATCTCTGGCTAGGAGCGACTGTGAGACTATTTAGCAGGGCTTGAGGTGAGCATCTTGTATGCCTCTGTCTATGGAGTTGTAGCGTTGTTCAAGAAAGCAGCAGGGACATAAGGCATGGTGTCTTTCAGCGTATGGAACGGCTCGTGGCCTTCGCCCACAGAGTATCATGTTGTCCCTAGAAGCGATGCGGCTGGCGGCCGGCCCCTCGTGGATGAGAAGCGTCAGGACTTGACTTCTTTTGTGGGGCTGTAGCAGAGGTCAGAGTCTGTGGGAAGGTGGGAGGTGCTCGCAGAAGCCTGGGCATAGCTGGGCAGAGCAGCTCCCGAGGAGCGGCCGACACAGGGGCTTGAGGGGTGCAAATCCAGGGCAGGAGCTGTCAGGAAGGAGCGGGGTTCCGTCGCTGGCAGTTCAGGAGAAGAGAAGGGGTTTCTAAACTTTTGGGACCAGGGGATGGTTGGGAAAGGGAGGTGTGTTCCCGAGCCTTACTGAGATGGGTTTTGCAGTTGGATTTGGGTGTCGCTGAGGGTCTGTTCTGTTGGAGTGTCTGTGCAGCCGACGAGAGATACAGCAAAGTCGTGGGAGATGCAGAGGAAACCGTCCGGGCCTCCACATCACAAGGTAGAGGGCTGAACGTCAGGCAAGTCTCATCTCGGAAAGCATTAGGTATGTTAAGGTCCATCAAAAAATAGCCTGGAGGACTGGGAGGTCTCTACGGGCTGCGTTTGGGGTGCTCCTGGGGCTGCTCCCGGGGGTCTCTGGGTGCCCAGAGGATGCTCCTGAGGTCTTGGGGTGCTTGTGGGCGTTCTTGCGGTGCTCCTGGGGGTCTCTGTGTGCTCCCAGTATGCTCCTGGGGGTCTTGGGGTGCTCCTGGGGCCCTCTGGGTGCCCGCAGGATGCTCTTGGGAGTCTTGGGGTGGTCTTGGCGGTCTAGGGGTGCTGCGGGGCATCTATAGGTGCCCATGGGTTGTTGCTGGGTGCCTTGGGATGCTCCTGGGGTTCTAGGTGCCGGTTCTAGGTGCCGGTTCTAGGTGCCGGTTCTAGGTGCCGGTTCTAGGTGCCCGTTCTAGGTGCCGGTTCTAGGCCCTGGTGGTGCTGCTGGGGCGCTCCTCGTGGTCTTGCTGTGCTTCTGGGGGTTCTTCTTTTGCTCCTGGGGTCTCTCAGTGCCCATGGGTTGTTCCTTGGGCTCTTGGGGTCTTCTAGGTGTCTCCGAGTCCCCTTGGAGTGCTCCTGGGGTGTTCCTGAGGGTCTCTGGGTGCCTCTAGGATGTTCGGGGGGTCTTGGGGTGCTCCTGGGTGTCTCTGGGTGCCCACAGGGTGCTCCTGGTGTTCTGGCGTTGCTCTTCGGGTGCTCTTGGGGGGCTCCTGGGGGTCTCTGGGTGCCCACGGGGTGTCCCCGGGGATCTTGGGGTGCTGCTGGATGTTCTTGTTGTGCTCCTGGGGGTCTCTGGGTGCCCTTGGGGTGTTCCCGGGGGTCTTGCGGCGCTCCTGGGTTTCTCTAGGTGCTCACAGGATACTCGTGGGCATCTTGGGGTGCTACTGGATGTTCTTGTTGTGCTCCTGGGAGCCTTGGGGTGTTCTAGGTGCCTCTGGGTAGCGTTGGGGTTCCCCTGGGGTGCTCCTGGAGGATTGTGGGCAGTCCTTGTGTCTCCTGAGTGCCTGTGGGGTGCTCCTGGGGATCTCTGGGGGCCCGTGGGGTGCTCCTGGGAGTCTCTAGGTCCCCATGGGGTGTTCCTGGGGGTCTTGGGGTGCTCCTGGGTGTCTCTGAATCCTTGGTGATTTACAGCAAATAATTTGCTCTGCATCCAGAGATATTTCTGAGAAGGGATTCTTCCAGGATCTAATTCTGCTTTGTTGTTCAGTCCTACCCAGAACAGAGTTGTGTCAGAAGTGAGGTAGCATGCGTGGTGTTCCTAGAAATGAAGTCTGACCCCATAGCATTTTGGGTTTTTGAGAGGAAACCAAAGCACATCATTTTGAATCATGATATTTTCGTTGCGTTGAATGATCTACTGTTCCTGCGTCGCTTGTGATGACATCTATCTTTGTCTATCTATGCCCTAGAAAAAGTAAGTTGAAGTCCCTGCCTGGTCCCATTGCTGATGCAATAGCTGCAACTGTAGGAAAAACTTCTTTACTGAAAGAGTGGTCAGGCCTTGGAACAGGCTGCCCAGGGAAGTGGTTGGGTCACCAACCCTGGAAGTATTGAAAAGACGTGTAGAGGAGGTGCTTAGGGACGTGGTTTAGTGGGCGTGGTGGTGTTGGGTTGACGGTTGGACTCGATGGTCTTAGAGGTCTTTTCCAACCTTAAGGAGTCTAGGATTGATTCCAAAAGAGCAGGTATGGTGGTTTGCTGTGAGGGTGGCTTTCTCTGTTGGTGCTTGGCATGCTGTAAAGTGAAGGCAGGTGAGAAAACTGCCTGCTGCTCCTCTGGCTGCCTTGATGGCTCTGGTGGTTGGCCCCGCCCGTTCCCAGGGGATTGTGGGAAGGGCGGTGGGCGGGGCCTGGGGGAGATGAGCTACAGCCTCTCCTCAGGGAGCTCATTCTGCTGCTGGGCTTCTCTGGAGGCGGTGGTCTGCTGTTGCTTCAGTTGATTGCAGCTTTTGAGCTGTCTAAGCTATTTGGGTAGTCTTGTTTTGAGATTTAGGGAAGCAGAGGGGTCTGTTTAAGCTAAGGGCTTCAGGACCAGGCAAGGTTCAGCTGCATCTAGAGCAGAAAGGAGACTCGTATGCAGCTTTTCTTTTATTTTTTTTTCCAGGTGGGTCAATTTGTATTGGGTGTTCAGAGGTGGCAAGATGTATGGTTTTGGTTCATAATCTGGTTTTGGTTTTTATTTTATTCCAGGTGCATTGTATTGTTTTGGCATTCCTGACTTTATTGAAGATGGAACCTTGTTTTTTTCCACCAGTTTTGCTGTCTATTGCAGAAGCTGTTGACATCATCTCTGGCTAGGAGCGACTGTGAGACTATTTAACAGGGGTTGAGGTGAGCATCTTGTATGCATCTGTCTATGGAGTTGTAGCGTTGTTCAAGAAAGCAGCAGGGACATAAGGCATCGTGTCTTTCAGCGTATGGAACGGCTCGTGGCCTTCGCCCACAGAGTATCATATTGTCCCTAGCAGCGATGCGGCTGGCGGCCGGCCCCTCGTGGATGATAAGCGTCAGGACTTGACTTCTTTTGTGGGGCTGTAGCAGAGGTCAGAATCTGTGGGAAGGTGGGAGGTGCTCGCAGAAGCCTGGGCATAGCTGGGCAGAGCAGCTCCCGAGGAGTGGCCGACACAGGGGCTTGAGGGCTGCAAATCCAGGGCAGGAGCTGTCAGGAAGGAGCGGGGTTCCTTCGCTGGCAGTTCAGGAGAAGAGAAGGGGTTTCTAAACTTTTGGGACCAGGGGATGGTTGGGAAAGGGAGGTGTGTTCCCGAGCCTTACTGAGATGGGTTTTGCAGTTGGATTTGGGTGTCGCTGAGGGTCTGTTCTGTTGGAGTGTCTGTGCAGCTGACGAGAGATACAGCAAAGTCGTGGGAGATGCAGAGTAAACCGTCCGGGCCTCCACATCACAAGGTAGAGGGCTGAACGTCAGGCAAGTCTCATCTCGGAAAGCATTAGGTATGTTAAGGTTCATCAAAAAATAGCCTCCAGGACTGGGAGGTCTCTATGGGCTGCGTTTGGGGTGCTCCTGGGGCTGCTCCCGGGGGTCTCTGGGTGCCCAGAGGATGCTCCTGAGGGTCTTGGGGTGCTTCTGGGCGTTCTTGCGGTGCTCCTGGGGGTCTCTGTGTGCTCCCAGTATGCTCCTGGGGGTCTTGGGGTGCTCCTGGGGCCCTCTGGGTGCCCGCAGGATGCTCTTGGGAGTCTTGGGGTGGTCTTGGCGGTCTAGGGGTGCTGCGGGGCATCTGTAGGTGCCCCTGGGTCGTTGCTGGGTGCCTTGGGATGCTCCTGGGCTTCTAGGTGCCGGTTCTAGGTGCCGGTTCTAGGTGCCGGTTCTAGGCCCTGGTGGTGCTGCTGGGGCGCTCCTCGTGGTCTTGCTGTGCTTCTGGGGGTTCTTCTTTTGCTCCGGGGGTCTCTCAGTGCCCATGGGTTGTTCCTTGGGCTCTTGGGGTCTTCTAGGTGTCTCCGAGTCCCCTTGGAGTGCTCCTGGGGTGTTCCTGAGGGTCTCTGGGTGCCTCTAGGATGTTCTGGGGGTCTTGGGGTGCTCCTGGGTGTCTCTGGGTGCCCACAGGGTGCTCCTGGTGTTCTGGCATTGCTCTTCGGGTGCTCTTGGGGGGCTCCTGGGGGTCTCTGGGTGCCCACGGGGTGTCCCCGGGGATCTTGGGGTGCTGCTGGGGGTCTCTGGGTGCCCTTGGGGTGTTCCCGGGGGTCTTGCGGCGCTCCTGGGTTTCTCTAGGTGCCTGCAGGATACTCGTGGGCATCTTGGGGTGCTGCTGGATGTTCTTGTTGTGCTCCTGGGAGCCTTGGGGTGTTCTAGGTGCCTCTGGGTAGCCTTGGGGTTCCCCTGGGGTGCTCCTGGAGGATTGTGGGCAGTCCTTGTGTCTCCTGAGTGCCTGTGGGGTGCTCCTGGGGATCTCTGGGTGTCCGCAGGCTGCTCTTGGGAGTCTTGGGGTGGTCTTGGCGGTCTAGGGGTGCTGCGGGGCATCTATAGGTGCCCATGGGTTGTTGCTGGGTGCCTTGGGACGCTCCTGGGGTTCTAGGTGCCGGTTCTAGGCCCTGGTGGTGCTGCTGGGGCGCTCCTCGTGGTCTTGCTGTGCTTCTGGGGGTTCTTCTTTTGCTCCGGGGGTCTCTCAGTGCCCATGGGTTGTTCCTTGGGCTCTTGGGGTCTTCTAGGTGTCTCCGAGTCCCCTTGGAGTGCTCCTGGGGTGTTCCTGAGGGTCTCTGGGTGCCTCTAGGATGTTCTGGGGGTCTTGGGGTGCTCCTGGGTGTCTCTGGGTGCCCACAGGGTGCTCCTGGTGTTCTGGCGTTGCTCTTGGGGTGCTCTTGGGGGGCTCCTGGGGGTCTCTGGGTGCCCACGGGGTGTCCCCGGGGACCTTGGGGTGCTGCTGGATGTTCTTGTTGTGCTGCTGGGGGTCTCTGGGTGCCCTTGGGGTGTTCCCGGGGGTCTTGCGGCGCTCCTGGGTTTCTCTAGGTGCTCACAGGATACTCGTGGGCATCTTGGGGTGCTGCTGGATGTTCTTGTTGTGCTCCTGGGAGCCTTGGGGTGTTCTAGGTGCCTCTGGGTAGCCTTGGGGTTCCCCTGGGGTGCTCCTGGAGGATTGTGGGCAGTCCTTGTGTCTCCTGAGTGCCTGTGGGGTGCTCCTGGGGATCTCTGGGGGCCCGTGGGGTGCTCCTGGGAGTCTCTAGGTCCCCATGGGGTGCTCCTGGGGGTCTTGGGGTGCTCCTGGGTGTCTCTGAATCCTTGGTGATTTACAGCAAATAATTTGCTCTGCATCCAGAGATATTTCTGAGAAGGGATTCTTCCAGGATCTAATTCTGCTTTGTTGTTCAGTCCTACCCAGAACAGAGTTGTGTCAGAAGTGAGGTAGCATGCGTGGTGTTCCTAGAAATGAAGTCTGACCCCATAGCATTTTGGGTTTTTGAGAGGAAACCAAAGCACATCTTTTTGAATCATGATATTTTCGTTGCGTTGAATGATCTACTGTTCCTGCGTCGCTTGTGATGACATCTGTCTTTGTCTATCTACGCCCTAGAAAAAGTAAGTTGAAGTCCCTGCCTCGTCCCATTGCTGATGCAGTAGCTGCAACTGTAGGAAAAATTTCTTTACTGAAAGAGTGGTCAGGCCTTGGAACAGGCTGCCCAGGGAAGTGGTTGGGTCACCAACCCTGGAAGTACTTAAAAGACGTGTAGAGGAGGTGCTTAGGGACGTGGTTTAGTGGGCGTGGTGGTGTTGGGTTGACGGTTGGACTCGATGGTCTTAGAGGTCTTTTCCAACCTTAAGGAGTCTAGGATTGATTCCAAAAGAGCAGGTATGGTGGTTTGCTGTGAGGGTGGCTTTCTCTGTTTGGTGCTTGGCATGCTGTAAAGTGAAGGCAGGTGAGAAAACTGCCTGCTGCTCCTCTGGCTGCCTTGATGGCTCTGGTGGTTGGCCCCGCCCGTTCCCAGGGGATTGTGGGAAGGGCAGTGGGCGGGGCCTGGGGGAGATGAGCTACAGCCTCTCCTCAGGGACCTCATGCTGCTGCTGGGCTTCTCTGGAGGCGGTGGTCTGCTGTTGCTTCAGTTGATTGCAGCTTTTGAGCTGTCTAAGCTATTTGGGTAGTCTTGTTTTGAGATTTAGGGAAGCAGAGGGGTCTGTTTAAGCTAAGGGCTTCAGGACCAGGCAAGGTTCAGCTGCATCTAGAGCAGAAAGGAGACTCGTATGCAGCTTTTCTTTTTTTTTTTTCCCAGGTGGTTCAATTTGTATTGGGTGTTCAGAGGTGGCAAGATGTATGGTTTTGGTTCATAATCTGGTTTTGGTTTTTATTTTATTCCAGGTGCATTGTATTGTTTTGGCATTCCTGACTTTATTGAAGATGGAACCTTGTTTTTTTCCACCAGTTTTGCTGTCTATTGCAGAAGCTGTTGACATCATCTCTGGCTAGGAGCGACTGTGAGACTATTTAGCAGGGTTTGAGGTGAGCATCTTGTATGCATCTGTCTATGGAGTTGTAGCGTTGTTCAAGAAAGCAGCAGGGACATAAGGCATGGTGTCTTTCAGCGTATGGAACGGCTCGTGGCCTTCGCCCACAGGGTATCATGTTGTCCCTAGAAGCGATGCGGCTGGCGGCCGGCCCCTCGTGGATGAGAAGCGTCAGGACTTGACTTCTTTTGTGGGGCTGTAGCAGAGGTCAGAGTCTGTGGGAAGGTGGGAGGTGCTCGCAGAAGCCTGGGCATAGCTGGGCAGAGCAGCTCCCGAGGAGCGGCCGACACAGGGGCTTGAGGGGTGCAAATCCAGGGCAGGAGCTGTCAGGAAGGAGCGGGGTTCCTTCGCTGGCAGTTCAGGAGAAGGGAAGGGGTTTCTAAACTTTTGGGACCATGGGATGGTTGGGAAAGGGAGGTGTGTTCCCGAGCCTTACTGAGATGGGTTTTGCAGTTGGATTTGGGTGTCGCTGAGGTCTGTTCTGTTGGAGTGTCTGTACAGCTGACGAGAGATACAGCAAAGTCGTGGGAGATGCAGAGTAAACCGTCCGGGCCTCCACATCACAAGGTAGAGGGCTGAACGTCAGGCAAGTCTCATCTCGGAAAGCATTAGGTATGTTAAGGTCCATCAAAAAATCGCCTCCAGGACTGGGAGGTCTCTACGGGCTGCGTTTGGGGTGCTCCTGGGGCTGCTCGCGGGGGTCTCTGGGTGCCCAGAGGATGCTCCTGAGGGTCTTGGGGTGCTTCTGGGCGTTCTTGCGGTGCTCCTGGGGGTCTCTGTGTGCTCCCAGTATGCTCCTGGGGGTCTTGGGGTGCTCCTGGGGCCCTCTGGGTGCCCGCAGGCTGCTCTTGGGAGTCTTGGGGTGGTCTTGGCGGTCTAGGAGTGCTGCGGGGCATCTATAGGTGCCCCTGGGTTGTTGCTGGGTGCCTGGGATGCTCCTGGGGTTCTAGGTGCCGGTTCTAGGTGCCGGTTCTAGGTGCCCGTTCTAGGTGCCGGTTCTAGGTGCCGGTTCTAGGCCCTGGTGGTGCTGCTGGGGCGCTCCTCGTGGTCTTGCTGTGCTTCTGGGGGTTCTTCTTTTGCTCCGGGGGTCTCTCAGTGCCCATGGGTTGTTCCTTGGGCTCTTGGGGTCTTCTAGGTGTCTCCGAGTCCCCTTGGAGTGCTCCTGGGGTGTTCCTGAGGGTCTCTGGGTGCCTCTAGGATGTTCTGGGGGTCTTGGGGTGCTCCTGGGTGTCTCTGGGTGCCCACAGGGTGCTCCTGGTGTTCTGGCGTTGCTCTTCGGGTGCTCTTGTTGTGCTCCTGGGGGTCTCTGTGTGGCCACGGGGTGTCCCCGGGGACCTTGGGGTGCTGCTGGATGTTCTTGTTGTGCTGCTGGGGGTCTCTGGGTGCCCTTGGGGTGTTCCCGGGGGTCTTGCGGCGCTCCTGGGTTTCTCTAGGTGCTCACAGGATACTCGTGGGCATCTTGGGGTGCTGCTGGATGTTCTTGTTGTGCTCCTGGGAGCCTTGGGGTGTTCTAGGTGCCTCTGGGTAGCCTTGGGGTTCCCCTGGGGTGCTCCTGGAGGATTTTATGGCAGTCCTTGTGTCTCCTGAGTGCCTGTGGGGTGCTCCTGGGGATCTCTGGGGGCCCGTGGGGTGCTCCTGGGAGCCTCTAAATCCCCATGGGGTGTTCCTGGGGGGTCTTGGGGTGCTCCTGGGTGTCTCTGAATCCTTGGTGATTTACAGCAAATAATTTGCTCTGCATCCAGAGATATTTCTGAGAACGGATTCTTCCAGGATCTGATTCTGCTTTGTTGTTCAGTCCTACCCAGAACAGAGTTGTGTCAGAAGTGAGGTAGCATGCGTGGTGTTCCTAGAAATGAAGTCTGACCCCATAGCATTTTGGGTTTTTGAGAGGAAACCAAAGCACATCGTTTTGAATCATGATATTTTCGTTGCGTTGAATGATCTACCGTTCCTGCGTCGCTTGTGATGACATCTATCTTTGTCTATCTACGCCCTAGAAAAAGTAAGTTGAAGTCCCTGCCTGGTCCCATTGCTGATGCAATAGCTGCAACTGTAGGAAAAATTTCTTTACTGAAAGAGTGGTCAGGCCTTGGAACAGGCTGCCCAGGGAAGTGGTTGGGTCACCAACCCTGGAAGTATTGAAAAGACGTGTAGAGGAGGTGCTTAGGGACGTGGTTTAGTGGGCGTGGTGGTGTTGGGTTGACGGTTGGACTCGATGGTCTTAGAGGTCTTTTCCAACCTTAAGGAGTCTAGGATTGATTCCAAAAGAGCAGGTATGGTGGTTTGCTGTGAGGGTGGCTTTCTCTGTTTGGTGCTTGGCATGCTGTAAAGTGAAGGCAGGTGAGAAAACTGCCTGCTGCTCCTCTGGCTGCCTTGATGGCTCTGGTGGTTGGCCCCGCCCGTTCCCAGGGGATTGTGGGAAGGGCGGTGGGCGGGGCCTGGGGGAGATGAGCTACAACCTCTCCTCAGGGAGCTCATTCTGCTGCTGGGCTTCTCTGGAGGCGGTGGTCTGCTGTTGCTTCAGTTGATTGCAGCTTTTGAGCTGTCTAAGCTATTTGGGTAGTCTTGTTTTGAGATTTAGGGAAGCAGAGGGGTCTGTTTAAGCTAAGGGCTTCAGGACCAGGCGAGGTTCAGCTGCATCTAGAGCAGAAAGGAGACTCGTATGCAGCTTTTCTTTTTTTTTTTTTTTTTTTCCCCAGGTGGGTCAATTTGTATTGGGTGTTCAGAGGTGGCAAGATGTATGGTTTTGGTTCATAATCTGGTTTTGGTTTTTATTTTATTCCAGGTGCATTGTATTGTTTTGGAATTGCTGACTTCATAGAAGATGGAACCTTGTTTTTTTCCACCAGTTTTGCTGTCTATTGCAGAAGCTGTTGACATCATCTCTGGCTAGGAGCGACTGTGAGACTATTTAGCAGGGGTTGAGGTGAGCATCTTGTATGCATCTGTCTATGGAGTTGTAGCGTTGTTCAAGAAAGCAGCAGGGACATAAGGCATGGTGTCTTTCAGCGTATGGAACGGCTCGTGGCCTTCGCCCACAGAGTATCATGTTGTCCCTAGAAGCGATGCGGCTGGCGGCCGGCCCCTCGTGGATGAGAAGCGTCAGGACTTGACTTCTTTTGTGGGGCTGTAGCAGAGGTCAGAGTCTGTGGGAAGGTGGGAGGTGCTCGCAGAAGCCTGGGCATAGCTGGGCAGAGCAGCTCCCGAGGAGCGGCCGACACAGGGGCTTGAGGGGTGCAACTCCAGGGCAGGAGCTGTCAGGAAGGAGCGGGGTTCCTTCGCTGGCAGTTCAGGAGAAGAGAAGGGGTTTCTAAACTTTTGGGACCAGGGGATGGTTGGGAAAGGGAGGTGTGTTCCCGAGCCTTACTGAGATGGGTTTTGCAGTTGGATTTGGGTGTCGCTGAGGTCTGTTCTGTTGGAGTGTCTGTGCAGCCGACGGGAGATACAGCAAAGTCGTGGGAGATGCAGAGGAAACCGTCCGGGCCTCCACATCACAAGGTAGAGGGCTGAACGTCAGGCAAGTCTCATCTCGGAAAGCATTAGGTATGTTAAGGTTCATCAAAAAATAGCCTCCAGGACTGGGAGGTCTCTATGGGCTGCGTTTGGGGTGCTCCTGGGGCTGCTCGCGGGGGTCTCTGGGTGCCCAGAGGATGCTCCTGAGGGTCTTGGGGTGCTTCTGAGCGTTCTTGCGGTGCTCCTGGGGGTTTCTGTGTGCTCCCAGTATGCTCCTGGGGGTCTTGGGGTGCTCCTGGGGCCCTCTGGGTGCCCGCAGGATGCTCTTGGGAGTCTTGGGGTGGTCTTGGCGGTCTAGGGGTGCTGCGGGGCATCTATAGGTGCCCATGGGTTGTTGCTGGGTGCCTTGGGATGCTCCTGGGGTTCTAGGTGCCGGTTCTAGGTGCCGGCTCTAGGTGCCGGCTCTAGGTGCCGGCTCTAGGTGCCGGCTCTAGGTGCCGGTTCTAGGCCCTGGTGGTGCTGCTGGGGCGCTCCTCGTGGTCTTGCTGTGCTTCTGGGGGTTCTTCTTTTGCTCCTGGGGTCTCTCAGTGCCCATGGGTTGTTCCTTGGGCTCTTGGGGTCTTCTAGGTGTCTCCGAGTCCCCTTGGAGTGCTCCTGGGGTGTTCCTGAGGGTCTCTGGGTGCCTCTAGGATGTTCTGGGGGTCTTGGGGTGCTCCTGGGTGTCTCTGGGTGCCCACAGGGTGCTCCTGGTGTTCTTGCGTTGCTCTTCGGGTGCTCTTGTTGTGCTCCTGGGGGTCTCTGGGTGGCCACGGGGTGTCCCCGGGGATCTTGGGGTGCTGCTGGATGTTCTTGTTGTGCTCCTGGGGGTCTCTGGGTGCCCTTGGGGTGTTGCCGGGGGTCTCGCGGCGCTCCTGGGTTTCTCTAGGTGCTCACAGGATACTCGTGGGCATCTTGGGGTGCTGCTGGATGTTCTTGTTGTGCTCCTGGGAGCCTTGGGGTGTTCTAGGTGCCTCTGGGTAGCCTTGGGGTTCCCCTGGGGTGCTCCTGGAGGATTGTGGGCAGTCCTTGTGTCTCCTGAGTGCCTGTGGGGTGCTCCTGGGGATCTCTGGGGGCCCGTGGGGTGCTCCTGGGAGTCTCTAGGTCCCCATGGGGTGTTCCTGGGGGTCTTGGGGTGCTCCTGGGTGTCTCTGAATCGTTGGTGATTTACAGCAAATAATTTGCTCTGCATCCAGAGATATTTCTGAGAAGGGATTCTTCCAGGATCTAATTCTGCTTTGTTGTTCAGTCCTACCCAGAACAGAGTTGTGTCAGAAGTGAGGTAGCATGCGTGGTGTTCCTAGAAATGAAGTCTGACCCCATAGCATTTTGGGTTTTTGAGAGGAAACCAAAGCACATCATTTTGAATCATGATATTTTCGTTGCGTTGAATGATCTACTGTTCCTGCGTCGCTTGTGATGACATCTATCTTTGTCTATCTACGCCCTAGAAAAAGTAAGTTGAAGTCCCTGCCTGGTCCCATTGCTGATGCAATAGCTGCAACTGTAGGAAAAACTTCTTTACTGAAAGAGTGGTCAGGCCTTGGAACAGGCTGCCCAGGGAAGTGGTTGGGTCACCAACCCTGGAAGTATTGAAAAGACGTGTAGAGGAGGTGCTTAGGGACGTGGTTTAGTGGGCGTGGTGGTGTTGGGTTGACGGTTGGACTCGATGGTCTTAGAGGTCTTTTCCAACCTTAAGGAGTCTAGGATTGATTCCAAAAGAGCAGGTATGGTGGTTTGCTGTGAGGGTGGCTTTCTCTGTTTGGTGCTTGGCATGCTGTAAAGTGAAGGCAGGTGAGAAAACTGCCTGCTGCTCCTCTGGCTGCCTTGATGGCTCTGGTGGTTGGCCCCGCCCGTTCCCAGGGGATTGTGGGAAGGGCAGTGGGCGGGGCCTGGGGGAGATGAGCTACAGCCTCTCCTCAGGGACCTCATGCTGCTGCTGGGCTTCTCTGGAGGCGGTGGTCTGCTGTTGCTTCAGTTGATTGCAGCTTTTGAGCTGTCTAAGCTATTTGGGTAGTCTTGTTTTGAGATTTAGGGAAGCAGAGGGGTCTGTTTAAGCTAAGGGCTTCAGGACCAGGCAAGGTTCAGCTGCATCTAGAGCAGAAAGGAGACTCGTATGCAGCTTTTCTTTTTTTTTTTTTTCCCAGGTGGTTCAATTTGTATTGGGTGTTCAGAGGTGGCAAGATGTATGGTTTTGGTTCATAATCTGGTTTTGGTTTTTATTTTATTCCAGGTGCATTGTATTGTTTTGGCATTCCTGACTTTATTGAAGATGGAACCTTGTTTTTTTCCACCAGTTTTGCTGTCTATTGCAGAAGCTGTTGACATCATCTCTGGCTAGGAGCGACTGTGAGACTATTTAGCAGGGTTTGAGGTGAGCATCTTGTATGCATCTGTCTATGGAGTTGTAGCGTTGTTCAAGAAAGCAGCAGGGACATAAGGCATGGTGTCTTTCAGCGTATGGAACGGCTCGTGGCCTTCGCCCACAGAGTATCATGTTGTCCCTAGAAGCGATGCGGCTGGCGGCCGGCCCCTCGTGGATGATAAGCGTCAGGACTTGACTTCTTTTGTGGGGCTGTAGCAGAGGTCAGAGTCTGTGGGAAGGTGGGAGGTGCTCGCAGAAGCCTGGGCATAGCTGGGCAGAGCAGCTCCCGAGGAGCGGCCGACACAGGGGCTTGAGGGGTGCAAATCCAGGGCAGGAGCTGTCAGGAAGGAGCGGGGTTCCTTCGCTGGCAGTTCAGGAGAAGGGAAGGGGTTTCTAAACTTTTGGGACCATGGGATGGTTGGGAAAGGGAGGTGTGTTCCCGAGCCTTACTGAGATGGGTTTTGCAGTTGGATTTGGGTGTCGCTGAGGTCTGTTCTGTTGGAGTGTCTGTACAGCTGACGAGAGATACAGCAAAGTCGTGGGAGATGCAGAGTAAACCGTCCGGGCCTCCACATCACAAGGTAGAGGGCTGAACGTCAGGCAAGTCTCATCTCGGAAAGCATTAGGTATGTTAAGGTCCATCAAAAAATCGCCTCCAGGACTGGGAGGTCTCTACGGGCTGCGTTTGGGGTGCTCCTGGGGCTGCTCGCGGGGGTCTCTGGGTGCCCAGAGGATGCTCCTGAGGGTCTTGGGGTGCTTCTGGGCGTTCTTGCGGTGCTCCTGGGGGTCTCTGTGTGCTCCCAGTATGCTCCTGGGGGTCTTGGGGTGCTCCTGGGGCCCTCTGGATGCCCGCAGGATGCTCTTGGGAGTCTTTAGGTGGTCTTGGCGGTCTAGGAGTGCTGCGGGGCATCTATAGGTGCCCCTGGGTTGTTGCTGGGTGCCTGGGATGCTCCTGGGGTTCTAGGTGCCGGTTCTAGGTGCCGGTTCTAGGTGCCGGTTCTAGGTGCCGGTTCTAGGCCCTGGTGGTGCTGCTGGGGCGCTCCTCGTGGTCTTGCTGTGCTTCTGGGGGTTCTTCTTTTGCTCCGGGGGTCTCTCAGTGCCCATGGGTTGTTCCTTGGGCTCTTGGGGTCTTCTAGGTGTCTCCGAGTCCCCTTGGAGTGCTCCTGGGGTGTTCCTGAGGGTCTCTGGGTGCCTCTAGGATGTTCGGGGGGTCTTGGGGTGCTCCTGGGTGTCTCTGGGTGCCCACAGGGTGCTCCTGGTGTTCTGGCGTTGCTCTTCGGGTGCTCTTGTTGTGCTCCTGGGGGTCTCTGTGTGGCCACGGGGTGTCCCCGGGGATCTTGGGGTGCTGCTGGATGTTCTTGTTGTGCTGCTGGGGGTCTCTGGGTGCCCTTGGGGTGTTCCCGGGGGTCTTGCGGCGCTCCTGGGTTTCTCTAGGTGCTCACAGGATACTCGTGGGCATCTTGGGGTGCTGCTGGATGTTCTTGTTGTGCTCCTGGGAGCCTTGGGGTGTTCTAGGTGCCTCTGGGTAGCCTTGGGGTTCCCCTGGGGTGCTCCTGGAGGATTTTATGGCAGTCCTTGTGTCTCCTGAGTGCCTGTGGGGTGCTCCTGGGGATCTCTGGGGGCCCGTGGGGTGCTCCTGGGAGCCTCTAAATCCCCATGGGGTGTTCCTGGGGGTCTTGGGGTGCTCCGGGGTGTCTCTGAATCCTTGGTGATTTACAGCAAATAATTTGCTCTGCATCCAGAGATATTTCTGAGAACGGATTCTTCCAGGATCTGATTCTGCTTTGTTGTTCAGTCCTACCCAGAACAGAGTTGTGTCAGAAGTGAGGTAGCATGCGTGGTGTTCCTAGAAATGAAGTCTGACCCCATAGCATTTTGGGTTTTTGAGAGGAAACCAAAGCACATCGTTTTGAATCATGATATTTTCGTTGCGTTGAATGATCTACCGTTCCTGCGTCGCTTGTGATGACATCTATCTTTGTCTATCTACGCCCTAGAAAAAGTAAGTTGAAGTCCCTGCCTGGTCCCATTGCTGATGCAGTAGCTGCAACTGTAGGAAAAATTTCTTTACTGAAAGAGTGGTCAGGCCTTGGAACAGGCTGCCCAGGGAAGTGGTTGGGTCACCAACCCTGGAAGTATTGAAAAGACGTGTAGAGGAGGTGCTTAGGGACGTGGTTTAGTGGGCGTGGTGGTGTTGGGTTGACGGTTGGACTCGATGGTCTTAGAGGTCTTTTCCAACCTTAAGGAGTCTAGGATTGATTCCAAAAGAGCAGGTATGGTGGTTTGCTGTGAGGGTGGCTTTCTCTGTTTGGTGCTTGGCATGCTGTAAAGTGAAGGCAGGTGAGAAAACTGCCTGCTGCTCCTCTGGCTGCCTTGATGGCTCTGGTGGTTGGCCCCGCCCGTTCCCAGGGGATTGTGGGAAGGGCGGTGGGCGGGGCCTGGGGGAGATGAGCTACAACCTCTCCTCAGGGAGCTCATTCTGCTGCTGGGCTTCTCTGGAGGCGGTGGTCTGCTGTTGCTTCAGTTGATTGCAGCTTTTGAGCTGTCTAAGCTATTTGGGTAGTCTTGTTTTGAGATTTAGGGAAGCAGAGGGGTCTGTTTAAGCTAAGGGCTTCAGGACCAGGCGAGGTTCAGCTGCATCTAGAGCAGAAAGGAGACTCGTATGCAGCTTTTCTTTTTTTTTTTTTTTTTTTCCCCAGGTGGGTCAATTTGTATTGGGTGTTCAGAGGTGGCAAGATGTATGGTTTTGGTTCATAATCTGGTTTTGGTTTTTATTTTATTCCAGGTGCATTGTATTGTTTTGGAATTGCTGACTTCATAGAAGATGGAACCTTGTTTTTTTCCACCAGTTTTGCTGTCTATTGCAGAAGCTGTTGACATCATCTCTGGCTAGGAGCGACTGTGAGACTATTTAGCAGGGGTTGAGGTGAGCATCTTGTATGCATCTGTCTATGGAGTTGTAGCGTTGTTCAAGAAAGCAGCAGGGACATAAGGCATCGTGTCTTTCAGCGTATGGAACGGCTCGTGGCCTTCGCCCACAGAGTATCATGTTGTCCCTAGAAGCGATGCGGCTGGCGGCCGGCCCCTCGTGGATGATAAGCGTCAGGACTTGACTTCTTTTGTGGGGCTGTAGCAGAGGTCAGAGTCTGTGGGAAGGTGGGAGGTGCTCGCAGAAGCCTGGGCATAGCTGGGCAGAGCAGCTCCCGAGGAGCGGCCGACACAGGGGCTTGAGGGGTGCAACTCCAGGGCAGGAGCTGTCAGGAAGGAGCGGGGTTCCTTCGCTGGCAGTTCAGGAGAAGAGAAGGGGTTTCTAAACTTTTGGGACCAGGGGATGGTTGGGAAAGGGAGGTGTGTTCCCGAGCCTTACTGAGATGGGTTTTGCAGTTGGATTTGGGTGTCGCTGAGGTCTGTTCTGTTGGAGTGTCTGTGCAGCCGACGGGAGATACAGCAAAGTCGTGGGAGATGCAGAGGAAACCGTCCGGGCCTCCACATCACAAGGTAGAGGGCTGAACGTCAGGCAAGTCTCATCTCGGAAAGCATTAGGTATGTTAAGGTTCATCAAAAAATAGCCTCCAGGACTGGGAGGTCTCTATGGGCTGCGTTTGGGGTGCTCCTGGGGCTGCTCGCGGGGGTCTCTGGGTGCCCAGAGGATGCTCCTGAGGGTCTTGGGGTGCTTCTGAGCGTTCTTGCGGTGCTCCTGGGGGTTTCTGTGTGCTCCCAGTATGCTCCTGGGGGTCTTGGGGTGCTCCTGGGGCCCTCTGGGTGCCCGCAGGATGCTCTTGGGAGTCTTGGGGTGGTCTTGGCGGTCTAGGGGTGCTGCGGGGCATCTATAGGTGCCCATGGGTTGTTGCTGGGTGCCTTGGGATGCTCCTGGGGCTCTAGGTGCCGGCTCTAGGTGCCGGCTCTAGGTGCCGGCTCTAGGTGCCGGCTCTAGGTGCCGGTTCTAGGCCCTGGTGGTGCTGCTGGGGCGCTCCTCGTGGTCTTGCTGTGCTTCTGGGGGTTCTTCTTTTGCTCCTGGGGTCTCTCAGTGCCCATGGGTTGTTCCTTGGGCTCTTGGGGTCTTCTAGGTGTCTCCGAGTCCCCTTGGAGTGCTCCTGGGGTGTGTCTGAGGGTCCCTGGGTGCCTCTAGGATGTTCTGGGGGTCTTGGGGTGCTCCTGGGTGTCTCTGGGTGCCCACAGGGTGCTCCTGGTGTTCTGGCGTTGCTCTTCGGGTGCTCTTGGGGGGCTCCTGGGGGTCTCTGGGTGCCCACGGGGTGTCCCCGGGGATCTTGGGGTGCTGCTGGATGTTCTTGTTGTGCTCCTGGGGGTCTCTGGGTGCCGTTGGGGTGTTGCCGGGGGTCTCGCGGCGCTCCTGGGTTTCTCTAGGTGCTCAGAGGATACTCGTGGGCATCTTGGGGTGCTGCTGGATGTTCTTGTTGTGCTCCTGGGAGCCTTGGGGTGTTCTAGGTGCCTCTGGGTAGCCTTGGGGTTCCCCTGGGGTGCTCCTGGAGGATTGTGGGCAGTCCTTGTGTCTCCTGAGTGCCTGTGGGGTGCTCCTGGGGATCTCTGGGGGCCCGTGGGGTGCTCCTGGGAGTCTCTAGGTCCCCATGGGGTGTTCCTGGGGGTCTTGGGGTGCTCCTGGGTGTCTCTGAATCGTTGGTGATTTACAGCAAATAATTTGCTCTGCATCCAGAGATATTTCTGAGAAGGGATTCTTCCAGGATCTAATTCTGCTTTGTTGTTCAGTCCTACCCAGAACAGAGTTGTGTCAGAAGTGAGGTAGCATGCGTGGTGTTCCTAGAAATGAAGTCTGACCCCATAGCATTTTGGGTTTTTGAGAGGAAACCAAAGCACATCATTTTGAATCATGATATTTTCGTTGCGTTGAATGATCTACCGTTCCTGCGTCGCTTGTGATGACATCTATCTTTGTCTATCTACGCCCTAGAAAAAGTAAGTTGAAGTCCCTGCCTGGTCCCATTGCTGATGCAATAGCTGCAACTGTAGGAAAAACTTCTTTACTGAAAGAGTGGTCAGGCCTTGGAACAGGCTGCCCAGGGAAGTGGTTGGGTCACCAACCCTGGAAGTATTTAAAAGACGTGTAGAGGAGGTGCTTAGGGACGTGGTTTAGTGGGCGTGGTGGTGTTGGGTTGACGGTTGGACTCGATGGTCTTAGAGGTCTTTTCCAACCTTAAGGAGTCTAGGATTGATTCCAAAAGAGCAGGTATGGTGGTTTGCTGTGAGGGTGGCTTTCTCTGTTTGGTGCTTGGCATGCTGTAAAGTGAAGGCAGGTGAGAAAACTGCCTGCTGCTCCTCTGGCTGCCTTGATGGCTCTGGTGGTTGGCCCCGCCCGTTCCCAGGGGATTGTGGGAAGGGCGGTGGGCGGGGCCTGGGGGAGATGAGCTACAACCTCTCCTCAGGGAGCTCATTCTGCTGCTGGGCTTCTCTGGAGGCGGTGGTCTGCTGTTGCTTCAGTTGATTGCAGCTTTTGAGCTGTCTAAGCTATTTGGGTAGTCTTGTTTTGAGATTTAGGGAAGCAGAGGGGTCTGTTTAAGCTAAGGGCTTCAGGACCAGGCGAGGTTCAGCTGCATCTAGAGCAGAAAGGAGACTCGTATGCAGCTTTTCTTTTTTTTTTTTTTTTTTTCCCCAGGTGGGTCAATTTGTATTGGGTGTTCAGAGGTGGCAAGATGTATGGTTTTGGTTCATAATCTGGTTTTGGTTTTTATTTTATTCCAGGTGCATTGTATTGTTTTGGAATTGCTGACTTCATAGAAGATGGAACCTTGTTTTTTTCCACCAGTTTTGCTGTCTATTGCAGAAGCTGTTGACATCATCTCTGGCTAGGAGCGACTGTGAGACTATTTAGCAGGGGTTGAGGTGAGCATCTTGTATGCATCTGTCTATGGAGTTGTAGCGTTGTTCAAGAAAGCAGCAGGGACATAAGGCATCGTGTCTTTCAGCGTATGGAACGGCTCGTGGCCTTCGCCCACAGAGTATCATGTTGTCCCTAGAAGCGATGCGGCTGGCGGCCGGCCCCTCGTGGATGATAAGCGTCAGGACTTGACTTCTTTTGTGGGGCTGTAGCAGAGGTCAGAGTCTGTGGGAAGGTGGGAGGTGCTCGCAGAAGCCTGGGCATAGCTGGGCAGAGCAGCTCCCGAGGAGCGGCCGACACAGGGGCTTGAGGGGTGCAACTCCAGGGCAGGAGCTGTCAGGAAGGAGCGGGGTTCCTTCGCTGGCAGTTCAGGAGAAGAGAAGGGGTTTCTAAACTTTTGGGACCAGGGGATGGTTGGGAAAGGGAGGTGTGTTCCCGAGCCTTACTGAGATGGGTTTTGCAGTTGGATTTGGGTGTCGCTGAGGTCTGTTCTGTTGGAGTGTCTGTGCAGCCGACGGGAGATACAGCAAAGTCGTGGGAGATGCAGAGGAAACCGTCCGGGCCTCCACATCACAAGGTAGAGGGCTGAACGTCAGGCAAGTCTCATCTCGGAAAGCATTAGGTATGTTAAGGTTCATCAAAAAATAGCCTCCAGGACTGGGAGGTCTCTATGGGCTGCGTTTGGGGTGCTCCTGGGGCTGCTCGCGGGGGTCTCTGGGTGCCCAGAGGATGCTCCTGAGGGTCTTGGGGTGCTTCTGAGCGTTCTTGCGGTGCTCCTGGGGGTTTCTGTGTGCTCCCAGTATGCTCCTGGGGGTCTTGGGGTGCTCCTGGGGCCCTCTGGGTGCCCGCAGGATGCTCTTGGGAGTCTTGGGGTGGTCTTGGCGGTCTAGGGGTGCTGCGGGGCATCTATAGGTGCCCATGGGTTGTTGCTGGGTGCCTTGGGATGCTCCTGGGGCTCTAGGTGCCGGCTCTAGGTGCCGGCTCTAGGTGCCGGCTCTAGGTGCCGGTTCTAGGCCCTGGTGGTGCTGCTGGGGCGCTCCTCGTGGTCTTGCTGTGCTTCTGGGGGTTCTTCTTTTGCTCCTGGGGTCTCTCAGTGCCCATGGGTTGTTCCTTGGGCTCTTGGGGTCTTCTAGGTGTCTCCGAGTCCCCTTGGAGTGCTCCTGGGGTGTGTCTGAGGGTCCCTGGGTGCCTCTAGGATGTTCTGGGGGTCTTGGGGTGCTCCTGGGTGTCTCTGGGTGCCCACAGGGTGCTCCTGGTGTTCTGGCGTTGCTCTTCGGGTGCTCTTGGGGGGCTCCTGGGGGTCTCTGGGTGCCCACGGGGTGTCCCCGGGGATCTTGGGGTGCTGCTGGATGTTCTTGTTGTGCTCCTGGGGGTCTCTGGGTGCCGTTGGGGTGTTGCCGGGGGTCTCGCGGCGCTCCTGGGTTTCTCTAGGTGCTCAGAGGATACTCGTGGGCATCTTGGGGTGCTGCTGGATGTTCTTGTTGTGCTCCTGGGAGCCTTGGGGTGTTCTAGGTGCCTCTGGGTAGCCTTGGGGTTCCCCTGGGGTGCTCCTGGAGGATTGTGGGCAGTCCTTGTGTCTCCTGAGTGCCTGTGGGGTGCTCCTGGGGATCTCTGGGGGCCCGTGGGGTGCTCCTGGGAGTCTCTAGGTCCCCATGGGGTGTTCCTGGGGGTCTTGGGGTGCTCCTGGGTGTCTCTGAATCGTTGGTGATTTACAGCAAATAATTTGCTCTGCATCCAGAGATATTTCTGAGAAGGGATTCTTCCAGGATCTAATTCTGCTTTGTTGTTCAGTCCTACCCAGAACAGAGTTGTGTCAGAAGTGAGGTAGCATGCGTGGTGTTCCTAGAAATGAAGTCTGACCCCATAGCATTTTGGGTTTTTGAGAGGAAACCAAAGCACATCATTTTGAATCATGATATTTTCGTTGCGTTGAATGATCTACTGTTCCTGCGTCGCTTGTGATGACATCTATCTTTGTCTATCTACGCCCTAGAAAAAGTAAGTTGAAGTCCCTGCCTGGTCCCATTGCTGATGCAATAGCTGCAACTGTAGGAAAAACTTCTTTACTGAAAGAGTGGTCAGGCCTTGGAACAGGCTGCCCAGGGAAGTGGTTGGGTCACCAACCCTGGAAGTATTTAAAAGACGTGTAGAGGAGGTGCTTAGGGACGTGGTTTAGTGGGCGTGGTGGTGTTGGGTTGACGGTTGGACTCGATGGTCTTAGAGGTCTTTTCCAACCTTAAGGAGTCTAGGATTGATTCCAAAAGAGCAGGTATGGTGGTTTGCTGTGAGGGTGGCTTTCTCTGTTTGGTGCTTGGCATGCTGTAAAGTGAAGGCAGGTGAGAAAACTGCCTGCTGCTCCTCTGGCTGCCTTGATGGCTCTGGTGGTTGGCCCCGCCCGTTCCCAGGGGATTGTGGGAAGGGCGGTGGGCGGGGCCTGGGGGAGATGAGCTACAACCTCTCCTCAGGGAGCTCATTCTGCTGCTGGGCTTCTCTGGAGGCGGTGGTCTGCTGTTGCTTCAGTTGATTGCAGCTTTTGAGCTGTCTAAGCTATTTGGGTAGTCTTGTTTTGAGATTTAGGGAAGCAGAGGGGTCTGTTTAAGCTAAGGGCTTCAGGACCAGGCGAGGTTCAGCTGCATCTAGAGCAGAAAGGAGACTCGTATGCAGCTTTTCTTTTTTTTTTTTTTTTTTTCCCCAGGTGGGTCAATTTGTATTGGGTGTTCAGAGGTGGCAAGATGTATGGTTTTGGTTCATAATCTGGTTTTGGTTTTTATTTTATTCCAGGTGCATTGTATTGTTTTGGAATTGCTGACTTCATAGAAGATGGAACCTTGTTTTTTTCCACCAGTTTTGCTGTCTATTGCAGAAGCTGTTGACATCATCTCTGGCTAGGAGCGACTGTGAGACTATTTAGCAGGGGTTGAGGTGAGCATCTTGTATGCATCTGTCTATGGAGTTGTAGCGTTGTTCAAGAAAGCAGCAGGGACATAAGGCATCGTGTCTTTCAGCGTATGGAACGGCTCGTGGCCTTCGCCCACAGAGTATCATGTTGTCCCTAGAAGCGATGCGGCTGGCGGCCGGCCCCTCGTGGATGATAAGCGTCAGGACTTGACTTCTTTTGTGGGGCTGTAGCAGAGGTCAGAGTCTGTGGGAAGGTGGGAGGTGCTCGCAGAAGCCTGGGCATAGCTGGGCAGAGCAGCTCCCGAGGAGCGGCCGACACAGGGGCTTGAGGGGTGCAACTCCAGGGCAGGAGCTGTCAGGAAGGAGCGGGGTTCCTTCGCTGGCAGTTCAGGAGAAGAGAAGGGGTTTCTAAACTTTTGGGACCAGGGGATGGTTGGGAAAGGGAGGTGTGTTCCCGAGCCTTACTGAGATGGGTTTTGCAGTTGGATTTGGGTGTCGCTGAGGTCTGTTCTGTTGGAGTGTCTGTGCAGCCGACGGGAGATACAGCAAAGTCGTGGGAGATGCAGAGGAAACCGTCCGGGCCTCCACATCACAAGGTAGAGGGCTGAACGTCAGGCAAGTCTCATCTCGGAAAGCATTAGGTATGTTAAGGTTCATCAAAAAATAGCCTCCAGGACTGGGAGGTCTCTATGGGCTGCGTTTGGGGTGCTCCTGGGGCTGCTCGCGGGGGTCTCTGGGTGCCCAGAGGATGCTCCTGAGGGTCTTGGGGTGCTTCTGAGCGTTCTTGCGGTGCTCCTGGGGGTTTCTGTGTGCTCCCAGTATGCTCCTGGGGGTCTTGGGGTGCTCCTGGGGCCCTCTGGGTGCCCGCAGGATGCTCTTGGGAGTCTTGGGGTGGTCTTGGCGGTCTAGGGGTGCTGCGGGGCATCTATAGGTGCCCATGGGTTGTTGCTGGGTGCCTTGGGATGCTCCTGGGGCTCTAGGTGCCGGCTCTAGGTGCCGGCTCTAGGTGCCGGCTCTAGGTGCCGGTTCTAGGCCCTGGTGGTGCTGCTGGGGCGCTCCTCGTGGTCTTGCTGTGCTTCTGGGGGTTCTTCTTTTGCTCCTGGGGTCTCTCAGTGCCCATGGGTTGTTCCTTGGGCTCTTGGGGTCTTCTAGGTGTCTCCGAGTCCCCTTGGAGTGCTCCTGGGGTGTGTCTGAGGGTCCCTGGGTGCCTCTAGGATGTTCTGGGGGTCTTGGGGTGCTCCTGGGTGTCTCTGGGTGCCCACAGGGTGCTCCTGGTGTTCTGGCGTTGCTCTTCGGGTGCTCTTGGGGGGCTCCTGGGGGTCTCTGGGTGCCCACGGGGTGTCCCCGGGGATCTTGGGGTGCTGCTGGATGTTCTTGTTGTGCTCCTGGGGGTCTCTGGGTGCCGTTGGGGTGTTGCCGGGGGTCTCGCGGCGCTCCTGGGTTTCTCTAGGTGCTCAGAGGATACTCGTGGGCATCTTGGGGTGCTGCTGGATGTTCTTGTTGTGCTCCTGGGAGCCTTGGGGTGTTCTAGGTGCCTCTGGGTAGCCTTGGGGTTCCCCTGGGGTGCTCCTGGAGGATTGTGGGCAGTCCTTGTGTCTCCTGAGTGCCTGTGGGGTGCTCCTGGGGATCTCTGGGGGCCCGTGGGGTGCTCCTGGGAGTCTCTAGGTCCCCATGGGGTGTTCCTGGGGGTCTTGGGGTGCTCCTGGGTGTCTCTGAATCGTTGGTGATTTACAGCAAATAATTTGCTCTGCATCCAGAGATATTTCTGAGAAGGGATTCTTCCAGGATCTAATTCTGCTTTGTTGTTCAGTCCTACCCAGAACAGAGTTGTGTCAGAAGTGAGGTAGCATGCGTGGTGTTCCTAGAAATGAAGTCTGACCCCATAGCATTTTGGGTTTTTGAGAGGAAACCAAAGCACATCATTTTGAATCATGATATTTTCGTTGCGTTGAATGATCTACTGTTCCTGCGTCGCTTGTGATGACATCTATCTTTGTCTATCTACGCCCTAGAAAAAGTAAGTTGAAGTCCCTGCCTGGTCCCATTGCTGATGCAATAGCTGCAACTGTAGGAAAAACTTCTTTACTGAAAGAGTGGTCAGGCCTTGGAACAGGCTGCCCAGGGAAGTGGTTGGGTCACCAACCCTGGAAGTATTGAAAAGAGGTGTAGAGGAGGTGCTTAGGGACGTGGTTTAGTGGGCGTGGTGGTGTTGGGTTGACGGTTGGACTCGATGGTCTTAGAGGTCTTTTCCAACCTTAAGGAGTCTAGGATTGATTCCAAAAGAGCAGGTATGGTGGTTTGCTGTGAGGGTGGCTTTCTCTGTTTGGTGCTTGGCATGCTGTAAAGTGAAGGCAGGTGAGAAAACTGCCTGCTGCTCCTCTGGCTGCCTTGATGGCTCTGGTGGTTGGCCCCGCCCGTTCCCAGGGGATTGTGGGAAGGGCAGTGGGCGGGGCCTGGGGGAGATGAGCTACAACCTCTCCTCAGGGAGCTCATTCTGCTGCTGGGCTTCTCTGGAGGCGGTGGTCTGCTGTTGCTTCAGTTGATTGCAGCTTTTGAGCTGTCTAAGCTATTTGGGTAGTCTTGTTTTGAGATTTAGGGAAGCAGAGGGGTCTGTTTAAGCTAAGGGCTTCAGGACCAGGCGAGGTTCAGCTGCATCTAGAGCAGAAAGGAGACTCGTATGCAGCTTTTCTTTTTTTTTTTTTTTTTTTCCCCAGGTGGGTCAATTTGTATTGGGTGTTCAGAGGTGGCAAGATGTATGGTTTTGGTTCATAATCTGGTTTTGGTTTTTATTTTATTCCAGGTGCATTGTATTGTTTTGGAATTGCTGACTTCATAGAAGATGGAACCTTGTTTTTTTCCACCAGTTTTGCTGTCTATTGCAGAAGCTGTTGACATCATCTCTGGCTAGGAGCGACTGTGAGACTATTTAGCAGGGGTTGAGGTGAGCATCTTGTATGCATCTGTCTATGGAGTTGTAGCGTTGTTCAAGAAAGCAGCAGGGACATAAGGCATCGTGTCTTTCAGCGTATGGAACGGCTCGTGGCCTTCGCCCACAGAGTATCATGTTGTCCCTAGAAGCGATGCGGCTGGCGGCCGGCCCCTCGTGGATGATAAGCGTCAGGACTTGACTTCTTTTGTGGGGCTGTAGCAGAGGTCAGAGTCTGTGGGAAGGTGGGAGGTGCTCGCAGAAGCCTGGGCATAGCTGGGCAGAGCAGCTCCCGAGGAGCGGCCGACACAGGGGCTTGAGGGGTGCAAATGCAGGGCAGGAGCTGTCAGGAAGGAGCGGGGTTCCTTCGCTGGCAGTTCAGGAGAAGAGAAGGGGTTTCTAAACTTTTGGGACCAGGGGATGGTTGGGAAAGGGAGGTGTGTTCCCGAGCCTTACTGAGATGGGTTTTGCAGTTGGATTTGGGTGTCGCTGAGGTCTGTTCTGTTGGAGTGTCTGTGCAGCCGACGGGAGATACAGCAAAGTCGTGGGAGATGCAGAGGAAACCGTCCGGGCCTCCACATCACAAGGTAGAGGGCTGAACGTCAGGCAAGTCTCATCTCGGAAAGCATTAGGTATGTTAAGGTTCATCAAAAAATAGCCTCCAGGACTGGGAGGTCTCTATGGGCTGCGTTTGGGGTGCTCCTGGGGCTGCTCGCGGGGGTCTCTGGGTGCCCAGAGGATGCTCCTGAGGGTCTTGGGGTGCTTCTGAGCGTTCTTGCGGTGCTCCTGGGGGTTTCTGTGTGCTCCCAGTATGCTCCTGGGGGTCTTGGGGTGCTCCTGGGGCCCTCTGGGTGCCCGCAGGATGCTCTTGGGAGTCTTGGGGTGGTCTTGGCGGTCTAGGGGTGCTGCGGGGCATCTATAGGTGCCCATGGGTTGTTGCTGGGTGCCTTGGGATGCTCCTGGGGTTCTAGGTGCCGGTTCTAGGTGCCGGCTCTAGGTGCCGGCTCTAGGTGCCGGCTCTAGGTGCCGGTTCTAGGCCCTGGTGGTGCTGCTGGGGCGCTCCTCGTGGTCTTGCTGTGCTTCTGGGGGTTCTTCTTTTGCTCCTGGGGTCTCTCAGTGCCCATGGGTTGTTTCTTGGGCTCTTGGGGTCTTCTAGGTGTCTCCGAGTCCCCTTGGAGTGCTCCTGGGGTGTGTCTGAGGGTCCCTGGGTGCCTCTAGGATGTTCTGGGGGTCTTGGGGTGCTCCTGGGTGTCTCTGGGTGCCCACAGGGTGCTCCTGGTGTTCTGGCGTTGCTCTTTCGGTGCTCTTGGGGGGCTCCTGGGGGTCTCTGGGTGCCCACGGGGTGTCCCCGGGGATCTTGGGGTGCTGCTGGATGTTCTTGTTGTGCTCCTGGGGGTCTCTGGGTGCCGTTGGGGTGTTGCCGGGGGTCTCGCGGCGCTCCTGGGTTTCTCTAGGTGCTCAGAGGATACTCGTGGGCATCTTGGGGTGCTGCTGGATGTTCTTGTTGTGCTCCTGGGAGCCTTGGGGTGTTCTAGGTGCCTCTGGGTAGCCTTGGGGTTCCCCTGGGGTGCTCCTGGAGGATTGTGGGCAGTCCTTGTGTCTCCTGAGTGCCTGTGGGGTGCTCCTGGGGATCTCTGGGGGCCCGTGGGGTGCTCCTGGGAGTCTCTAGGTCCCCATGGGGTGTTCCTGGGGGTCTTGGGGTGCTCCTGGGTGTCTCTGAATCGTTGGTGATTTACAGCAAATAATTTGCTCTGCATCCAGAGATATTTCTGAGAAGGGATTCTTCCAGGATCTAATTCTGCTTTGTTGTTCAGTCCTACCCAGAACAGAGTTGTGTCAGAAGTGAGGTAGCATGCGTGGTGTTCCTAGAAATGAAGTCTGACCCCATAGCATTTTGGGTTTTTGAGAGGAAACCAAAGCACATCATTTTGAATCATGATATTTTCGTTGCGTTGAATGATCTACTGTTCCTGCGTCGCTTGTGATGACATCTATCTTTGTCTATCTACGCCCTAGAAAAAGTAAGTTGAAGTCCCTGCCTGGTCCCATTGCTGATGCAATAGCTGCAACTGTAGGAAAAACTTCTTTACTGAAAGAGTGGTCAGGCCTTGGAACAGGCTGCCCAGGGAAGTGGTTGGGTCACCAACCCTGGAAGTATTGAAAAGACGTGTAGAGGAGGTGCTTAGGGACGTGGTTTAGTGGGCGTGGTGGTGTTGGGTTGACGGTTGGACTCGATGGTCTTAGAGGTCTTTTCCAACCTTAAGGAGTCTAGGATTGATTCCAAAAGAGCAGGTATGGTGGTTTGCTGTGAGGGTGGCTTTCTCTGTTTGGTGCTTGGCATGCTGTAAAGTGAAGGCAGGTGAGAAAACTGCCTGCTGCTCCTCTGGCTGCCTTGATGGCTCTGGTGGTTGGCCCCGCCCGTTCCCAGGGGATTGTGGGAAGGGCGGTGGGCGGGGCCTGGGGGAGATGAGCTACAACCTCTCCTCAGGGAGCTCATTCTGCTGCTGGGCTTCTCTGGAGGCGGTGGTCTGCTGTTGCTTCAGTTGATTGCAGCTTTTGAGCTGTCTAAGCTATTTGGGTAGTCTTGTTTTGAGATTTAGGGAAGCAGAGGGGTCTGTTTAAGCTAAGGGCTTCAGGACCAGGCGAGGTTCAGCTGCATCTAGAGCAGAAAGGAGACTCGTATGCAGCTTTTCTTTTTTTTTTTTTTTTTTTCCCCAGGTGGGTCAATTTGTATTGGGTGTTCAGAGGTGGCAAGATGTATGGTTTTGGTTCATAATCTGGTTTTGGTTTTTATTTTATTCCAGGTGCATTGTATTGTTTTGGAATTGCTGACTTCATAGAAGATGGAACCTTGTTTTTTTCCACCAGTTTTGCTGTCTATTGCAGAAGCTGTTGACATCATCTCTGGCTAGGAGCGACTGTGAGACTATTTAGCAGGGGTTGAGGTGAGCATCTTGTATGCATCTGTCTATGGAGTTGTAGCGTTGTTCAAGAAAGCAGCAGGGACATAAGGCATCGTGTCTTTCAGCGTATGGAACGGCTCGTGGCCTTCGCCCACAGAGTATCATGTTGTCCCTAGAAGCGATGCGGCTGGCGGCCGGCCCCTCGTGGATGATAAGCGTCAGGACTTGACTTCTTTTGTGGGGCTGTAGCAGAGGTCAGAGTCTGTGGGAAGGTGGGAGGTGCTCGCAGAAGCCTGGGCATAGCTGGGCAGAGCAGCTCCCGAGGAGCGGCCGACACAGGGGCTTGAGGGGTGCAACTCCAGGGCAGGAGCTGTCAGGAAGGAGCGGGGTTCCTTCGCTGGCAGTTCAGGAGAAGAGAAGGGGTTTCTAAACTTTTGGGACCAGGGGATGGTTGGGAAAGGGAGGTGTGTTCCCGAGCCTTACTGAGATGGGTTTTGCAGTTGGATTTGGGTGTCGCTGAGGTCTGTTCTGTTGGAGTGTCTGTGCAGCCGACGGGAGATACAGCAAAGTCGTGGGAGATGCAGAGGAAACCGTCCGGGCCTCCACATCACAAGGTAGAGGGCTGAACGTCAGGCAAGTCTCATCTCGGAAAGCATTAGGTATGTTAAGGTTCATCAAAAAATAGCCTCCAGGACTGGGAGGTCTCTATGGGCTGCGTTTGGGGTGCTCCTGGGGCTGCTCGCGGGGGTCTCTGGGTGCCCAGAGGATGCTCCTGAGGGTCTTGGGGTGCTTCTGAGCGTTCTTGCGGTGCTCCTGGGGGTTTCTGTGTGCTCCCAGTATGCTCCTGGGGGTCTTGGGGTGCTCCTGGGGCCCTCTGGGTGCCCGCAGGATGCTCTTGGGAGTCTTGGGGTGGTCTTGGCGGTCTAGGGGTGCTGCGGGGCATCTATAGGTGCCCATGGGTTGTTGCTGGGTGCCTTGGGATGCTCCTGGGGCTCTAGGTGCCGGCTCTAGGTGCCGGCTCTAGGTGCCGGCTCTAGGTGCCGGTTCTAGGCCCTGGTGGTGCTGCTGGGGCGCTCCTCGTGGTCTTGCTGTGCTTCTGGGGGTTCTTCTTTTGCTCCTGGGGTCTCTCAGTGCCCATGGGTTGTTCCTTGGGCTCTTGGGGTCTTCTAGGTGTCTCCGAGTCCCCTTGGAGTGCTCCTGGGGTGTGTCTGAGGGTCCCTGGGTGCCTCTAGGATGTTCTGGGGGTCTTGGGGTGCTCCTGGGTGTCTCTGGGTGCCCACAGGGTGCTCCTGGTGTTCTGGCGTTGCTCTTCGGGTGCTCTTGGGGGGCTCCTGGGGGTCTCTGGGTGCCCACGGGGTGTCCCCGGGGATCTTGGGGTGCTGCTGGATGTTCTTGTTGTGCTCCTGGGGGTCTCTGGGTGCCGTTGGGGTGTTGCCGGGGGTCTCGCGGCGCTCCTGGGTTTCTCTAGGTGCTCAGAGGATACTCGTGGGCATCTTGGGGTGCTGCTGGATGTTCTTGTTGTGCTCCTGGGAGCCTTGGGGTGTTCTAGGTGCCTCTGGGTAGCCTTGGGGTTCCCCTGGGGTGCTCCTGGAGGATTGTGGGCAGTCCTTGTGTCTCCTGAGTGCCTGTGGGGTGCTCCTGGGGATCTCTGGGGGCCCGTGGGGTGCTCCTGGGAGTCTCTAGGTCCCCATGGGGTGTTCCTGGGGGTCTTGGGGTGCTCCTGGGTGTCTCTGAATCGTTGGTGATTTACAGCAAATAATTTGCTCTGCATCCAGAGATATTTCTGAGAAGGGATTCTTCCAGGATCTAATTCTGCTTTGTTGTTCAGTCCTACCCAGAACAGAGTTGTGTCAGAAGTGAGGTAGCATGCGTGGTGTTCCTAGAAATGAAGTCTGACCCCATAGCATTTTGGGTTTTTGAGAGGAAACCAAAGCACATCATTTTGAATCATGATATTTTCGTTGCGTTGAATGATCTACTGTTCCTGCGTCGCTTGTGATGACATCTATCTTTGTCTATCTACGCCCTAGAAAAAGTAAGTTGAAGTCCCTGCCTGGTCCCATTGCTGATGCAATAGCTGCAACTGTAGGAAAAACTTCTTTACTGAAAGAGTGGTCAGGCCTTGGAACAGGCTGCCCAGGGAAGTGGTTGGGTCACCAACCCTGGAAGTATTGAAAAGAGGTGTAGAGGAGGTGCTTAGGGACGTGGTTTAGTGGGCGTGGTGGTGTTGGGTTGACGGTTGGACTCGATGGTCTTAGAGGTCTTTTCCAACCTTAAGGAGTCTAGGATTGATTCCAAAAGAGCAGGTATGGTGGTTTGCTGTGAGGGTGGCTTTCTCTGTTTGGTGCTTGGCATGCTGTAAAGTGAAGGCAGGTGAGAAAACTGCCTGCTGCTCCTCTGGCTGCCTTGATGGCTCTGGTGGTTGGCCCCGCCCGTTCCCAGGGGATTGTGGGAAGGGCAGTGGGCGGGGCCTGGGGGAGATGAGCTACAACCTCTCCTCAGGGAGCTCATTCTGCTGCTGGGCTTCTCTGGAGGCGGTGGTCTGCTGTTGCTTCAGTTGATTGCAGCTTTTGAGCTGTCTAAGCTATTTGGGTAGTCTTGTTTTGAGATTTAGGGAAGCAGAGGGGTCTGTTTAAGCTAAGGGCTTCAGGACCAGGCGAGGTTCAGCTGCATCTAGAGCAGAAAGGAGACTCGTATGCAGCTTTTCTTTTTTTTTTTTTTTTTTTCCCCAGGTGGGTCAATTTGTATTGGGTGTTCAGAGGTGGCAAGATGTATGGTTTTGGTTCATAATCTGGTTTTGGTTTTTATTTTATTCCAGGTGCATTGTATTGTTTTGGAATTGCTGACTTCATAGAAGATGGAACCTTGTTTTTTTCCACCAGTTTTGCTGTCTATTGCAGAAGCTGTTGACATCATCTCTGGCTAGGAGCGACTGTGAGACTATTTAGCAGGGGTTGAGGTGAGCATCTTGTATGCATCTGTCTATGGAGTTGTAGCGTTGTTCAAGAAAGCAGCAGGGACATAAGGCATCGTGTCTTTCAGCGTATGGAACGGCTCGTGGCCTTCGCCCACAGAGTATCATGTTGTCCCTAGAAGCGATGCGGCTGGCGGCCGGCCCCTCGTGGATGATAAGCGTCAGGACTTGACTTCTTTTGTGGGGCTGTAGCAGAGGTCAGAGTCTGTGGGAAGGTGGGAGGTGCTCGCAGAAGCCTGGGCATAGCTGGGCAGAGCAGCTCCCGAGGAGCGGCCGACACAGGGGCTTGAGGGGTGCAAATGCAGGGCAGGAGCTGTCAGGAAGGAGCGGGGTTCCTTCGCTGGCAGTTCAGGAGAAGAGAAGGGGTTTCTAAACTTTTGGGACCAGGGGATGGTTGGGAAAGGGAGGTGTGTTCCCGAGCCTTACTGAGATGGGTTTTGCAGTTGGATTTGGGTGTCGCTGAGGTCTGTTCTGTTGGAGTGTCTGTGCAGCCGACGGGAGATACAGCAAAGTCGTGGGAGATGCAGAGGAAACCGTCCGGGCCTCCACATCACAAGGTAGAGGGCTGAACGTCAGGCAAGTCTCATCTCGGAAAGCATTAGGTATGTTAAGGTTCATCAAAAAATAGCCTCCAGGACTGGGAGGTCTCTATGGGCTGCGTTTGGGGTGCTCCTGGGGCTGCTCGCGGGGGTCTCTGGGTGCCCAGAGGATGCTCCTGAGGGTCTTGGGGTGCTTCTGAGCGTTCTTGCGGTGCTCCTGGGGGTTTCTGTGTGCTCCCAGTATGCTCCTGGGGGTCTTGGGGTGCTCCTGGGGCCCTCTGGGTGCCCGCAGGATGCTCTTGGGAGTCTTGGGGTGGTCTTGGCGGTCTAGGGGTGCTGCGGGGCATCTATAGGTGCCCATGGGTTGTTGCTGGGTGCCTTGGGATGCTCCTGGGGTTCTAGGTGCCGGTTCTAGGTGCCGGCTCTAGGTGCCGGCTCTAGGTGCCGGTTCTAGGCCCTGGTGGTGCTGCTGGGGCGCTCCTCGTGGTCTTGCTGTGCTTCTGGGGGTTCTTCTTTTGCTCCTGGGGTCTCTCAGTGCCCATGGGTTGTTTCTTGGGCTCTTGGGGTCTTCTAGGTGTCTCCGAGTCCCCTTGGAGTGCTCCTGGGGTGTGTCTGAGGGTCCCTGGGTGCCTCTAGGATGTTCTGGGGGTCTTGGGGTGCTCCTGGGTGTCTCTGGGTGCCCACAGGGTGCTCCTGGTGTTCTGGCGTTGCTCTTTCGGTGCTCTTGGGGGGCTCCTGGGGGTCTCTGGGTGCCCACGGGGTGTCCCCGGGGATCTTGGGGTGCTGCTGGATGTTCTTGTTGTGCTCCTGGGGGTCTCTGGGTGCCGTTGGGGTGTTGCCGGGGGTCTCGCGGCGCTCCTGGGTTTCTCTAGGTGCTCAGAGGATACTCGTGGGCATCTTGGGGTGCTGCTGGATGTTCTTGTTGTGCTCCTGGGAGCCTTGGGGTGTTCTAGGTGCCTCTGGGTAGCCTTGGGGTTCCCCTGGGGTGCTCCTGGAGGATTGTGGGCAGTCCTTGTGTCTCCTGAGTGCCTGTGGGGTGCTCCTGGGGATCTCTGGGGGCCCGTGGGGTGCTCCTGGGAGTCTCTAGGTCCCCATGGGGTGTTCCTGGGGGTCTTGGGGTGCTCCTGGGTGTCTCTGAATCGTTGGTGATTTACAGCAAATAATTTGCTCTGCATCCAGAGATATTTCTGAGAAGGGATTCTTCCAGGATCTAATTCTGCTTTGTTGTTCAGTCCTACCCAGAACAGAGTTGTGTCAGAAGTGAGGTAGCATGCGTGGTGTTCCTAGAAATGAAGTCTGACCCCATAGCATTTTGGGTTTTTGAGAGGAAACCAAAGCACATCATTTTGAATCATGATATTTTCGTTGCGTTGAATGATCTACTGTTCCTGCGTCGCTTGTGATGACATCTATCTTTGTCTATCTACGCCCTAGAAAAAGTAAGTTGAAGTCCCTGCCTGGTCCCATTGCTGATGCAATAGCTGCAACTGTAGGAAAAACTTCTTTACTGAAAGAGTGGTCAGGCCTTGGAACAGGCTGCCCAGGGAAGTGGTTGGGTCACCAACCCTGGAAGTATTGAAAAGACGTGTAGAGGAGGTGCTTAGGGACGTGGTTTAGTGGGCGTGGTGGTGTTGGGTTGACGGTTGGACTCGATGGTCTTAGAGGTCTTTTCCAACCTTAAGGAGTCTAGGATTGATTCCAAAAGAGCAGGTATGGTGGTTTGCTGTGAGGGTGGCTTTCTCTGTTTGGTGCTTGGCATGCTGTAAAGTGAAGGCAGGTGAGAAAACTGCCTGCTGCTCCTCTGGCTGCCTTGATGGCTCTGGTGGTTGGCCCCGCCCGTTCCCAGGGGATTGTGGGAAGGGCGGTGGGCGGGGCCTGGGGGAGATGAGCTACAGCCTCTCCTCAGGGAGCTCATGCTGCTGCTGGGCTTCTCTGGAGGCGGTGGTCTGCTGTTGCTTCAGTTGATTGCAGCTTTTGAGCTGTCTAAGCTATTTGGGTAGTCTTGTTTTGAGATTTAGGGAAGCAGAGGGGTCTGTTTAAGCTAAGGGCTTCAGGACCAGGCAAGGTTCAGCTGCATCTAGAGCAGAAAGGAGACTCGTATGCAGCTTTTCTCTTTTTTTTTTTTTTCCCAGGTGGGTCAATTTGTATTGGGTGTTCAGAGGTGGCAAGATGTATGGTTTTGGTTCATAATCTGGTTTGGGTTTTTATTTTATTCCAGGTGCATTGTTTTGTTTTGGAATTCCTGACTTTATTGAAGATGGAACCTTGTTTTTTTCCACCAGTTTTGCTGTCTATTGCAGAAGCTGTTGACATCATCTCTGGCTAGGAGCGACTGTGAGACTATTTAGCAGGGCTTGAGGTGAGCATCTTGTATGCCTCTGTCTATGGAGTTGTAGCGTTGTTCAAGAAAGCAGCAGGGACATAAGGCATCGTGTCTTTCAGCGTATGGAACGGCTCGTGGCCTTCGCCCACAGAGTATCATGTTGTCCCTAGAAGCGATGCGGCTGGCGGCCGGCCCCTCGTGGATGAGAAGCGTCAGGACTTGACTTCTTTTGTGGGGCTGTAGCAGAGGTCAGAGTCTGTGGGAAGGTGGGAGGTGGGAGGTGCTCGCAGAAGCCTGGGCATAGCTGGGCAGAGCAGCTCCCGAGGAGCGGCCGACACAGGGGCTTGAGGGGTGCAACTCCAGGGCAGGAGCTGTCAGGAAGGAGCGGGGTTCCTTCGCTGGCAGTTCAGGAGAAGAGAAGGGGTTTCTAAACTTTTGGGACCAGGGGATGGTTGGGAAAGGGAGGTGTGTTCCCGAGCCTTACTGAGATGGGTTTTGCAGTTGGATTTGGGTGTCGCTGAGGTCTGTTCTGTTGGAGTGTCTGTGCAGCCGACGGGAGATACAGCAAAGTCGTGGGAGATGCAGAGTAAACCGTCCGGGCCTCCACATCACAAGGTAGAGGGCTGAACGTCAGGCAAGTCTCATGTCGGAAAGCATTAGGTATGTTAAGGTTCATCAAAAAATAGCCTCCAGGACTGGGAGGTCTCTATGGGCTGCGTTTGGGGTGCTCCTGGGGCTGCTCGCGGGGGTCTCTGGGTGCCCAGAGGATGCTCCTGAGGGTCTTGGGGTGCTTCTGGGCGTTCTTGCGGTGCTCCTGGGGGTCTCTGTGTGCTCCCAGTATGCTCCTGGGGGTCTTGGGGTGCTCCTGGGGCCCTCTGGGTGCCCGCAGGATGCTCTTGGGAGTCTTGGGGTGGTCTTGGCGGTCTAGGGGTGCTGCGGGGCATCTATAGGTGCCCATGGGTTGTTGCTGGGTGCCTTGGGATGCTCCTGGGGCTCTAGGTGCCGGCTCTAGGTGCCGGCTCTAGGTGCCGGCTCTAGGTGCCGGCTCTAGGTGCCGGCTCTAGGTGCCGGCTCTAGGTGCCGGCTCTAGGCCCTGGTGGTGCTGCTGGGGCGCTCCTCGTGGTCTTGCTGTGCTTCTGGGGGTTCTTCTTTTGCTCCGGGGGTCTCTCAGTGCCCATGGGTTGTTCCTTGGGCTCTTGGGGTCTTCTAGGTGTCTCCGAGTCCCCTTGGAGTGCTCCTGGGGTGTTCCTGAGGGTCTCTGGGTGCCTCTAGGATGTTCTGGGGGTCTTGGGGTGCTCCTGGGTGTCTCTGGGTGCCCACAGGGTGCTCCTGGTGTTCTGGCGTTGCTCTTCGGGTGCTCTTGGGGGGCTCCTGGGGGTCTCTGGGTGCCCACGGGGTGTCCCCGGGGACCTTGGGGTGCTGCTGGATGTTCTTGTTGTGCTGCTGGGGGTCTCTGGGTGCCCTTGGGGTGTTCCCGGGGGTCTTGCGGCGCTCCTGGGTTTCTCTAGGTGCTCACAGGATACTCGTGGGCATCTTGGGGTGCTGCTGGATGTTCTTTTTGTGCTCCTGGGAGCCTTGGGGTGTTCTAGGTGCCTCTGGGTAGCCTTGGGGTTCCCCTGGGGTGCTCCTGGAGGATTTTATGGCAGTCCTTGTGTCTCCTGAGTGCCTGTGGGGTGCTCCTGGGGATCTCTGGGGGCCCGTGGGGTGCTCCTGGGAGCCTCTAAATCCCCATGGGGTGTTCCTGGGGGTCTTGGGGTGCTCCTGGGTGTCTCTGAATCCTTGGTGATTTACAGCAAATAATTTGCTCTGCATCCAGAGATATTTCTGAGAACGGATTCTTCCAGGATCTGATTCTGCTTTGTTGTTCAGTCCTACCCAGAACAGAGTTGTGTCAGAAGTGAGGTAGCATGCGTGGTGTTCCTAGAAATGAAGTCTGACCCCATAGCATTTTGGGTTTTTGAGAGGAAACCAAAGCACATCGTTTTGAATCATGATATTTTCGTTGCGTTGAATGATCTACCGTTCCTGCGTCGCTTGTGATGACATCTATCTTTGTCTATCTACGCCCTAGAAAAAGTAAGTTGAAGTCCCTGCCTGGTCCCATTGCTGATGCAATAGCTGCAACTGTAGGAAAAACTTCTTTACTGAAAGAGTGGTCAGGCCTTGGAACAGGCTGCCCAGGGAAGTGGTTGGGTCACCAACCCTGGAAGTATTTAAAAGAGGTGTAGAGGAGGTGCTTAGGGACGTGGTTTAGTGGGCGTGGTGGTGTTGGGTTGACGGTTGGACTCGATGGTCTTAGAGGTCTTTTCCAACCTTAAGGAGTCTAGGATTGATTCCAAAAGAGCAGGTATGGTGGTTTGCTGTGAGGGTGGCTTTCTCTGTTTGGTGCTTGGCATGCTGTAAAGTGAAGGCAGGTGAGAAAACTGCCTGCTGCTCCTCTGGCTGCCTTGATGGCTCTGGTGGTTGGCCCCGCCCGTTCCCAGGGGATTGTGGGAAGGGCGGTGGGCGGGGCCTGGGGGAGATGAGCTACAACCTCTCCTCAGGGAGCTCATTCTGCTGCTGGGCTTCTCTGGAGGCGGTGGTCTGCTGTTGCTTCAGTTGATTGCAGCTTTTGAGCTGTCTAAGCTATTTGGGTAGTCTTGTTTTGAGATTTAGGGAAGCAGAGGGGTCTGTTTAAGCTAAGGGCTTCAGGACCAGGCGAGGTTCAGCTGCATCTAGAGCAGAAAGGAGACTCGTATGCAGCTTTTCTTTTTTTTTTTTTTTTTTTTCCCCAGGTGGGTCAATTTGTATTGGGTGTTCAGAGGTGGCAAGATGTATGGTTTTGGTTCATAATCTGGTTTTGGTTTTTATTTTATTCCAGGTGCATTGTATTGTTTTGGAATTCCTGACTTTATTGAAGATGGAACCTTGTTTTTTTCCACCAGTTTTGCTGTCTATTGCAGAAGCTGTTGACATCATCTCTGGCTAGGAGCGACTGTGAGACTATTTAGCAGGGCTTGAGGTGAGCATCTTGTATGCCTCTGTCTATGGAGTTGTAGCGTTGTTCAAGAAAGCAGCAGGGACATAAGGCATCGTGTCTTTCAGCGTATGGAACGGCTCGTGGCCTTCGCCCACAGAGTATCATGTTGTCCCTAGAAGCGATGCGGCTGGCGGCCGGCCCCTCGTGGATGATAAGCGTCAGGACTTCACTTCTTTTGTGGGGCTGTAGCAGAGGTCAGAGTCTGTGGGAAGGTGGGAGGTGGGAGGTGCTCGCAGAAGCCTGGGCATAGCTGGGCAGAGCAGCTCCCGAGGAGCGGCCGACACAGGGGCTTGAGGGCTGCAACTCCAGGGCAGGAGCTGTCAGGAAGGAGCGGGGTTCCTTCGCTGGCAGTTCAGGAGAAGAGAAGGGGTTTCTAAACTTTTGGGACCAGGGGATGGTTGGGAAAGGGAGGTGTGTTCCCGAGCCTTACTGAGATGGGTTTTGCAGTTGGATTTGGGTGTCGCTGAGGTCTGTTCTGTTGGAGTGTCTGTGCAGCCGACGGGAGATACAGCAAAGTCGTGGGAGATGCAGAGTAAACCGTCCGGGCCTCCACATCACAAGGTAGAGGGCTGAACGTCAGGCAAGTCTCATGTCGGAAAGCATTAGGTATGTTAAGGTTCATCAAAAAATAGCCTCCAGGACTGGGAGGTCTCTATGGGCTGCGTTTGGGGTGCTCCTGGGGCTGCTCGCGGGGGTCTCTGGGTGCCCAGAGGATGCTCCTGAGGGTCTTGGGGTGCTTGTGGGCGTTCTTGCGGTGCTCCTGGGGGTCTCTGTGTGCTCCCAGTATGCTCCTGGGGGTCTTGGGGTGCTCCTGGGGCCCTCTGGGTGCCCGCAGGATGCTCTTGGGAGTCTTGGGGTGGTCTTGGCGGTCTAGGGGTGCTGCGGGGCATCTATAGGTGCCCATGGGTTGTTGCTGGGTGCCTTGGGATGCTCCTGGGGCTCTAGGTGCCGGCTCTAGGTGCCGGCTCTAGGTGCCGGCTCTAGGTGCCGGCTCTAGGTGCCGGCTCTAGGCCCTGGTGGTGCTGCTGGGGCGCTCCTCGTGGTCTTGCTGTGCTTCTGGGGGTTCTTCTTTTGCTCCGGGGGTCTCTCAGTGCCCATGGGTTGTTCCTTGGGCTCTTGGGGTCTTCTAGGTGTCTCCGAGTCCCCTTGGAGTGCTCCTGGGGTGTTCCTGAGGGTCTCTGGGTGCCTCTAGGATGTTCTGGGGGTCTTGGGGTGCTCCTGGGTGTCTCTGGGTGCCCACAGGGTGCTCCTGGTGTTCTGGCGTTGCTCTTCGGGTGCTCTTGGGGGGCTCCTGGGGGTCTCTGGGTGCCCACGGGGTGTCCCCGGGGATCTTGGGGTGCTGCTGGATGTTCTTGTTGTGCTGCTGGGGGTCTCTGGGTGCCGTTGGGGTGTTCCCGGGGGTCTCGCGGCGCTCCTGGGTTTCTCTAGGTGCTCAGAGGATACTCGTGGGCGTCTTGGGGTGCTGCTGGATGTTCTTGTTGTGCCCCTGGGAGCCTTGGGGTGTTCTAGGTGCCTCTGGGTAGCCTTGGGGTTCCCCTGGGGTGCTCCTGGAGGATTGTGGGCAGTCCTTGTGTCTCCTGAGTGCCTATGGGGTGCTCCTGGGGATCTCTGGGGGCCCGTGGGGTGCTCCTGGGAGTCTCTAGGTCCCCATGGGGTGTTCCTGGGGGTCTTGGGGTGCTCCTGGGTGTCTCTGAATCGTTGGTGATTTACAGCAAATAATTTGCTCTGCATCCAGAGATATTTCTGAGAACGGATTCTTCCAGGATCTAATTCTGCTTTGTTATTCAGTCCTACCCAGAACAGAGTTGTGTCAGAAGTGAGGTAGCATGCGTGGTGTTCCTAGAAATGAAGTCTGACCCCATAGCATTTTGGGTTTTTGAGAGGAAACCAAAGCACATCATTTTGAATCATGATACTTTCATTGCGTTGAATGATCTACTGTTCCTGCGTCGCTTGTGATGACATCTATCTTTGTCTATCTACGCCCTAGAAAAAGTAAGTTGAAGTCCCTGCCTGGTCCCATTGCTGATGCAATAGCTGCAACTGTAGGAAAAACTTCTTTACTGAAAGAGTGGTCAGGCCTTGGAACAGGCTGCCCAGGGAAGTGGTTGGGTCACCAACCCTGGAAGTATTGAAAAGACGTGTAGAGGAGGTGCTTAGGGACGTGGTTTAGTGGGCGTGGTGGTGTTGGGTTGACGGTTGGACTCGATGGTCTTAGAGGTCTTCTCCAACCTTAAGGAGTCTAGGATTGATTCCAAAAGAGCAGGTATGGTGGTTTGCTGTGAGGGTGGCTTTCTCTGTTTGGTGCTTGGCATGCTGTAAACTGAAGGCAGGTGAGAAAACTGCCTGCTGCTCCTCTGGCTGCCTTGATGGCTCTGGTGGTTGGCCCCGCCCGTTCCCAGGGGATTGTGGGAAGGGCGGTGGGCGGGGCCTGGGGGAGATGAGCTACAGCCTCTCCTCAGGGAGCTCATGCTGCTGCTGGGCTTCTCTGGAGGCGGTGGTCTGCTGTTGCTTCAGTTGATTGCAGCTTTTGAGCTGTCTAAGCTATTTGGGTAGTCTTGTTTTGAGATTTAGGGAAGCAGAGGGGTCTGTTTAAGCTAAGGGCTTCAGGACCAGGCAAGGTTCAGCTGCATCTAGAGCAGAAAGGAGACTCGTATGCAGCTTTCCTTTTTTTTTTTTTCCCAGGTGGGTCAATTTGTATTGGGTGTTCAGAGGTGGCAAGATGTATGGTTTTGGTTCATAATCTGGTTTTGGTTTTTATTTTATTCCAGGTGCATTGTATTGTTTTGGAATTCCTGACTTTATTGAAGATGGAACCTTGTTTTTTTCCACCAGTTTTGCTGTCTATTGCAGAAGCTGTTGACATCATCTCTGGCTAGGAGCGACTGTGAGACTATTTAGCAGGGGTTGAGGTGAGCATCTTGTATGCCTCTGTCTATGGAGTTGTAGCGTTGTTCAAGAAAGCAGCAGGGACATAAGGCATCGTGTCTTTCAGCGTATGGAACGGCTTGTGGCCTTCGCCCACAGAGTATCATGTTGTCCCTAGAAGCGATGCGGCTGGCGGCCGGCCCCTCGTGGATGAGAAGCGTCAGGACTTGACTTCTTTTGTGGGGCTGTAGCAGAGGTCAGAGTCTGTGGGAAGGTGGGAGGTGCTCGCAGAAGCCTGGGCATAGCTGGGCAGAGCAGCTCCCGAGGAGCGGCCGACACAGGGGCTTGAGGGGTGCAACTCCAGGGCAGGAGCTGTCAGGAAGGAGTGGGGTTCCTTCGCTGGCAGTTCAGGAGAAGAGAAGGGGTTTCTAAACTTTTGGGACCAGGGGATGGTTGGGAAAGGGAGGTGTGTTCCCGAGCCTTACTGAGATGGGTTTTGCAGTTGGATTTGGGTGTCGCTGAGGTCTGTTCTGTTGGAGTGTCTGTGCAGCCGACGGGAGATACAGCAAAGTCGTGGGAGATGCAGAGGAAACCGTCCGGGCCTCCACATCACAAGGTAGAGGGCTGAACGTCAGGCAAGTCTCATGTCGGAAAGCATTAGGTATGTTAAGGTCCATCAAAAAATATCCTCGAGGACTGGGAGGTCTCTACGGGCTGCGTTTGGGGTGCTCCTGGGGCTGCTCGCGGGGGTCTCTGGGTGCCCAGAGGATGCTCCTGAGGGTCTTGGGGTGCTTGTGGGCGTTCTTGCGGTGCTCCTGGGGGTCTCTGTGTGCTCCCAGTATGCTCCTGGGGGTCTTGGGGTGCTCCTGGGTCCCTCTGGGTGCCCGCAGGATGCTCTTGGGAGTCTTGGGGTGGTCTTGGTGGTCTAGGGGTGCTGCGGGGCATCTGTAGGTGCCCATGGGTTGTTGCTGGGTGCCTTGGGATGCTCCTGGGCTTCTAGGTGCCGGTTCTAGGTGCCGGTTCTAAGCCCTGGTGCTGCTGCTGGGGCGCTCCTCGTGGTCTTGCTGTGCTTCTGGGGGTTCTTCTTTTGCTCCTGGGGTCTCTCAGTGCCCATGGGTTGTTCCTTGGGCTCTTGGGGTCTTCTAGGTGTCTCCGAGTCCCCTTGGAGTGCTCCTGGGGTGTTCCTGAGGGTCTCTGGGTGCCTCTAGGATGTTCTGGGGGTCTTGGGGTGCTCCTGGGTGTCTCTGGGTGCCCACAGGGAGCTCCTGGTGTTCTTGCGTTGCTCTTCGGGTGCTCTTGTTGTGCTCCTGGGTGTCTCTGGGTGCCCACAGGGTGCTCCTTGTGTTCTTGCGTTGCTCTTAGGGTGCTCTTGGGGGGCTCCTGGGGGTCTCTGGTTGCCCACGGGGTGTCCCCGGGGATCTTGGGGTGCCGCTGGATGTTCTTGTTGTGCTCCTGGGGGTCTCTGGGTGCCCTTGGGGTGTTCCCGGGGGTCTTGCGGCGCTCCTGGGTTTCTCTAGGTGCTCACAGGATACTCGTGGGCATCTTGGGGTGCTGCTGGATGTTCTTGTTGTGCTCCTGGGAGCCTTGGGGTCTTCTAGGCTAGGTGCCTCTGGGTAGCCTTGGGGTTCCCCTGGGGTGCTCCTGGAGGATTGTGGGCAGTCCTTGTGTCTCCTGAGTGCCTGTGGGGTGCTCCTGGGGATCTCTGGGGGCCCGTGGGGTGCTCCTGGGAGTCTCTAGGTCCCCATGGGGTGTTCCTGGGGGTCTTGGGGTGCTCCTGGGTGTCTCTGAATCGTTGGTGATTTACAGCAAATAATTTGCTCTGCATCCAGAGATATTTCTGAGAACGGATTCTTCCAGGATCTGATTCTGCTTTGTTGTTCAGTCCTACCCAGAACAGAGTTGTGTCAGAAGTGAGGTAGCATGCGTGGTGTTCCTAGAAATGAAGTCTGACCCCATAGCATTTTGGGTTTTTGAGAGGAAACCAAAGCACATCATTTTGAATCATGATATTTTCGTTGCGTTGAACGATCTACTGTTCCTGCGTCGCTTGTGATGACATCTATCTTTGTCTATCTACGCCCTAGAAAAAGTAAGTTGAAGTCCCTGCCTGGTCCCATTGCTGATGCAATAGCTGCAACTGTAGGAAAAACTTCTTTACTGAAAGAGTGGTCAGGCCTTGGAACAGGCTGCCCAGGGAAGTGGTTGGGTCACCAACCCTGGAAGTATTGAAAAGATGTGTAGAGGAGGTGCTTAGGGACGTGGTTTAGTGGGCGTGGTGGTGTTGGGTTGACGGTTGGACTCGATGGTCTTAGAGGTCTTTTCCAACCTTAAGGAGTCTAGGATTGATTCCAAAAGAGCAGGTATGGTGGTTTGCTGTGAGGGTGGCTTTCTCTGTTTGGTGCTTGGCATGCTGTAAACTGAAGGGAGGTGAGAAAACTGCCTGCTGCTCCTCTGGCTGCCTTGATGGCTCTGGTGGTTGGCCCCGCCCGTTCCCAGGGGATTGTGGGAAGGGCGGTGAGCAGGGCCTGGGGGAGATGAGCTACAGCCTCTCCTCAGGGAGCTCATTCTGCTGCTGGGCTTCTCTGGAGGCGGTGGTCTGCTGTTGCTTCAGTTGATTGCAGCTTTTGAGCTGTCTAAGCTATTTGGGTAGTCTTGTTTTGAGATTTAGGGAAGCAGAGGGGTCTGTTTAAGCTAAGGGCTTCAGGACCAGGCAAGGTTCAGCTGCATCTAGAGCAGAAAGGAGACTCGTATGCAGCTTTTCTTTTTTTTTTTTTTTTTTTCCCCAGGTGGGTCAATTTGTATTGGGTGTTCAGAGGTGGCAAGATGTATGGTTTTGGTTCATAATCTGGTTTTGGTTTTTATTTTATTCCAGGTGCATTGTATTGTTTTGGAATTCCTGACTTTATTGAAGATGGAACCTTGTTTTTTTCCACCAGTTTTGCTGTCTATTGCAGAAGCTGTTGACATCATCTCTGGCTAGGAGCGACTGTGAGACTATTTAGCAGGGCTTGAGGTGAGCATCTTGTATGCCTCTGTCTATGGAGTTGTAGCGTTGTTCAAGAAAGCAGCAGGGATATAAGGCATGGTGTCTTTCAGCGTATGGAACGGCTCGTGGCCTTCGCCCACAGAGTATCATGTTGTCCCTAGAAGCGATGCGGCTGGCGGCCGGCCCCTCGTGGATGAGAAGCGTCAGGACTTGACTTCTTTTGTGGGGCTGTAGCAGAGGTCAGAGTCTGTGGGAAGGTGGGAGGTGCTCGCAGAAGCCTGGGCATAGCTGGGCAGAGCAGCTCCCGAGGAGCGGCCGACACAGGTGCTTGAGGGGTGCAACTCCAGGGCAGGAGCTGTCAGGAAGGAGCGGGGTTCCTTCGCTGGCAGTTCAGGAGAAGAGAAGGGGTTTCTAAACTTTTGGGACCAGGGGATGGTTGGGAAAGGGAGGTGTGTTCCCGAGCCTTACTGAGATGGGTTTTGCAGTTGGATTTGGGTGTCGCTGAGGGTCTGTTCTGTTGGAGTGTCTGTGCAGCCGATGAGAGATACAGCAAAGTCGTGGGAGATGCAGAGGAAACCGTCCGGGCCTCCACATCACAAGGTAGAGGGCTGAACGTCAGGCAAGTCTCATCTCGGAAAGCATTAGGTATGTTAAGGTCCATCAAAAAATAGCCTGGAGGACTGGGAGGTCTCTACGGGCTGCGTTTGGGGTGCTCCTGGGGCTGCTCCCGGGGGTCTCTGGGTGCCCAGAGGATGCTCCTGAGGTCTTGGGGTGCTTCTGGGCATTCTTGCGGTGCTCCTGGGGGTCTCTGTGTGCTCCCAGTATGCTCCTGGGGGTCTTGGGGTGCTCCTGGGGCCCTCTGGGTGCCCGCAGGATGCTCTTGGGAGTCTTGGGGTGGTCTTGGCGGTCTAGGGGTGCTGCGGGGCATATGTAGGTGCCCCTGAGTCGTTGCTGGGTGCCTTGGGATGCTCCTGGGCTTCTAGGTGCCGGTTCTAGGTGCCGGTTCTAGGCCCTGGTGGTGCTGCTGGGGCGCTCCTCGTGGTCTTGCTGTGCTTCTGGGGGTTGTTCTTTTGCTCCTGGGGTCTCTCAGTGCCCATGGGTTGTTCCTTGGGCTCTTGGGGTCTTCTAGGTGTCTCCGAGTCCCCTTGGAGTGCTCCTGGGGTGTTCCTGAGGGTCTCTGGGTGCCTCTAGGATGTTCTGGGGGTCTTGGGGTGCTCCTGGGTGTCTCTGGGTGCCCACAGGGTGCTCCTGGTGTTCTGGCGTTGCTCTTCGGGTGCTCTTGGGGGGCTCCTGGGGGTCTCTGGGTGCCCACGGGGTGTCCGCGGGGATCTTGGGGTGCTGCTGGATGTTCTTGTTGTGCTCCTGGGGGTCCCTGGGTGCCCTTGGGGTGTTCCCGGGGGTCTTGCGGCGCTCCTGGGTTTCTCTAGGTGCTCACAGGATACTCGTGGGCATCTTGGGGTGCTGCTGGATGTTCTTGTTGTGCTCCTGGGAGCCTCGGGGTGTTCTAGGTGCCTCTGGGTAGCCTTGGGGTTCCCCTGGGGTGCTCCTGGAGGATTGTGGGCAGTCCTTGTGTCTCCTGAGTGCCTGTGGGGTGCTCCTGGGGATCTCTGGGGGCCCGTGGGGTGCTCCTGGGAGTCTCTAGGTCCCCATGGGGTGTTCCTGGGGGTCTTGGGGTGCTCCTGGGTGTCTCTGAATCGTTGGTGATTTACAGCAAATAATTTGCTCTGCATCCAGAGATATTTCTGAGAAGGGATTCTTCCAGGATCTAATTCTGCTTTGTTGTTCAGTCCTACTCAGAACAGAGTTGTGTCAGAAGTGAGGTAGCATGCGTGGTGTTCCTAGAAATGAAGTCTGACCCCATAGCATTTTGGGTTTTTGAGAGGAAACCAAAGCACATCATTTTGAATCATGATATTTTCGTTGCGTTGAACGATCTACTGTTCCTGCGTCGCTTGTGATGACATCTGTCTTTGTCTATCTACGCCCTAGAAAAAGTAAGTTGAAGTCCCTGCCTGGTCCCATTGCTGATGCAATAGCTGCAACTGTAGGAAAAACTTCTTTACTGAAAGAGTGGTCAGGCCTTGGAACAGGCTGCCCAGGGAAGTGGTTGGGTCACCAACCCTGGAAGTATTTAAAAGAGGTGTAGAGGAGGTGCTTAGGGACGTGGTTTAGTGGGCGTGGTGGTGTTGGGTTGACGGTTGGACTCGATGGTCTTAGAGGTCTTTTCCAACCTTAAGGAGTCTAGGATTGATTCCAAAAGAGCAGGTATGGTGGTTTGCTGTGAGGGTGGCTTTCTCTGTTTGGTGCTTGGCATGCTGTAAAGTGAAGGCAGGTGAGAAAACTGCCTGCTGCTCCTCTGGCTGCCTTGATGGCTCTGGTGGTTGGCCCCGCCCGTTCCCAGGGGATTGTGGGAAGGGCGGTGGGCGGGGCCTGGGGGAGATGAGCTACAGCCTCTCCTCAGGGAGCTCATTCTGCTGCTGGGCTTCTCTGGAGGCGGTGGTCTGCTGTTGCTTCAGTTGATTGCAGCTTTTGAGCTGTCTAAGCTATTTGGGTAGTCTTGTTTTGAGATTTAGGGAAGCAGAGGGGTCTGTTTAAGCTAAGGGCTTCAGGACCAGGCAAGGTTCAGCTGCATCTAGAGCAGAAAGGAGACTCGTATGCAGCTTTTCTCTTTTTTTTTTTTCCCAGGTGGGTCAATTTGTATTGGGTGTTCAGAGGTGGCAAGATGTATGGTTTTGGTTCATAATCTGGTTTTGGTTTTTATTTTATTCCAGGTGCATTGTATTGTTTTGGAATTCCTGACTTTATTGAAGATGGAACCTTGTTTTTTTCCACCAGTTTTGCTGTCTATTGCAGAAGCTGTTGACATCATCTCTGGCTAGGAGCGACTGTGAGACTATTTAGCAGGGGTTGAGGTGAGCATCTTGTATGCCTCTGTCTATGGAGTTGTAGCGTTGTTCAAGAAAGCAGCAGGGACATAAGGCATGGTGTCTTTCAGCGTATGGAACGGCTCGTGGCCTTCGCCCACAGAGTATCATGTTGTCCCTAGAAGCGATGCGGCTGGCGGCCGGCCCCTCGTGGATGAGAAGCGTCAGGACTTGACTTCTTTTGTGGGGCTGTAGCAGAGGTCAGAGTCTGTGGGAAGGTGGGAGGTGCTCGCAGAAGCCTGGGCATAGCTGGGCAGAGCAGCTCCTGAGGAGCGGCCGACACAGGGGCTTGAGGGGTGCAAATCCAGGGCAGGAGCTGTCAGGAAGGAGCGGGGTTCCTTCGCTGGCAGTTCAGGAGAAGAGAAGGGGTTTCTAACCTTTTGGGACCAGGGGATGGTCGGGAAAGGGAGGTGTGTTCCCGAGCCTTACTGAGATGGGTTTTGCAGTTGGATTTGGGTGTCGCTGAGGGTCTGTTCTGTTGGAGTGTCTGTGCAGCCGACGAGAGATACAGCAAAGTCGTGGGAGATGCAGAGGAAACCGTCCGGGCCTCCACATCACAAGGTAGAGGGCTGAACGTCAGGCAAGTCTCATCTCGGAAAGCATTAGGTATGTTAAGGTCCATCAAAAAATATCCTCGAGGACTGGGAGGTCTCTACGGGCTGCGTTTGGGGTGCTCCTGGGGCTGCTCGCGGGGGTCTCTGGGTGCCCAGAGGATGCTCCTGAGGTCTTGGGGTGCTTCTGGGCGTTCTTGCGGTGCTCCTGGGGGTCTCTGTGTGCTCCCAGTATGCTCCTGGGGGTCTTGGGGTGCTCCTGGGGCCCTCTGGGTGCCCGCAGGATTCTCTTGGGAGTCTTGGGGTGGTCTTGGCGGTCTAGGGGTGCTGCGGGGCATCTGTAGGTGCCCCTGGGTCGTTGCTGGGTGCCTTGGGATGCTCCTGGGCTTCTAGGTGCCGGTTCTAGGTGCCGGTTCTATGTGCCGGTTCTATGTGCCGGTTCTAGGTGCCCGTTCTAGGTGCCCGTTCTAGGTGCCCGTTCTAGGTGCCCGTTCTAGGTGCCCGTTCTAGGTGCCCGTTCTAGGCCCTGGTGGTGCTGCTGGGGCGCTCCTCGTGGTCTTGCTGTGCTTCTGGGGGTTCTTCTTTTGCCCCTGGGGTCTCTCAGTGCCCATGGGTTGTTCCTTGGGCTCTTGGGGTCTTCTAGGTGTCTCCGAGTCCCCTTGGAGTGCTCCTGGGGTGTTCCTGAGGGTCTCTGGGTGCCTCTAGGATGTTCTGGGGGTCTTGGGGTGCTCCTGGGTGTCTCTGGGTGCCCACAGGGTGCTCCTGGTGTTCTGGCGTTGCTCTTGGGGTGCTCTTGGGGGGCTCCTGGGGGTCTCTGGGTGCCCACGGGGTGTCCGCGGGGATCTTGGGGTGCTGCTGGATGTTCTTGTTGTGCTCCTGGGGGTCTCTGGGTGCCCTTGGGGTGTTCCCGGGGGTCTTGCGGCGCTCCTGGGTTTCTCTAGGTGCTCACAGGATACTCGTGGGCATCTTGGGGTGCTGCTGGATGTTCTTGTTGTGCTCCTGGGAGCCTTGGGGTGTTCTAGGTGCCTCTGGGTAGCCTTGGGGTTCCCCTGGGGTGCTCCTGGAGGATTGTGGGCAGTCCTTGTGTCTCCTGAGTGCCTGTGGGGTGCTCCTGGGGATCTCTGGGGGCCCGTGGGGTGCTCCTGGGAGTCTCTAGGTCCCCATGGGGTGTTCCTGGGGGTCTTGGGGTGCTCCTGGGTGTCTCTGAATCGTTGGTGATTTACAGCAAATAATTTGCTCTGCATCCAGAGATATTTCTGAGAAGGGATTCTTCCAGGATCTAATTCTGCTTTGTTGTTCAGTCCTACCCAGAACAGAGTTGTGTCAGAAGTGAGGTAGCATGCGTGGTGTTCCTAGAAATGAAGTCTGACCCCATAGCATTTTGGGTTTTTGAGAGGAAACCAAAGCACATCTTTTTGAATCATGATATTTTCGTTGCGTTGAATGATCTACTGTTCCTGCGTCGCTTGTGATGACATCTATCTTTGTCTATCTACGCCCTAGAAAAAGTAAGTTGAAGTCCCTGCCTGGTCCCATTGCTGATGCAATAGCTGCAACTGTAGGAAAAACTTCTTTACTGAAAGAGTGGTCAGGCCTTGGAACAGGCTGCCCAGGGAAGTGGTTGGGTCACCAACCCTGGAAGTATTTAAAAGAGGTGTAGAGGAGGTGCTTAGGGACGTGGTTTAGTGGGCGTGGTGGTGTTGGGTTGACGGTTGGACTCGATGGTCTTAGAGGTCTTTTCCAACCTTAAGGAGTCTAGGATTGATTCCAAAAGAGCAGGTATGGTGGTTTGCTGTGAGGGTGGCTTTCTCTGTTTGGTGCTTGGCATGCTGTAAAGTGAAGGCAGGTGAGAAAACTGCCTGCTGCTCCTCTGGCTGCCTTGATGGCTCTGGTGGTTGGCCCCGCCCGTTCCCAGGGGATTGTGGGAAGGGCGGTGGGCGGGGCCTGGGGGAGATGAGCTACAGCCTCTCCTCAGGGAGCTCATGCTGCTGCTGGGCTTCTCTGGAGGCGGTGGTCTGCTGTTGCTTCAGTTGATTGCAGCTTTTGAGCTGTCTAAGCTATTTGGGTAGTCTTGTTTTGAGATTTAGGGAAGCAGAGGGGTCTGTTTAAGCTAAGGGCTTCAGGACCAGGCAAGGTTCAGCTGCATCTAGAGCAGAAAGGAGACTCGTATGCAGCTTTTCTTTTTTTTTTTTTTTTCCAGGTGGGTCAATTTGTATTGGGTGTTCAGAGGTGGCAAGATGCATGGTTTTGGTTCATAATCTGGTTTGGGTTTTTATTTTATTCCAGGTGCATTGTATTGTTTTGGAATTCCTGACTTTATTGAAGATGGAACCTTGTTTTTTTCCACCAGTTTTGCTGTCTATTGCAGAAGCTGTTGACATCATCTCTGGCTAGGAGCGACTGTGAGACTATTTAACAGGGGTTGAGGTGAGCATCTTGTATGCCTCTGTCTATGGAGTTGTAGCGTTGTTCAAGAAAGCAGCAGGGACATAAGGCATGGTGTCTTTCAGCGTATGGAACGGCTCGTGGCCTTCGCCCACAGAGTATCATGTTGTCCCTAGAAGCGATGCGGCTGGCGGCCGGCCCCTCGTGGATGATAAGCATCAGGACTTGACTTCTTTTGTGGGGCTGTAGCAGAGGTCAGAGTCTGTGGGAAGGTGGGAGGTGCTCGCAGAAGCCTGGGCATAGCTGGGCAGAGCAGCTCCCGAGGAGCGGCCGACACAGGGGCTTGAGGGCTGCAAATCCAGGGCAGGAGCTGTCAGGAAGGAGCGGGGTTCCTTCGCTGGCAGTTCAGGAGAAGAGAAGGGGTTTCTAAACTTTTGGGACCAGGGGATGGTTGGGAAAGGGAGGTGTGTTCCCGAGCCTTACTGAGATGGGTTTTGCAGTTGGATTTGGGTGTCGCTGAGGTCTGTTCTGTTGGAGTGTCTGTGCAGCCGACGAGAGATACAGCAAAGTCGTGGGAGATGCAGAGGAAACCGTCCGGGCCTCCACATCACAAGGTAGAGGGCTGAACGTCAGGCAAGTCTCATCTCGGAAAGCATTAGGTATGTTAAGGTCCATCAAAAAATAGCCTCCAGGACTGGGAGGTCTCTACGGGCTGCGTTTGGGGTGCTCCTGGGGCTGCTCGCGGGGGTCTCTGGGTGCCCAGAGGATGCTCCTGAGGGTCTTGGGGTGCTTGTGGGCATTCTTGCGGTGCTCCTGGGGGTCTCTGTGTGCTCCCAGTATGCTCCTGGGGGTCTTGGGGTGCTCCTGGGTCCCTCTGGGTGCCCGCAGGATTCTCTTGGGAGTCTTGGGGTGGTCTTGGCGGTCTAGGGGTGCTGCGGGGCATCTGTAGGTGCCCCTGGGTCGTTGCTGGGTGCCTTGGGATGCTCCTGGGCTTCTAGGTGCCGGTTCTAGGTGCCGGTTCTAGGTGCCGGTTCTAGGTGCCGGTTCTAGGTGCCGGTTCTAGGTGCCGGTTCTAGGCCCTGGTGGTGCTGCTGGGGCGCTCCTCGTGGTCTTGCTGTGCTTCTGGGGGTTCTTCTTTTGCTCCTGGGGTCTCTCAGTGCCCATGGGTTGTTCCTTGGGCTCTTGGGGTCTTCTAGGTGTCTCCGAGTCCCCTTGGAGTGCTCCTGGGGTGTTCCTGAGGGTCTCTGGGTGCCTCTAGGATGTTCTGGGGGTCTTGGGGTGCTCCTGGGTGTCTCTGGGTGCCCAGAGGGTGCTCCTGGTGTTCTTGCGTTGCTCTTCGGGTGCTCTTGTTGTTCTCCTGGGGGTCTCTGGGTGCCCACGGGGTGTCCGCGGGGATCTTGGGGTGCTGCTGGATGTTCTTGTTGTGCTCCTGGGGGTCTCTGGGTGCCCTTGGGGTGTTCCCGGGCGTCTTGCGGCGCTCCTGGGTTTCTCTAGGTGCTCACAGGATACTCGTGGGCATCTTGGGGTGCTGCTGGATGTTCTTGTTGTGCTCCTGGGAGCCTTGGGGTGTTCTAGGTGCCTCTGGGTAGCCTTGGGGTTCCCCTGGGGTGCTCCTGGAGGATTGTTGGCAGTCCTTGTGTCTCCTGAGTGCCTGTGGGGTGCTCCTGGGGATCTCTGGGGGCCCGTGGGGTGCTCCTGGGAGTCTCTAGGTCCCCATGGGGTGTTCCTGGGGGTCTTGGGGTGCTCCTGGGTGTCTCTGAATCGTTGGTGATTTACAGCAAATAATTTGCTCTGCATCCAGAGATATTTCTGAGAAGGGATTCTTCCAGGATCTAATTCTGCTTTGTTGTTCAGTCCTACCCAGAACAGAGTTGTGTCAGAAGTGAGGTAGCATGCGTGGTGTTCCTAGAAATGAAGTCTGACCCCATAGCATTTTGGGTTTTTGAGAGGAAACCAAAGCACATCATTTTGAATCATGATATTTTCGTTGCGTTGAATGATCTACTGTTCCTGCGTCGCTTGTGATGACATCTATCTTTGTCTATCTACGCCCTAGAAAAAGTAAGTTGAAGTCCCTGCCTGGTCCCATTGCTGATGCAATAGCTGCAACTGTAGGAAAAACTTCTTTACTGAAAGAGTGGTCAGGCCTTGGAACAGGCTGCCCAGGGAAGTGGTTGGGTCACCAACCCTGGAAGTATTGAAAAGACGTGTAGAGGAGGTGCTTAGGGACGTGGTTTAGTGGGCGTGGTGGTGTTGGGTTGACGGTTGGACTCGATGGTCTTAGAGGCCTTTTCCAACCTTAAGGAGTCTAGGATTGATTCCAAAAGAGCAGGTATGGTGGTTTGCTGTGAGGGTGGCTTTCTCTGTTGGTGCTTGGCATGCTGTAAACTGAAGGCAGGTGAGAAAACTGCCTGCTGCTCCTCTGGCTGCCTTGATGGCTCTGGTGGTTGGCCCCGCCCGTTCCCAGGGGATTGTGGGAAGGGCGGTGGGCGGGGCCTGGGGGAGATGAGCTACAGCCTCTCCTCAGGGACCTCATGCTGCTGCTGGGCTTCTCTGGAGGCGGTGGTCTGCTGTTGCTTCAGTTGATTGCAGCTTTTGAGCTGTCTAAGCTATTTGGGTAGTCTTGTTTTGAGATTTAGGGAAGCAGAGGGGTCTGTTTAAGCTAAGGGCTTCAGGACCAGGCAAGGTTCAGCTGCATCTAGAGCAGAAAGGAGACTTGTATGCAGCTTTTTTTTTTTTTTTTTTTTCCAGGTGGGTCAATTTGTATTGGGTGTTCAGAGGTGGCAAGATGTATGGTTTTGGTTCATAATCTGGTTTTGGTTTTTATTTTATTCCAGGTGCATTGTATTGTTTTGGCATTCCTGACTTCATAGAAGATGGAACCTTGTTTTTTTCCACCAGTTTTGCTGTCTATTGCAGAAGCTGTTGACATCATCTCTGGCTAGGAGCGACTGTGAGACTATTTAGCAGGGGTTGAGGTGAGCATCTTGTATGCCTCTGTCTATGGAGTTGTAGCGTTGTTCAAGAAAGCAGCAGGGACATAAGGCATCGTGTCTTTCAGCGTATGGAACGGCTCGTGGCCTTCGCCCACAGAGTATCATGTTGTCCCTAGCAGCGATGCGGCTGGCGGCCGGCCCCTCGTGGATGATAAGCGTCAGGACTTGACTTCTTTTGTGGGGCTGTAGCAGATGTCAGAGTCTGTGGGAAGGTGGGAGGTGCTCGCAGAAGCCTGGGCATAGCTGGGCAGAGCAGCTCCCGAGGAGCGGCCGACACAGGGGCTTGAGGGCTGCAAATCCAGGGCAGGAGCTGTCAGGAAGGAGCGGGGTTCCTTCGCTGGCAGTTCAGGAGAAGAGAAGGGGTTTCTAAACTTTTGGGACCAGGGGATGGTTGGGAAAGGGAGGTGTGTTCCCGAGCCTTACTGAGATGGGTTTTGCAGTTGGATTTGGGTGTCGCTGAGGGTCTGTTCTGTTGGAGTGTCTGTGCAGCTGACGAGAGATACAGCAAAGTCGTGGGAGATGCAGAGGAAACCGTCCGGGCCTCCACATCACAAGGTAGAGGGCTGAACGTCAGGCAAGTCTCATCTCGGAAAGCATTAGGTATGTTAAGGTCCATCAAAAAATAGCCTCCAGGACTGGGAGGTCTCTACGGGCTGCGTTTGGGGTGCTCCTGGGGCTGCTCGCGGGGGTCTCTGGGTGCCCAGAGGATGCTCCTGAGGGTCTTGGGGTGCTTGTGGGCGTTCTTGCGGTGCTCCTGGGGGTCTCTGTGTGCTCCCAGTATGCTCCTGGGGGTCTTGGGGTGCTCCTGGGGCCCTCTGGGTGCCCGCAGGATGCTCTTGGGAGTCTTGGGGTGGTCTTGGCGGTCTAGGGGTGCTGCGGGGCATCTGTAGGTGCCCCTGGGTTGTTGCTGGGTGCCTTGGGATGCTCCTGGGGCTCTAGGTGCGGGCTCTAGGTGCGGGCTCTAGGTGCCGGTCCTAGGCCCTGGTGGTGCTGCTGGGGTGCTCCTCGTGGTCTTGCTGTGCTTCTGGGGGTTCTTCTTTTGCTCCTGGGGTCTCTCAGTGCCCATGGGTTGTTCCTTGGGCTCTTGGGGTCTTCTAGGTGTCTCCGAGTCCCCTTGGAGTGCTCCTGGGGTGTTCCTGAGGGTCTCTGGGTGCCTCTAGGATGTTCTGGGGGTCTTGGGGTGCTCCTGGGTGTCTCTGGGTGCCCACAGGGTGCTCCTGGTGTTCTGGCGTTGCTCTTTGGGTGCTCTTGTTGTGCTCCTGGGGGTCTCTGGGTGCCCACGGGGTGTCCCCGGGGATCTTGGGGTGCTGCTGGATGTTCTTGTTGTGCTCCTGGGGGTCTCTGGGTGCCCTTGGGGTGTTCCCGGGGGTCTTGCGGCGCTCCTGGGTTTCTCTAGGTGCTCACAGGATACTCGTGGGCAGCTTGGGGTGCTGCTGGATGTTCTTGTTGTGCTCCTGGGAGCCTTGGGGTGTTCTAGGTGCCTCTGGGTAGCCTTGGGGTTCCCCTGGGGTGCTCCTGGAGGATTGTGGGCAGTCCTTGTGTCTCCTGAGTGCCTGTGGGGTGCTCCTGGGGATCTCTGGGGGCCCGTGGGGTGCTCCTGGGAGTCTCTAGGTCCCCATGGGGTGTTCCTGGGGGTCTTGGGGTGCTCCTGGGTGTCTCTGAATCGTTGGTGATTTACAGCAAATAATTTGCTCTGCATCCAGAGATATTTCTGAGAAGGGATTCTTCCAGGATCTAATTCTGCTTTGTTGTTCAGTCCTACCCAGAACAGAGTTGTGTCAGAAGTGAGGTAGCATGCGTGGTGTTCCTAGAAATGAAATCTGACCCCATAGCATTTTGGGTTTTTGAGAGGAAACCAAAGCACATCATTTTGAATCATGATATTTTCGTTGCGTTGAATGATCTACTGTTCCTGCGTCGCTTGTGATGACATCTGTCTTTGTCTATCTACGCCCTAGAAAAAGTAAGTTGAAGTCCCTGCCTGGTCCCATTGCTGATGCAATAGCTGCAACTGTAGGAAAAATTTCTTTACTGAAAGAGTGGTCAGGCCTTGGAACAGGCTGCCCAGGGAAGTGGTTGGGTCACCAACCCTGGAAGTATTTAAAAGACGTGTAGAGGAGGTGCTTAGGTGCGTGGTTTAGTGGGCGTGGTGGTGTTGGGTTGGCCATAGAGTGCCCCAGCTTCCTTGATCAGGTTGTCCACCTCGGTGCAAATTAGCACCCTCTTGGACAACCTTCCAGTAAGAAGAGTGTATTAGTGTTCCCGCTTATAATGCTTTGACAAGAGGCAACGAGCACAAACTGAAATACACGAAACTCCATTTAAACATACGTAAAAGTTTTTTTGCTGTGAGGGTGGTCAAACACTGGCACAGGTTGCCTGGAGAGGTTGTGGACACTCCACCCTTGGAGGTACTCGAAATCTGACTGGACACAGCCCTCAGCGCCCTGGATGCACTCCTCGCCCGCCTCGACCACCGCAAAGTCAAGATCTGTGAGTGCGACCCTTCCCGGCTTTGCGTGGCAGCGCTTGCTTCATTATTCATTTGTTTGTTTGTTTAAAAAAGGTAAGAAAGAGGGAAAATTAAGCATTCCCCCCCCCTCCCGCCCTTCCCGCGTTCAGGTGGCGGGGGCACCCCCGGCCTCTCGCCGCGGCTCCTCCCGGGCCCCGCCGGTGCTTGCCGGCTGCAGAGCGGCGCTGCCCGTACCCCTCCTGCTGACCCCGGCCCCGAGCTCCGTCCGGCGGCTCTGGCGCTGGCTGCCGCCCGGGCAGGGCGCTGTCAGCGTGCGGGGCCGGTGGCTGCCGGTGCTTCCCCAGTGCCTCTCTCTGGCAGAAACCTGGTTCGGTGGGGAGAGGGTGTCTGCGGCGGGGGCGGAGGGGAGCTGGCTGGCTGTCAGGACCTCCAGCGCGGGGAGGTTTTAGCTGGGAGATGGCGCGGTGATCCTGCGGGAGGGCTGGGTGGGTTTGTGTATGTGTTTATGCCGGGTTTGCGCTAGACTTCGGATCAGCCGGGCTTCTGACAGTTCAGCCCACATGCCTGGTTAATTCTTTTGTTATGTGCATGGGAAGACCTCAGTAAATAGAAACCTGGATAGACTTTGCAGCTGGTTTTGTACCTCTCGGTTCTCCTGAGCTTCCGTTCTGTGTGCAGAACCGATCCCAAGTTTGTATTTGCAACTTCGTCCAGAGCACAAGCAGCAAGATCCAGATTCGGCCTCGGATTCCTAAGTAGCGGCAGTATGGGGAGGTTCTTGTTAAGTTTCTTTCTGAGCCTGTAAAGCGGTCCTCAGAAGTGACTAACTGTACAGCTAGACAGCTATAGGAAAAGTTTTTTCTGAGCTTGGTCCGACTTTGGAGAAAGGATCCTGTAAAACTTGTATCGGTTAAATGGAGTTTCATTTGTGCGTGTCCTAGCTCCCCACAGAGTAAGTGAAAGATGGCTTGCAACAGCAGCTTAGCTTTCTCCATGTGTTGGAAACATTCAGGAATCCAAAGAACTGTGTTGCAACTTCTGTGGCAGCTGTGTAAGGTATAAGCCTAGCCTGAATAAGTTGCTGCTCAGAGACCACTGATAGCTTTCTTTTAGACTGAAGTACAAAGCCTGCTTTGCATATGGCATACTTATGAACAAAATTGATAAGGAAAGCCTTTCGCAGATAAGAGTCAAAGAGTATGAATCCTGTATGGGTAACTTACCTATTTCATTGCAGAATTATTCTTTATGGTAGACTTCAGTATACGGTTCCTCCAAAGGAGGAAACCATCGTCATCCTTAGCGAAAGGCTATTTCTGTGGTTTGTAAGGGTTAGGGTAAAGTTTTGTGATAACCAGTTTGACTTTTTTGGTGCTTTGGTAACTGCTTGGCAAACTTAAGGAGCTTTTCTTCCTCACCAGGACAGGTATATCCTTTTCTGCCGATATAGTTATGTTAGTTTGGCATGGCATGGTGCAGTCAGACTTGAAATGGGAATGTTTTGTTACTGTGGATACCTTCAGCATGGTGGTATATTACATTGATGCCCTGATAGGAAGCAGTATTTATTTATCTCTATTTTAAATAGGGAGCTAATTATTACTGTATGCTGATGCAACGCATCTAAAGGGAAGGGTGAAATGAGGCTAGTGCTGCACTGTGCAAACCCTGAAATTTTACATGGGTCAGACATTTAGTTATTGTATTCTCTCTTGGTCATCGTTTTGCACAAGTTATATATTTACTACATTTTTTTTTTATTATTGCAATTCAGTTCTTTGAGCTAAGCCTGTTATTGCTTTTAATTTGATGATCTTTGCTCTTGTCATTGCAATTCCCAAAATTGGACGCAGTTCTTATGTTTGGCTTTCTCCATTTGGTTTTCAATTCTTTGGTAAGTAGCATCTCTGCTGTCAAATTTAATTTTGTTGCTTAACAGCTGCTTAATTGCTGCTGCTAATATTTACTTTTCAAAGATCTCCTTTATTAAAGTCAACAAGAATTAATGACGATTTCTTTCTAATATATATATTTTTAATTGTATGAAATGCAGCCTCCTTGTAAAGGAAGATTATTTTATTTGCGTATCGGTCGCAAGGAATTGATGTGTAGGCTAAGCATATGGACATGAGGTTGCATATAAAGACATGTCAATGCTCTTCTTATATGCTTTCTACATATTGTAATCTAGCCAAGGAGGTTGGGTGGGATGATCGGTTGTAGTTAGCATCATGAACGTCTCTATAATGCAAGCCGTCAAGGCTCGTCTGCAAGTTTAACCCCGTTGCTGACATTAAAGGGAAATATCTGCAAAGCAACGAGAATGGTTTAATAATGCTGGCTTTGTTTGGGAACAATGACAAGGGGGATTTTTCCTTCCCATTTTTGAAGATACAGAAGCTTCATGGAGGAAACGGTTTGCTGTAGCGGGACTGTAAGAACAACAAGGATTGTAAACAAATTTAATTGCTTTCCCATTTACTAGATTCTTATTGCTCATAAACCTTTTCTTGTGGGGAAAAATGTTGTAAATGACTGTATCTCTTGTGGTGCACAGGCAGATGCAGCATGATGTTGTATCAGATGACTTAAGTATTTTGCTCTAGCTTTCAGGATGAGGGGGTAGGACATTGTACACCTGCTGTTCAAATCATGGGTAATTTCTACTTGAATAAATTGCTTTTGTTCTCTTTTTGGGGCCCAGACAATAATTTCCTCTTGGAACCAAAGGTCCCAGGGTGACTTTTGTGATCCCAGCGTGATCCTATATGGGAAGGACGAGAAGAGGACTAGCAAACTTCAAATCTGGGTCACAACCACTTCTTGGGAAGTAGCTGCAGACTAGCAGCTGGTATAAGCTACGCTACGTATGTCCCTGGTGCTTGGGAAAGTACGTACTTTGAAAATGTGAGGGTTTTTTCTTCTGTGTATTATCATCATTTTGTTTCCAAGTAAAATTATCCTTCAGATAACAGGGGTCTGTTAGGGTTTGTTTCTCACTGAGCATGGGTGGGGGTGTGAGGGAGGGAAAGCAGGCAGAACAAAGCTCTTTGTCTTCAGTTAGTCATTTCGTTACAGTCATGGACTGTGCTTGCTTGTCTGGCTGTACGGTGCGTCCTTGTGTGTGTGCAGGATCCATATGCTCCTAGACTGGAGTACTAGTAGGTAAATGTGTCTTGAATGATCTCTGCTGTTTCTCTTCTGTTACATATTCTTGATGTCCTGTAGTGAACGCATTAGTTTAAGTACATCCTTTCATGGCACCACATGTGAAGGAACTTTCTGATGTGGCAAACTGGTCAATGGTGTGCTGCATTGCAGTGGGTGCTACGTCTTTGCAACCCTTACTAGGGGGAAGCTTCCTCAGCTATCAAGAGTGACTGGATTTCTGGCACGCCCTTCAACTGGGAGGCCTGCTTTCCAAGGCTTTTGTGTTGGTGTGCCACAGGCGCTCAGAGAGTTTAGTTTCATGTACTTCAGGATATTGAAGGTAGCTTTCAGTTGTAGGTGATCTTAGTGATGCTTTTTCCAGGGTTCACTGCTGAGGATGAGGTTCACTGGAATGGTTCAGCTCTCTCTGGTTTGGTTTGGCTGTCTCAAATTTTCCATTTACAGTGGTAGAAAAGCCTCTGTTTATGTCCCCCAACTGAGAAACTTGTGTGTCTGACTCTATTTCAATACAAGCATAATTTTAAGGCCATTCAGTAAAATGCTTTCCTGACATGTATTTGAGCTTTGCACGATGAGCAGGGTGTTGTGCCATAAGAAGGGACATCAAAATAGGATGAGACATGTCCCTATGGGGCCGATGACTGGTTTATAACTTATGGTGGGGGAGGCACTAATGGCTCAAAGTGGTTTATAAAATTCAAGTGCAGTATGCAGTACTCGTGACCTTAGTTTAACTGCACTAGCCAGGTCTAGGGAATGAATTAGATTCGGTACTTTTTTATACAGTCTTTCATCAGGTTTTCATTAAGCTTATGTGTGTTGCTTATGTTGTTTTGCGTGGTGTTTTGTCATATGTTTCCAGCATCCGGCTGCCGTAATACGGTTTACACCATCGAACTTGCCTAACAGCTTTTCATCTTCTAGCAGCGTGCATCTGTAGCTGTGACCTAGCATTAGGTGATGTAGTTTTCATCACTTCCAGTTCTTAAACGTCAGGGTGGGTGAGGACAAGTGCCTTTTTGAAGTGATCAGAGCTCATCAGGATGGCAGCAGAGAAATCTTGCGTGAATTACAAGGCCAGCTCTTGGGAAACACTCTGAGGCCTTAAACAGTCATTGTTTTTATAGGGCATGAAGGAGGACATTTTTTCCATTGATATTTGTCTTCTACCATCTGCAGGTACTTATGCAAAAATTAATATTGCTGTTCTTTTCTGTGAATCCTAATGGTTCGACGTCCTGGAAGGCTGTCCCTTCTATCTTCTGTGCTATTTATTTTTAGTCTTTCTGAAGAGATTGTTTGAGAGAAATGCTGGGAGGGGTTAACCTAATGACAACTTCTGGTTCAGTTTCTGCAGTAGTAGGATGGGGTTTGGCCAGTTGTACCTCCTATTCTGACAAGAAGAAACTGATCCTGTGGCAGGGAGGAAATGCTACCTCCTAATTAACGTTGTTGTTGTTTAAAATCCTTCGGTGTTTGGTTTTAAAGGCACAGCATAATCATTTGATGTTCATGCAGAACGTGTATACATATGTATGTATTTTTTTCAAGTTAAAGCACTTTAATGAAAGAGAGCTGGGGGGATGGAGAGTATGGCTTTCTATTTGTCTGCATGTTGTAAGGACAATCCAGTTTACACTTCATCTCCTGCTATTTTGTTTAGTAAGTATTTTCCACTCTTTGTGTGTAAGGCAGTACTGGAGCACGTTTCCTGCTTTAGCCGAACGGGAAGCTTTATTCAGCTTATTCCTAGGGAAACCCCTCCTCCACCCCTCGCCTCCAAAAGTGAGCATTATTCGAGACAGTACCAGCAGCAGGCAGGAGATGAACGGGCTGGCTGACGTTCTGGGATTTCTATAGCTTCTGATGTAAGGAAAGAGCGTACGAGATATCTGTCATCTTGTAATAACAAGAAGAAACCTTCGTTAGAAAAAAGTTCAGGAGAAAACCCCAAACCAATGAAAACACCACCCCAACAACAACAAAAAAACAAACAACCACCAAAACCAACCACCAAAACCGTGGTGTGCTGTTGAGGAAGCTTTGGTGAGAAGGGACTGACTGTCACGGGAAAAATTCTGTTCTGACAGTATTTGGGAGCTACAGTTTGGCTACGATACTCTACAGATGCTTCAAGTGACCGCATGCGATGGTACTTCTCTCTGTTGCTGTGTAATACGAAGATTCAGCGGCAAAGTTCAAACCATGTTAAACAGTTAATTGCTAAGTTCCCCTAGGAAAGAAAGAAGGTGTTTTCTCTTTTACCCTGTTGTAATTATTCAGATTGCTGCTCAGAAGCAATATAACTCTTGTTTTATTTAGCTAGTGCAAGACTAATTATCTGTGGAAATTCAACCTGATCCAAAGGAGATTTCGTTTGAAATAAGCAGGAAGAAAGTCCGAGTTAGAAAAAGATTTCCCATGGGCATGGTGGGCCAAGTCGCTGTCCTGCTGCGTGGCAAAGCTCCAGCTGAATTCAGTTTGATGAGGGTTTGGCTTGCCGTTTTGAAAACAGTTGACACTCTTTGGCTGAAATTTAGAGCTGCTTTGTACATTGCTCGGAACCTATTATACGCCACCTATGAACATTTATTTCCGTAGATCGTATGAGATTGGCTTGATCGTTCAGGAGAATGGTGTTTAGGAGAGGTAGTTAATGAATTAAACATACTTGTATTTAGTTGTTTTTAATTAGGATTTATTTTGAAGGTTCCTAGATAGTTTAGGATACAATAAAATGTCCTCAGAAGTTTCTCTTCCTATTAGTATTGGCACAGTCTCAGCTTGGTTGAGCGCGAGCTAGTAATCTTGGTCTTGTGGGCTTCTCTCCTAAGCTGCTAATATGAAGCTTCTGCAGAAGAGGCACTTTTTTGGGTGAACCTATTAACAAACATAAAACAACACAGTGGAAAGCCACTGAAATTCCTCAAAACCTAAATTCCATCCTGGAATTTAAACCAGCCTCTAATGAGTGGAGAGTCAGATGAGGCTTTCAAGGGGGATGGGGAGCAGATGATCCCACACGTGCTTAAGTGATTCCTGCACCTTCCTCTGAAGCGTTTGGTGCCGGCTGCCATCAGCTGGATGCTGCGCTTAACGTTGCCAAGGCCAGATTCACTATGGTAATTCCTGGCCTTTTTCCGTATTTCTGGGTGAAGGAGGGGCGATTTCCCTTTCCTCATCTTTCTTTTTTTTCCCCCTGCATGTTCAGATACATGATACGATAAATGAGGGCATGTGCTTTGGTTCCTGTTATCAGGAGTGTTAGTGCAGCACAAACCGAAAGGGAGATTGAGAAATAGAAGGAATTAAAAAATGCACATCGAACGCTTGGCAATCATGCAAGGTCCCAGTTCCTTTTGTAGTAGTAAACTGGCTATCAGCAGGCGAGATCAAAGCTGTCCACCCTAACAGTTAACAAGATCAATTAAACATGGTAATTAAATGTTGTTCTCGGCTGTAGGTTTGACAGGAAACTGGTTGGGTGGCAGTCTCCGGAGAGCTTGGATGACACGCCACTTAAGAGACTAGAACAAATATCTTTCTACCTGTGGGTTAAGTACAGATTAATGTGGGTGGACTTTGCAAGTGGTTTGTATTTATATCGTACCGTGTTTTAGTTGGGCAGGGCTTCTTCTGGCTTCAGGCTGTCGTGTTTTTTTTCTTTGTCAGTTGTGAATGATGGTGTTTTATGTTAGGTTGGTTTTATTTATTTATTTATTGGCCTCTTGTCCTTTAATCAGCGTTGTACATAGGGGATTTCGTTGCCCTTTGAGGCCTTATGACTAGTTAGAACGTTTAAGGTCCTACCGAATGTGGTTGAGCGTGCGTCACGGAGCAGTCTGGAGGCAGGGCAGTTACGCCTGCAGAGAGAGACAGCGCCGAGTGACTGCTTTGCCGTAACGCTTGGTAATTTCCCTCTTGGAGCCACTGGTCTACACGCTTTCTAGGTTAAGACCTGGGGTTTTTTTTTCCTTTCCTCTTCTCTTCTCGTCCGCCTTTTCTTTAGTAGCTCAGGCTCCCCACCCCGGGTGTGCTCTGAGCTGCCTCTCCATCTCCAGTCCTGCCCGCTCTGAGGGGCGACAGTTCCGGTGTCCGCTCTGCACCTGGCCACCCGTGTCGTGCCTGGTGAAACTGGCCTTGGGCACCTCCCCGTCCTCAAATACAACGCTCTCTGCATGCCTGATGGTTGGTAGGGTTTGAGAGGAAGGAGGTGAGGGGGTGGGAGGCAGAGACAGGAGAGGGTGAAATCTGGTGGAGCTTTTGGCTTTCTCATGACAACCCCTTCTCACCCCTCCATTTCAGACCCCTCGGTGTTAGCCCCCACGTTAGGCCCTCGCGGCTGGGGTTGTGGCACCGTGGTGATAGTCTTAATCCTCTCTGAGTATGTCCTTTTGTTCATTTTTAACGCCTCCCTTCTAAACACAGAGATGTCCATGGCTCTGTTATGGGAGTATAAACCAAGAGCAAAACTGTTAATGTTAATCTTAATCAACATTAATTTTTAAAGTGGTATCATCCTGTGTATAGCCCTCACCCAGAACTGGGTTAAAAGACCAGTTAATAAGAAACCAGAATGATGAAGCTAGTGAGTGGGTGTTTGATTGGAGGAGATCAAGATGTATGTGTTTTAATTTAAGAACACTATGGTGATAGATAGTTTGTTGTGGGTTCTATATTGCTCGCTTCTGTAATTTTAAACAATGCAGATTTGTTGCTTAGAAGTTAGATAACTAACAGGTGTGTGTTTGTAATTGTGTGGAGTAGTAATTAATTATAAGCTGTGTGTCTTAGAGGTAGTGAGCTATGGAAACTATAAACAAACGTGGTCCAAGCATGGCTTAGGGACAAATTGCGACCCTATAAGGTAAAAGAGGAAATAAGCTCATGAAGAGTTCACTACCCTGCCGACCACCAGAGACCACCCGAGACCCCCAAGAAGACCCTAAAGGCTTTAGTGCGCATGTGTTTAAGATGATGTAATATTATAATTAGTTCTCGGAAATGTAATGAATATGTAACAAGGAAATTTAAATTATGTATGAGAAGCATGGATATAAACAGAAAGGTGACTAGACCAGGTGTGCTTGATTTGTGGCAAGTCCACCGAGCACCCAGGCCTGAATAAAACAATCTCTCTCCTGAGCGTGTGGAATTGGTTACTTGCACGCCGGGCACGAATCCGCTTTTCGGACAACAGTTTTTGGCGACCCAGGTGGGACTGCTGTGAAGCCTTGCCCGGATCGACTCGCCGGCTCTCGGTGGGGAGACTCTGCTCTCCGGACTCCAGCGCGCACCGACCTTTTGATCGGGGACTCCGTGAGTATTCTCCCCGACCAGAGCAGGTGAGCGACTCAACGGTGCAACGCTAAGGTAAATGAGATATTGTTCTGGAGTATAAAACTGTGCATGCATTTGGTAAGGAATTGTGGCCACAGGTAAAGAGGTATATTCATATGCGTTTGACAGTGACGACTGGAGTATATGAAGTTGTAGGCGCCAGGGGTAAACCGGTATATTCATATGCGTTTGACGGTGACGACTGGAGTATATGAAGTTGTGGTTAAGAACGTTCTTTTTTGGTAAAGATATGGGAGCTCAACCATCAAAAGTAACACCTTGTTCCCCCTTAGGATGCATCATTAAACACTGGGGAAAATTTGGGGGTGATCCTTTGAGAAAGGATAAATTAATTGACTAGATGGTGGCCAATGTACAAATTGGAAGATGAGGAAAAATGGCCAGAATTGGGAACCTTGCAATATAATACTATTTTACAGTTAATGTTATTTTGTAGAAGACAAGGAAAATGGGATGAGGTACCTTATGTAGATTTGTTTTTTTCTTTGAGAAATGATCATGAAATTCGGAAAAAATGTAAGCTTTTAGATTCGGATTCTAATGTGGTGATGATGATGATGATGGAAAATAAGGAACCAAAAGCGCATTGTTGTTCTGCATGTAGCATAGGAAAACGGTGTTTAAAACTAGGAGAAGAAGAGGAGGATACACAAATGTTAGTACCACCAAGTAAAAATGAAACTTCTGAAACCGAAGCAAGAGGAAGCAATACTTTTAGTCCGATAGCTGGCAGGACTAGAACCCAGCAAGGGTCTGTATTGTTAGCACCCCTTCGCCAGGCAGTGGGCCCAAGGGGGGAGCCAGTATTTGTGAAAGTACCATTTACAACTTCTGATTTAATGAATTGGAAAGAGTTAGCAGGATCATACAGAGAGAATCCAGAAAAGGTGTATAGATCCTTTCGAACAATTATTGAAAATCATAATCCAGATTGGAAAGATATTCAAATTCTTTTGAATAATTTGTTTACTCCTGAAGAAAAGAGGGTAGTATTAGAAAAAGCAAATATGGAAAATGAAAGAATAAATGCAAGAGAAGGTCCTGCTCATTTTATGCCAACTCAAGACCCAAATTGGAATCCTAATAGTAATGATGGGAAATTGATGATTAAACGGTATCAACAATTAATTTTGTATGGAGTAAAGAATGGAATATCCCGCCCAAAGAATTTGGCGAAATTGACTCAAATAATTCAGGGAAAAACAGAGGACCCATCCACCTTTTATGAACGATTATGTGAGGCAGCTAGGAAATGGACAGACTTAGATCATCCTGAGAGTGATGAGAACAGAGCAATATTTACTACTTTGTTTGTAGGGCAAGCTGCTCCAGATATTCGAAAGAAATTGCAGAAAGTGGATGGGATTACAGGAATGACTATATCACAGCTAATTGAAATTGCTTATAAGGTGTATAACAATAGGGAAGAGGAGGAAAAGAAAAATCAGGAAAAAGAAAAAATAAAAGATAGGAAACAAAAAGCTGCTATTTTAGCAGCTGCTTTTGTAAATGCCCAAGGATCAGCTGGAGGAAGAGGCAGAAGATATTTGAGAGGTAGAGGTAGAGGGTATTTGAGAGGAAAAGGCAGAGGAGGTAGAGATATGTTTAAACAATATACCCCATTAGGATTTAATCAATGTGCTGTATGCAAGAAACAGGGACACTGGAAGAGTGAGTGTCCAGAGAACAAAGGAGCAGTCGTGACTCAGTCACAGCAGATACCACCTGAAGCTGATTTACTTATGATGGGAGGAGATTCTGAATGATGGGGACCGGGGGTAGAAAATGATATTTTCCCAGCTGAGCCCCTGGTTCCAGTAAAGCTGGGAGATGAAGTAGTCGATTTTTTAGTAGATACTGGAGCAAAATATTCTGTTATAAATACATGTAAAGGACCAATGAGTAAATTTAATGTATCTATTGTTGGGGTCACGGGAAAGAAGGAGATAAGGCCTTTTTTGAAACCTTTAAAATGTAAAATTGGAGGAAAAACACTGATGCATGAATTTTTATATATACCGGAATGCACCATGCCTCTCTTAGGACGGGATTTATTGAATAAATTGGGAGCACAAATCAACTTTAAAAAAGGAAGAATCCAAGTTCATTTTCCTGAAGCTAATGCCTGGCAAGCCCAAGTTTATTTATTACAGACAAACACAGATGAATCTGAAGAAATTCCAGAAGAGCTTAAAGGTGCAGTTTACCCTTTTGTTTGGGCAACAGAGAAACCAGGAAGAGCGAAAAATGTGGAACCGGTAAAAGTTGAATTGAAAACAGGAGCTCGACCGGTAAGAAAGAAACAGTATCCTATTAGTATAGAAGCCAGAAAAGGTTTGGAACCAATAATAAATAATTTTCTTAAATACGGACTTTTAAGAGAATGTCAATCTGATTATAATACTCCTGTCCTTCCAGTGAAAAAGCCGCATAACCAAGGATATAGGCTGGTCCAAGATTTAAGAGCAATAAACCAGTTAGTGGTGGACATTCATCCAATAGTCCCTAATCCATATACGCTGTTAACAACTATCAATGAATCAAATGCATATTTCTCTGTTATAGATTTGAAAGACGCTTTCTTTTGTGTACCTCTGGAAGAAAACAGCCAAAAGATTTTTGCTTTTGAATGGGAAGATCCGTCGACTGGGAGGAGGACTCAGCTCTGCTGGACCGTGCTGCCACAAGGGTTTAAAAATAGCCCAACCATCTTTGGAGCAGCTCTGAATAAGGAACTGGAACAGTGGTCCGGTAAGGAAGATCAAATCACCCTCCTTCAATATGTTGATGACATCCTATTGGGAGCAGATACTATTGAAATCTGCAAAGAAAAGACTGTCAGCCTCCTAAACTTTTTGGGAATGGCCGGGTATAGGGTGTCAGAGAAGAAAGCACAAATTGCAAAACAAACTGTAATTTATTTGGGGTTTGAGATTTCCCAAGGACAGCGAAGATTGGGAAATGGTGGAAAAGAAGCCATTTGCAGGATGGCACCCCCTCAATCTAAAAGAGAGTTGAGAGGATTTTTAGGAATGGCTGGATGGTGTCGCCTTTGGATTCCAAATTATGGTTTGATGGCAAAACCACTGTATGAGGCAACCAAAGGCCCTGAAGAATTGTTAGAATGGACTCCAGAGTGCCGAAAAAGTTTTGATGACATTAAACAGACTTTAATGAAAACTCCAGCTTTAGGACTTCCAAATCTGACCAAACCCTTTGAGCTATTTGTGCATGAGAAGAGACATGTAGCTATGGGGGTTTTGACTCAACTTTTGGGAGACTGGAAAAGACCAGTGGCTTACTTTCCCAAACAATTAGATAAAGTAAGCTCAGGATGGCCTAGCTGCTTGCGGGCAGTTGCGGCAACAGTTCTCATCATTCAAGAAGCTAGAAAATTGACATTGGGACAGAAAATAACGGTTCACGTCCCGCATGCGGTACTTGCGGTACTGGAACAAAAAGGACATCATTGGCTAACCCCTAGTCGTTTGTTACAATATCAGGCTTTGTTAGTGGAACAAGACGACATCATTTTGAAAGTGAGTACAATTTTAAATCCTGCCTCTTTAATGCCAAGTGAAAAAGAGAGTGATCTTAACCATGATTGTTTACAAGTTATCGAACAGGTGTATGCCAGCAGGCCAGATCTGAAAGATGTCCCTCTCCAAACTCCGGATGAAGAATTATTTACTGATGGAAGCAGCTTTGTTGTAAAAGGAGAAAGGAGGGCTGGTTATGCCGTGGTAACTTTAACTGAAGATCGAGAAGTAAAAGCATTACCTCCAAATACATCCGCCCAGAAAGCAGAAATTATAGCCCTCACAAAAGCCTTAAATTTGGCTAAAGGTAAAAGAGTTAACATCTATACAGATTCTAAATATGCTTTTGGAGTTGTGCATGCTCATGGAGCAATATGGAAGGAGCGAGGACTTTTATCTGCTAGCGGTACCCCTATAAAATACGGAACCGAGATTTTGAATTTGTTGGAAGCAGTACAGAAACCTAAAGAAGTTGCGGTGATTCATTGTAAAGCTCATCAAAAAGGGGACTCAAAAGTAATACAAGGAAATCGAAAAGCAGACGAGGCTGCTAAACGTGTAGCATTAAATACTATGATTTATGTTTTAATTCCATCAAAAGAAAATCAGGTGGAATCCCCAAATTATAATGAGAAAGAAAATAAATTAGCTATGTTATTACATTGTAAGAAGAATGATCGAGGATGGTGGATAACTTCACATGGACAATGTATAGTAACCCCTGAAATTATGAAGAAATTAATGGTCAAAACCCGTGCTGAAACACACATGGGAGCAGAGGCAATGGTGGAATCAGTAAGACGATAGGCGATAGGAACCAAAATGTTATTGATTGCTAAAAGTGTGAGTAATAAATGTGAGATTTGTCTTAGGAACAATCCGAAAATAGAAATCCGACCCCCTCCTGGAGAGGTAAAAAGAGGCATAACTTCCGGTGAGTATTGGCAAATAGATTTTTCAGAGTTACCGCGATGTAACCAATACCGATATCTATTGATATTGGTAGATACCTTCTCTGGATGGCCGGAAGCTTTCCCGTGTCGAACCAACAAGGCAAAAGGGGTTGTAAAACATTGGTTGAAAGAAATAATTCCAAGGTTTGGAGTCCCTTTAGGAATATCCTCAGACAGAGGTCCACATTTTGTAGCAGAGGTTGTTAAAAACATGAGTAAGACATTAGGGATTAAGTGGGATCTCCATACCCCTTGGAGACCTCAATCTAGTGGGCAGGTGGAAAGGATGAATCAAACATTGAAAAGACAAATTTCTAAAATATGTCAGGAAGCTCAATTGAAGTGGATCGAAGCCTTACCACTTGCCTTGTTGAGAATTAGGGTGACCCCTAGAGCTAAAGAAAAAGTGAGTCCATTTGAAATTTTATATGGAAAACCTTATAGTGTTAATTTGACAGGAGGATCAGAACAAATGCATGTAATAGGAGAAAAAGTATTAACTGAATATCTTTTATCTTTGAGTAAGGTGTTGAATTCTTTGCATAAGTATGTCCTTTTGAAGACACCTTTACCTCTTGAATTTCCAGTACACTCATTTAATCCAGGGGATCAAGTTTATTTGCGAACGTGGAAGGACGACCCTCTTGGAGAAAAGTGGAAAGGACCTTTCCAGGTGCTGTTAACAACAAACACTGCTGTGAAACTGGAAGGAATAGATTCTTGGATTCATTATACGAGGATTAAGAAAATTCCACCTGGACTGTGGACATCTGTATTTAAGGAACCATTGAAGTTAACTTTGCGGCGTGTTCAATGAGATACTGGAGATGCTGCTAAATTAGTGTAACAATTTGATTATTGAACAGAATTAAATCAGAGAGAGAGGGAAGATGTGGAATGTGTTGTTGTTAATAATAACGATCAGTCAGATTGATTCTCAATTTTTGTTACCAAAATGGGATAGAATTCGAAATATCTGGGAACTTTTAGCCCGAGAAGTAACCAACATGTCTTCCTTTTGTATTTCAGCCGAGAATTCTGTGGGAGGGATGTATAGTTCTTGTTTGGTAGGAGTACCAACCCCATTGGAATTGATGAAGAATTATACAATGTTTCAAAGTTTTGATATTAAATTAACTTATCGTAGCATTTATAGTTTAGGAAAAACAACTAGATTTAAGGAGAGAGGGATGTTAAGAGTCAAGGTGCGAGGAATGCTTCCAGCTGGGCATTGTGTTAAATTTATAAATTGCACTTCTAAATGTGAAAATTTAACGCGTTTACAACCTCCTTTGAGATGTAACTCCACTCAACTTCAGAGTTATGCATGGGCTCATACTAAATTACCCCTTGGATGGTTTTTGTTGTGTGGACGAATAGCATATTCCTATATTCCAGCGAATGTGACCGGAGGTCCATGTTCAATAGGGAGGATAGCTCCGCTGCTGATAGACAAAAAGGACTTAGAACATGGTGCACGAACTAAAAGGAGCGTACATCAGATACCAGAGAATTGTGACTCGCGAGTCACTTTATACAGTTCAAGTGAGATGTCAGCTGCAGCTATCCTAGCACCCGGAGTTGGAGTAGCTATGAATTATCACACCATAAAACGGATTACTTGTGCTTTAGTAAAAGACATAAATTATACCTCCCAAGCACTTTCGGCTATTGGTACCGAAATGACACAAATAAGAGAAGCTACCCTTGAAAACAGGGCTGCAATTGACTATTTACTTTTAAGACACAATCATGGTTGTGAAGAATTTAAAGGAATGTGTTGTTTTAATTTGAGTGATAATTCACAGTTAGTAGAGAAGAAAATTCAACAATTAAAAGATTTGGCATATGGGTTTAAAGAACGGGAAGGATTAGATTTTTCTTGGTTGTTCTCGTGGCTTCCAAATTTAAATTGGCTTAGACAATTATTTTTGTTTGTGGTACGGATCGTTATTTTAATTATGATTACATGTTGTATGATTCAATTTGTATCTTTTTGTAGAAAATAAGTATTATGAGACTCATGATGCTTAACATCGTAAGTCTCAAAGGGGGGAATTGTTAATGTTAATCTTAATCAACATTAATTTTTAAAGTGGTATCATCCTGTGTATAGCCCTCACCCAGAACTGGGTTAAAAGACCAGTTAATAAGAAACCAGAATGATGAAGCTAGTGAGTGGGTGTTTGATTGGAGGAGATCAAGATGTATGTGTTTTAATTTAAGAACACTATGGTGATAGATAGTTTGTTGTGGATTCTATATTGCTCGCTTCTGTAATTTTAAACAATGCAGATTTGTTGCTTAGAAGTTAGATAACTAACAGGTGTGTGTTTGTAATTGCGTGGAGTAGTAATTAATTATAAGCTGTGTGTCTTAGAGGTAGTGAGCTATGGAAACTATAAACAAACGTGGTCCAAGCATGGCTTAGGGACAAATTGCGACCCTATAAGGTAAAAGAGGAAATAAGCTCATGAAGAGTTCACTACCCTGCCGACCACCAGAGACCACCCGAGACCCCCAAGAAGACCCTAAAGGCTTTAGTGCGCATGTGTTTAAGATGATGTAATATTATAATTAGTTCTCGGAAATGTAATGAATATGTAACAAGGAAATTTAAATTATGTACGAGAAGCATGGATATAAACAGAAAGGTGACTAGACCAGGTGTGCTTGATTTGTGGCAAGTCCACCGAGCACCCAGGCCTGAATAAAACAATCTCTCTCCTGAGCGTGTGGAATTGGTTACTTGCACGCCGGGCACGAATCCGCTTTTCGGACAACAAAACCATTTACACCATTACAGTGGTGGAAGTGAGAGTATCCAGGTATTACCTGAAATAAAAAAATCTCAAAGGAATTCACTTTAATGTATATCTGTGGCTGAGTTCTTACAACTTTTGAACTTATAGGACATTTTAATGTTTCAGTAGGTTTAATTTCCCTAAATCTACAGGTGAGCAGCAGCTCTGTTTTAATCTGAAATTTAACATCTTGACAGCCAGCAGATCTATTAAGTTACTTGATTGGATATTCCTTTTACTGTAATCAGGCTGTAGTCTAACTAAGCAAATTTTGGTTAATCTAAGATTGTAATTTTTTAATTAACTTTGCTCCTACTTTTCAGAGATTAGGACTATAACAGATGCCTCCTGAAGTGAATTGGAACTATGGATGCTATCTGAAGAACTGAGCCACTTAATATTTCTACTAGCAATAAATACTAATGTAAATCATAATGGAAAGGTGATAAAGTAGAGATTTCAAGCATATTGAGTAGTAGTGACAGTGGTGATTTTTTATTTTATTTTTTTTCTGGTTGAATGGCCAAGTGGAAAATGAAAACAAGAGACTTCTCCAGAATATTCTAAATGGTAACGTATTGTACCTGAATGCTCTTCTTTCTCCTTGCTCCTCCCAATTTTTTTCCTTTTTAGTATCAAAATGCTGGCTACAGAAGAGCTCTCATCCATTTTCAAGTGGTGGGATAAATATTGCTGCTCACTGGCTTACATATATTCTCCTGTGTCTGGTTGTTACACTGGTAAGCTTTCTCAACAGCTTGGGTTTGAGTAAGAAAGCAAGCTTAGTCTTTCTCCTGGCAAAGAGACATCTGTCTTCTGTTTTCTCCTTTGGCGAGTTTTGGCTTTTGGCAACAGATGGAGTTTGCTTACGGGAAGCTCAGCAGGACCTGAGAGGGGTGCTTTGTGGGTTATCTCTAGTGGCACCTTTTGTAGCTGTTGTATGGGAGGAAAGAGCTCCCAAGTGAGCGGTGTTGGCTTTCCCTTCCTATTCGGCATCTAGTTGATGCTAAGTGGCTTGAAAAACCAAGTGATGTTTGGCTAATGCAGTATCTTTAAATGTTACAAAGAAAAGCTCAAAATGGTGTTAGCCACATTGTCGTTAGCGGCGCTTAAACCATTTTGAATTAGAAAAAAGAAGCCAACGACCAGGAAATCGGAACAAGCTCTTACAAAACTTATCTAAAACATTCCCTTTTTTGTTAGCTGTGGTACTTGATTTTCAATTTAGAAGAAAGATAGCACAAGCAAAGCTTGACTGATTGCACAGCAAGATTCCCCCCCCTCACCCCACTTAGTCTGGACATGATGCAAATAAAATCCTCTTTTCTCAAATTTTGAATGATTTTTTTCCCCTTCTAACATATGTACTAGACACTGAAAATGTTTCTTTGCAGAAGTCCAAGAGTCCAAGAATTTCTGGAAATAATCAGTCTGTAAGATTGAGATATATGTTAATGTGTATATGAACAATAATGCAATGAAGTACATGGTTGTAGTCTCCTTTATACTATTTTGATTTTTAGTGTTGGAAAGATGGAGGCCCTATTTTGTAAACTTTAACATTTTAAATATGAGAAAGAACTTAATAAGTTTGTTATTAAGTATTTGTTAATAACAAATATTAAAAATACAAATAACAAATGCGTTATGAGAGAGAAAGAGAATGAAAATACTGTCATGTTCATAATATGCCTTGATGTGTTAGTTCAGATGCAGTTTTCTAAAACTTGTTCATTAACTAGTTCCTTATTCTATTAAAATAAAGGTAGGTAGTTACTGCGTGGTTCCTCCTGCCAGCTTTTTTTTAATAGCATGTGTATGCGATAGAAGATCAAGTGTATTATAAGGTATAAGCATGCTTATCACAAAAAGTCAGTTTGCACGGCTGAACGCACGCCGTAGGGAACCGGGAAGGTAGGAAATGGAAGGGAGATAATGGGGGGATCGCAGGGTTTTGTACCAGTTGTGTTCGGGAGCCTGATGGAAGCCAAGATCCAAGAAACTGGTATAGCAACTGATCTCTGCGGGGCCAACACCCTTCCCCGTATCTCTGGCTGCTGCCCTGGCAGTGGGGAGCGTGTGCCGTCCCGTCGGGCAGGCTGGGACAGCCCGAGCCCTGCGGGGAGCAGTCCCGCGGAGGTAGGGGGGGGCCCTGACCCCCTCGGGCTGCAGCTGGGCTCGGCCCCGGTTGTGCAACGTGTGCCGAGGCGGCTCTGCCTCCGCGCTTGCCGAAATCCCGCGTAGTATCGTGTGGGGCTTACCTCGGCCCGGGGAGGCAAGGAGTGATCCTAACGAGGGTGGTTTAAATGTAAATGGATTATTACAGTTGATTTGGAATTTATAGTTGCAGTAGTAATTATATAGTAACTATATTATAAAATGTACAGGATTGTAATCTATAATCGTGATCTTTACATTCAGGAAAGATAGGAAGGCTGGAGAAAATGAGGTGAGTGTGAGGCAGTTCTCTTGCCCTGCCTTGTCTTGGTGGTCAATGGTAGGTCAAGGCTGCCCTTCAGCAAGAAGTCCCCGGCACGGAGAGGAGCAAGGCTGTGCTCGCTTATCCTGAAGGAAGGTGAAACTGCAGTGGTGGCCTACTTGCGATCGTAAATTTCCTTACAACATTAGAAAGGACTTATTTAGCACAGCCACAATACAGATTTAACAGTGAGCATAAGGCTCTTTGCCCCGAGAGAGTCTAGCCTTAACACATACGAGTCAAGCTAGAAGATGGCAATTTAGTTAAATGTGGTTTAAAAAGGTCTGTGTTGAAGAACCCAAAGTTTCACAATAGTTATGGGCCTTCTTGAGGTCTAGAGATAGAGCAGGTAATTAGAAATCCACAGAGTGTTTGCCTGAGGCGAAGAATACCACAAAAACATAGAGCTCTTGGTGTTTTTTAGTTTGTCGTGTTGCAAAAGCCTCTGTTTGTTCCGTATCTGTTACAGAGACAGTGTGTCTGCTTGATGGTAACGAAGAACAAAACCCTCTGCAGTACTCATTATCTTGCGTGCTCCCACGCATGGCTGAGTTTGGCTTGAAATCTGTAATTTGTGATGTCCCCTCTGAAGAGCGTAGTATGCAACAGGGGAGGGAGTGCTCTTCGAGGCGCGTTGTTTTGACCCTGTTGCTCTAACAGAGCGTGTTTTCCTCCCCCACCCCTTTTCCCAACACACGACATAAAGTAGCTGGGGTGTTCCTGAGGGTCTCTGGGTGCCCATAGGATGTTCAGGGGGTCTTGGGGTGCTCCTGGGTGTCTCTGGGTGCCCACAGGGTGCTCCTGGTGTTCTTGCTGGTTCTAGGCCCTGGTGGTGCTGCTGGGGCGCTCCTCGTGGTCTTGCTGTGCTTCTGGGGGTTCTTCTTTTGCTCCGGGGGTCTCTCAGTGCCCATGGGTTGTTCCTTGGGCTCTTGGGGTCTTCTAGGTGTCTCCGAGTCCCCTTGGAGTGCTCCTGGGGTGTTCCTGAGGGTCTCTGGGTGCCTCTAGGATGTTCTGGGGGTCTTGGGGTGCTCCTGGGTGTCTCTGGGTGCCCACAGGGTGCTCCTTGTGTTCTTGCGTTGCTCTTCGGGTGCTCTTGTTGTGCTCCTGGGGGTCTCTGGGTGCCCACGGGGTGTCCCCGGGGATCTCGGGGTGCTGCTGGATGTTCTTGTTGTGCTCCTTGGGGGTCTCTGGGTGCCCTTGGGGTGTTCCCGGGGGTCTTGCGGCGCTCCTGGGTTTCTCTAGGTGCTCACAGGATACTCGTGGGCATCTTGGGGTGCTGCTGGATGTTCTTGTTGTGCTCCTGGGAGCCTTGGGGTGTTCTAGGTGCCTCTGGGTAGCCTTGGGGTTCCCCTGGGGTGCTCCTGGAGGATTGTGGGCAGTCCTTGTGTCTCCTGAGTGCCTGTGGGGTGCTCCTGGGGATCTCTGGGGGCCCGTGGGGTGCTCCTGGGAGTCTCTAGGTCCCCATGGGGTGTTCCTGGGGGGTCTTGGGGTGCTCCTGGGTGTCTCTGAATCCTTGGTGATTTACAGCAAATAATTTGCTCTGCATCCAGAGATATTTCTGAGAAGGGATTCTTCCAGGATCTAATTCTGCTTTGTCGTTCAGTCCTACCCAGAAGAGAGTTGTGTCAGAAGTGAGGTAGCATGCGTGGTGTTCCTAGAAATGAAGTCTGACCCCATAGCATTTTGGCTTTTTAAGAGGAAACCAAAGCACATCATTTTGAATCATGATATTTTCGTTGCGTTGAATGATCTACTGTTCCTGCGTCGCTTGTGATGACATCTGTCTTTATCTACGCCCTAGAAAAAGTAAGTTGAAGTCCCTGCCTGGTCCCATTGCTGATGCAATAGCTGCAACTGTAGGAAAAATTTCTTTACTGAAAGAGTGGTCAGGCCTTGGAACAGGCTGCCCAGGGAAGTGGTTGGGTCACCAACCCTGGAAGTATTTAAAAGACGTGTAGAGGAGGTGCTTAGGGACGTGGTTTAGTGGGCGTGGTGGTGTTGGGTTGACGGTTGGACTCGATGGTCTTAGAGGTCTTTTCCAACCTTAAGGAGTCTAGGATTGATTCCAAAAGAGCAGGTATGGTGGTTTGCTGTGAGGGTGGCTTTCTCTGTTTGGTGCTTGGCATGCTGTAAAGTGAAGGCAGGTGAGAAAACTGCCTGCTGCTCCTCTGGCTGCCTTGATGGCTCTGGTGGTTGGCCCCGCCCGTTCCTAGGGGATTGTGGGAAGGGCGGTGGGCGGGGCCTGGGGGAGATGAGCTACAGCCTCTCCTCAGGGAGCTCATGCTGCTGCTGGGCTTCTCTGGAGGCGGTGGTCTGCTGTTGCTTCAGTTGATTGCAGCTTTTGAGCTGTCTAAGCTATTTGGGTAGTCTTGTTTTGAGATTTAGGGAAGCAGAGGGGTCTGTTTAAGCTAAGGGCTTCAGGACCAGGCAAGGTTCAGCTGCATCTAGAGCAGAAAGGAGACTCGTATGCAGCTTTTCTTTTTTTTTTTTTTTTTTTCCCAGGTGGGTCAATGTGTATTGGGTGTTCAGAGGTGGCAAGATGTATGGTTTTGGTTCATAATCTGGTTTTGGTTTTTATTTTATTCCAGGTGCATTGTATTGTTTTGGCATTCCTGACTTTATTGAAGATGGAACCTTGTTTTTTTCCACCAGTTTTGCTGTCTATTGCAGAAGCTGTTGACATCATCTCTGGCTAGGAGCGACTGTGAGACTATTTAGCAGGGGTTGAGGTGAGCATCTTGTATGCATCTGTCTATGGAGTTGTAGCGTTGTTCAAGAAAGCAGCAGGGACATAAGGCATGGTGTCTTTCAGCGTATGGAACGGCTCGTGGCCTTCGCCCACAGAGTATCATGTTGTCCCTAGAAGCGATGCGGCTGGCGGCCGGCCCCTCGTGGATGAGAAGCGTCAGGACTTGACTTCTTTTGTGGGGCTGTAGCAGAGGTCAGAGTCTGTGGGAAGGTGGGAGGTGCTCGCAGAAGCCTGGGCATAGCTGGGCAGAGCAGCTCCCGAGGAGCGGCCGACACAGGGGCTTGAGGGGTGCAACTCCAGGGCAGGAGCTGTCAGGAAGGAGCGGGGTTCCTTCGCTGGCAGTTCAGGAGAAGAGAAGGGGTTTCTAACCTTTTGGGACCAGGGGATGGTTGGGAAAGGGAGGTGTGTTCCCGAGCCTTACTGAGATGGGTTTTGCAGTTGGATTTGGGTGTCGCTGAGGTCTGTTCTGTTGGAGTGTCTGTGCAGCCGACGGGAGATACAGCAAAGTCGTGGGAGATGCAGAGTAAACCGTCCGGGCCTCCACATCACAAGGTAGAGGGCTGAACGTCAGGCAAGTCTCATCTCGGAAAGCATTAGGTATGTTAAGGTTCATCAAAAAATAGCCTGCAGGACTGGGAGGTCTCTACGGGCTGCGTTTGGGGTGCTCCTGGGGCTGCTCGCGGGGGTCTCTGGGTGCCCAGAGGATGCTCCTGAGGGTCTTGGGGTGCTTCTGGGCGTTCTTGCGGTGCTCCTGGGGGTCTCTGTGTGCTCCCAGTATGCTCCTGGGGGTCTTGGGGTGCTCCTGGGGCCCTCTGGGTGCCCGCAGGCTGCTCTTGGGAGTCTTGGGGTGGTCTTGGCGGTCTAGGGGTGCTGCGGGGCATCTGTAGGTGCCCCTGGGTCGTTGCTGGGTGCCTTGGGATGCTCCTGGGGTTCTAGGTGCCGGTTCTAGGTGCCGGTTCTAGGTGCCGGTTCTAGGTGCCGGTTCTAGGTGCCGGTTCTAGGTGCCGGTTCTACGTGCCGGTTCTACGTGCCGGTTCTAGGTGCCGGTTCTAGGTGCCGGTTCTAGGTGCCGTTTCTAGGCCCTGGTGGTGCTGCTGGGGCGCTCCTCGTGGTCTTGCTGTGCTTCTGGGGGTTCTTCTTTTGCTCCTGGGGTCTCTGAGTGCCCATGGGTTGTTCCTTGGGCTCTTGGGGTCTTCTAGGTGTCTCCGAGTCCCCTTGGAGTGCTCCTGGGGTGTTCCTGAGGGTCTCTGGGTGCCTCTAGGATGTTCGGGGGGTCTTGGGGTGCTCCTGGGTGTCTCTGGGTGCCCACAGGGTGCTCCTGGTGTTCTTGCGTTGCTCTTCGGGTGCTCTTGTTGTGCTCCTGGGGGTCTCTGGGTGCCCACGGGGTGTCCCCGGGGATCTTGGGGTGCTGCTGGATGTTCTTGTTGTGCTCCTTGGGGGTCTCTGGGTGCCCTTGGGGTGTTCCCGGGGGTCTCGCGGCGCTCCTGGGTTTCTCTAGGTGCTCACAGGATACTCGTGGGCATCTTGGGGTGCTGCTGGATGTTCTTGTTGTGCTCCTGGGAGCCTTGGGGTGTTCTAGGTGCCTCTGGGTAGCCTTGGGGTTCCCCTGGGGTGCTCCTGGAGGATTGTGGGCAGTCCTTGTGTCTCCTGAGTGCCTGTGGGGTGCTCCTGGGGATCTCTGGGGGCCCGTGGGGTGCTCCTGGGAGTCTCTAGGTCCCCATGGGGTGTTCCTGGGGGTCTTGGGGTGCTCCTGGGTGTTTCTGAATCCTTGGTGATTTACAGGAAATAATTTGCTCTGCATCCAGAGATATTTCTGAGAAGGGATTCTTCCAGGATCTGATTCTGCTTTGTTGTTCAGTCCTACCCAGAACAGAGTTGTGTCAGAAGTGAGGTAGCATGCGTGGTGTTCCTAGAAATGAAGTCTGACCCCATAGCATTTTGGGTTTTTGAGAGGAAACCAAAGCACATCGTTTTGAATCATGATATTTTCGTTGCGTTGAATGATCTACTGTTCCTGCGTCGCTTGTGATGACATCTGTCTTTGTCTATCTACGCCCTAGAAAAAGTAAGTTGAAGTCCCTGCCTGGTCCCATTGCTGATGCAATAGCTGCAACTGTAGGAAAAACTTCTTTACTGAAAGAGTGGTCAGGCCTTGGAACAGGCTGCCCAGGGAAGTGGTTGGGTCACCAACCCTGGAAGTATTTAAAAGACGTGTAGAGGAGGTGCTTAGGGACGTGGTTTAGTGGGCGTGGTGGTGTTGGGTTGACGGTTGGACTCGATGGTCTTAGAGGTCTTTTCCAACCTTAAGGAGTCTAGGATTGATTCCAAAAGAGCAGGTATGGTGGTTTGCTGTGAGGGTGGCTTTCTCTGTTTGGTGCTTGGCATGCTGTAAACTGAAGGGAGGTGAGAAAACTGCCTGCTGCTCCTCTGGCTGCCTTGATGGCTCTGGTGGTTGGCCCCGCCCGTTCCCAGGGGATTGTGGGAAGGGCGGTGGGCGGGGCCTGGGGGAGATGAGCTACAGCCTCTCCTCAGGGAGCTCATTCTGCTGCTGGGCTTCTCTGGAGGCGGTGGTCTGCTGTTGCTTTAGTTGATTGCAGCTTTTGAGCTGTCTAAGCTATTTGGGTAGTCTTGTTTTGAGATTTAGGGAAGCAGAGGGGTCTGTTTAAGCTAAGGGCTTCAGGACCAGGCAAGGTTCAGCTGCATCTAGAGCAGAAAGGAGACTCGTATGCAGCTTTTCTTTTTTTTTTTTTCTTTCCCCAGGTGGGTCAATTTGTATTGGGTGTTCAGAGGTGGCAAGATGTATGGTTTTGGTTCATAATCTGGTTTTGGTTTTTATTTTATTCCAGGTGCATTGTATTGTTTTGGAATTCCTGACTTTATTGAAGATGGAACCTTGGTTTTTTCCACCAGTTTTGCTGTCTATTGCAGGAGCTGTTGACATCATCTCTGGCTAGGAGCGACTGTGAGACTATTTAGCAGGGCTTGAGGTGAGCATCTTGTATGCATCTGTCTATGGAGTTGTAGCGTTGTTCAAGAAAGCAGCAGGGACATAAGGCATGGTGTCTTTCAGCGTATGGAACGGCTCGTGGCCTTCGCCCACAGAGTATCATGTTGTCCCTAGAAGCGATGCGGCTGGCGGCCGGCCCCTCGTGGATGATAAGCGTCAGGACTTGACTTCTTTTGTGGGGCTGTAGCAGAGGTCAGAGTCTGTGGGAAGGTGGGAGGTGCTCGCAGAAGCCTGGGCATAGCTGGGCAGAGCAGCTCCCGAGGAGCGGCCGACACAGGGGCTTGAGGGCTGCAAATCCAGGGCAGGAGCTGTCAGGAAGGAGCGGGGTTCCGTCGCTGGCAGTTCAGGAGAAGAGAAGGGGTTTCTAACCTTTTGGGACCAGGGGATGGTTGGGAAAGGGAGGTGTGTTCCCGAGCCTTACTGAGATGGGTTTTGCAGTTGGATTTGGGTGTCGCTGAGGTCTGTTCTGTTGGAGTGTCTGTGCAGCTGACGAGAGATACAGCAAAGTCGTGGGAGATGCAGAGTAAACCGTCCGGGCCTCCACATCACAAGGTAGAGGGCTGAACGTCAGGCAAGTCTCATCTCGGAAAGCATTAGGTATGTTAAGGTCCATCAAAAAATAGCCTCCAGGACTGGGAGGTCTCTACGGGCTGCGTTTGGGGTGCTCCTGGGGCTGCTCGCGGGGGTCTCTGGGTGCCCAGAGGATGCTCCTGAGGGTCTTGGGGTGCTTGTGGGCGTTCTTGCGGTGCTCCTGGGGGTCTCTGTGTGCTCCCAGTATGCTCCTGGGGGTCTTGGGGTGCTCCTGGGTCCCTCTGGGTGCCCGCAGGCTGCTCTTGGGAGTCTTGGGGTGGTCTTGGCGGTCTAGGGGTGCTGCGGGGCATCTGTAGTTGCCCATGGGTTGTTGCAGGGTGCCTTGGGATGCTCCTGGGGTTCTAGGTGCGGGTTCTAGGTGCGGGTTCTAGGTGCGGGTTCTAGGTGCGGGTTCTAGGTGCGGGTTCTAGGTGCCGGTTCTAGGTGCCGGTTCTAGGTGCCGGTTCTAGGTGCCGGTTCTAGGTGCCGGTTCTAGGTGCCGGTTCTAGGTGCCGGTTCTAGGTGCCGGTTCTAGGTGCCGGTTCTAGGTGCCGGTTCTAGGTGCCGGTTCTAGGTGCCGGTTCTAGGTGCCGGTTCTAGGTGCCGGTTCTACGTGCCGGTTCTACGTGCCGGTTCTACGTGCCGGTTCTACGTGCCGGTTCTACGTGCCGGTTCTACGTGCCGGTTCTACGTGCCGGTTCTACGTGCCGGTTCTACGTGCCGGTTCTACGTGCCGGTTCTACGTGCCGGTTCTACGTGCCGGTTCTAGGCCCTGGTGGTGCTGCTGGGGCGCTCCTCGTGGTCTTGCTGTGCTTCTGGGGGTTCTTCTTTTGCTCCTGGGGCCTCTCAGTGCCCATGGGTTGTTCCTTGGGCTCTTGGGGTCTTCTAGGTGTCTCCGAGTCCCCTTGGAGTGCTCCTGGGGTGTTCCTGAGGGTCTCTGGGTGCCTCTAGGATGTTCTGGGGGTCTTGGGGTGCTCCTGGGTGTCTCTGGGTGCCCACAGGGTGCTCCTGGTGTTCTTGCGTTGCTCTTCGGGTGCTCTTGTTGTGCTCCTGGGGGTCTCTGGGTGCCCACGGGGTGTCCCCGGGGATCTCGGGGTGCTGCTGGATGTTCTTGTTGTGCTCCTTGGGGGTCTCTGGGTGCCCTTGGGGTGTTCCCGGGGGTCTTGCGGCGCTCCTGGGTTTCTCTAGGTGCTCACAGGATACTCCTGGGCATCTTGGGGTGCTGCTGGATGTTCTTGTTGTGCTCCTGGGAGCCTTGGGGTGTTCTAGGTGCCTCTGGGTAGCCTTGGGGTGCTCCTGGTGTTCTTGCGTTGCTCTTCGGGTGCTCTTGGGGGGCTCCTGGGTGTCTCTGGGTGCCCACAGGGTGCTCCTGGTGTTCTTGCGTTGCTCTTCGGGTGCTCTTGGGGGGCTCCTGGGTGTCTCTGGGTGCCCACAGGGTGCTCCTGGTGTTCTTGCGTTGCTCTTCGGGTGCTCTTGTTCTGCTCCTGGGGGTCTCTGGGTGCCCACGGGGTGTCCCCGGGGATCTTGGGGTGCTGCTGGATGTTCTTGTTGTGCTCCTTGGGGGTCTCTGGGTGCCCTTGGGGTGTTCCCGGGGGTCTCGCGGCGCTCCTGGGTTTCTCTAGGTGCTCACAGGATACTCGTGGGCATCTTGGGGTGCTGCTGGATGTTCTTGTTGTGCTCCTGGGAGCCTTGGGGTGTTCTAGGTGCCTCTGGGTAGCCTTGGGGTTCCCCTGGGGTGCTCCTGGAGGATTGTGGGCAGTCCTTGTGTCTCCTGAGTGCCTGTGGGGTGCTCCTGGGGATCTCTGGGGGCCCGTGGGGTGCTCCTGGGAGTCTCTAGGTCCCCATGGGGTGTTCCTGGGGGTCTTGGGGTGCTCCTGGGTGTCTCTGAATCCTTGGTGATTTACAGGAAATAATTTGCTCTGCATCCAGAGATATTTCTGAGAAGGGATTCTTCCAGGCTCTAATTCTGCTTTGTCATTCAGTCCTACCCAGAACAGAGTTGTGTCAGAAGTGAGGTAGCATGCGTGGTGTTCCTAGAAATGAAGTCTGACCCCATAGCATTTTGGGTTTTTGAGAGGAAACCAAAGCACATCGTTTTGAATCATGATATTTTCGTTGCGTTGAATGATCTACTGTTCCTGCGTCGCTTGTGATGACATCTGTCTTTGTCTATCTACGCCCTAGAAAAAGTAAGTTGAAGTCCCTGCCTGGTCCCATTGCTGATGCAATAGCTGCAACTGTAGGAAAAACTTCTTTACTGAAAGAGTGGTCAGGCCTTGGAACAGGCTGCCCAGGGAAGTGGTTGGGTCACCAACCCTGGAAGTATTTAAAAGACGTGTAGAGGAGGTGCTTAGGGACGTGGTTTAGTGGGCGTGGTGGTGTTGGGTTGACGGTTGGACTCGATGGTCTTAGAGGTCTTTTCCAACCTTAAGGAGTCTAGGATTGATTCCAAAAGAGCAGGTATGGTGGTTTGCTGTGAGGGTGGCTTTCTCTGTTTGGTGCTTGGCATGCTGTAAAGTGAAGGCAGGTGAGAAAACTGCCTGCTGCTCCTCTGGCTGCCTTGATGGCTCTGGTGGTTGGCCCCGCCCGTTCCCAGGGGATTGTGGGAAGGGCGGTGGGCGGGGCCTGGGGGAGATGAGCTACAGCCTCTCCTCAGGGAGCTCATTCTGCTGCTGGGCTTCTCTGGAGGCGGTGGTCTGCTGTTGCTTCAGTTGATTGCAGCTTTTGAGCTGTCTAAGCTATTTGGGTAGTCTTGTTTTGAGATTTAGGGAAGCAGAGGGGTCTGTTTAAGCTAAGGGCTTCAGGACCAGGCAAGGTTCAGCTGCATCTAGAGCAGAAAGGAGACTCGTATGCAGCTTTTCTTTTTTTTTTTTTTTCCCAGGTGGGTCAATTTGTATTGGGTGTTCAGAGGTGGCAAGATGTATGGTTTTGGTTCATAATCTGGTTTTGGTTTTTATTTTATTCCAGGTGCATTGTATTGTTTTGGAATTCCTGACTTTATTGAAGATGGAACCTTGTTTTTTTCCACCAGTTTTGCTGTCTATTGCAGAAGCTGTTGACATCATCTCTGGCTAGGAGCGACTGTGAGACTATTTAGCAGGGGTTGAGGTGAGCATCTTGTATGCATCTGTCTATGGAGTTGTAGCGTTGTTCAAGAAAGCAGCAGGGACATAAGGCATGGTGTCTTTCAGCGTATGGAACGGCTCGTGGCCTTCGCCCACAGAGTATCATGTTGTCCCTAGAAGCGATGCGGCTGGCGGCCGGCCCCTCGTGGATGATAAGCGTCAGGACTTGACTTCTTTTGTGGGGCTGTAGCAGAGGTCAGAGTCTGTGGGAAGGTGGGAGGTGCTCGCAGAAGCCTGGGCATAGCTGGGCAGAGCAGCTCCCGAGGAGCGGCCGACACAGGGGCTTGAGGGCTGCAAATCCAGGGCAGGAGCTGTCAGGAAGGAGCGGGGTTCCTTCGCTGGCAGTTCAGGAGAAGAGAAGGGGTTTCTAACCTTTTGGGACCAGGGGATGGTTGGGAAAGGGAGGTGTGTTCCCGAGCCTTACTGAGATGGGTTTTGCAGTTGGATTTGGGTGTCGCTGAGGTCTGTGCTGTTGGAGTGTCTGTGCAGCTGACGAGAGATACAGCAAAGTCGTGGGAGATGCAGAGTAAACCGTCCGGGCCTCCACATCACAAGGTAGAGGGCTGAACGTCAGGCAAGTCTCATGTCGGAAAGCATTAGGTATGTTAAGGTTCATCAAAAAATAGCCTCCAGGACTGGGAGGTCTCTACGGGCTGCGTTTGGGGTGCTCCTGGGGCTGCTCGCGGGGGTCTCTGGGTGCCCAGAGGATGCTCCTGAGGGTCTTGGGGTGCTTGTGGGCGTTCTTGCGGTGCTCCTGGGGGTCTCTGTGTGCTCCCAGTATGCTCCTGGGGGTCTTGGGGTGCTCCTGGGTCCCTCTGGGTGCCCGCAGGCTGCTCTTGGGAGTCTTGGGGTGGTCTTGGCGGTCTAGGGGTGCTGCGGGGCATCTGTAGGTGCCCATGGGTTGTTGCTGGGTGCCTTGGGATGCTCCTGGGGTTCTAGGTGCGGGTTCTAGGTGCGGGTTCTAGGTGCGGGTTCTAGGTGCCGGTTCTAGGTGCCGGTTCTAGGTGCCGGTTCTAGGTGCCGGTTCTAGGTGTCGGTTCTAGGCCCTGGTGGTGCTGCTGGGGCGCTCTTCGTGGTCTTGCTGTGCTTCTGGGGGTTCTTCTTTTGCCCCTGGGGTCTCTGAGTGCCCATGGGTTGTTCCTTGGGCTCTTGGGGTCTTCTAGGTGTCTCCGAGTCCCCTTGGAGTGCTCCTGGGGTGTTCCTGAGGGTCTCTGGGTGCCTCTAGGATGTTCGGGGGGTCTTGGGGTGCTCCTGGGTGTCTCTGGGTGCCCACAGGGTGCTCCTGGTGTTCTTGCGTTGCTCTTCGGGTGCTCTTGTTGTGCTCCTGGGGGTCTCTGGGTGCCCACGGGGTGTCCCCGGGGATCTTGGGGTGCTGCTGGATGTTCTTGTTGTGCTCCTTGGGGGTCTCTGGGTGCCCTTGGGGTGTTCCCGGGGGTCTCGCGGCGCTCCTGGGTTTCTCTAGGTGCTCACAGGATACTCGTGGGCATCTTGGGGTGCTGCTGGATGTTCTTGTTGTGCTCCTGGGAGCCTTGGGGTGTTCTAGGTGCCTCTGGGTAGCCTTGGGGTTCCCCTGGGGTGCTCCTGGAGGATTGTGGGCAGTCCTTGTGTCTCCTGAGTGCCTGTGGGGTGCTCCTGGGGATCTCTGGGGGCCCGTGGGGTGCTCCTGGGAGTCTCTAGGTCCCCATGGGGTGTTCCTGGGGGTCTTGGGGTGCTCCTGGGTGTCTCTGAATCGTTGGTGATTTACAGCAAATAATTTGCTCTGCATCCAGAGATATTTCTAAGAAGGGATTCTTCCAGGATCTAATTCTGCTTTGTTGTTCAGTCCTACCCAGAACAGAGTTGTGTCAGAAGTGAGGTAGCATGCGTGGTGTTCCTAGAAATGAAGTCTGACCCCATAGCATTTTGGGTTTTTGAGAGGAAACCAAAGCACATCGTTTTGAATCATGCTATTTTCGTTGCGTTGAATGATCTACTGTTCCTGCGTCGCTTGTGATGACATCTGTCTTTGTCTATCTACGCCCTAGAAAAAGTAAGTTGAAGTCCCTGCCTGGTCCCATTGCTGATGCAATAGCTGCAACTGTAGGAAAAATTTCTTTACTGAAAGAGTGGTCAGGCCTTGGAACAGGCTGCCCAGGGAAGTGGTTGGGTCACCAACCCTGGAAGTATTTAAAAGACGTGTAGAGGAGGTGCTTAGGGACGTGGTTTAGTGGGCGTGGTGGTGTTGGGTTGACGGTTGGACTCGATGGTCTTAGAGGTCTTTTCCAACCTTAAGGAGTCTAGGATTGATTCCAAAAGAGCAGGTATGGTGGTTTGCTGTGAGGGTGGCTTTCTCTGTTTGGTGCTTGGCATGCTGTAAACTGAAGGCAGGTGAGAAAACTGCCTGCTGCTCCTCTGGCTGCCTTGATGGCTCTGGTGGTTGGCCCCGCCCGTTCCCAGGGCATTGTGGGAAGGGCGGTGGGCGGGGCCTGGGGGAGATGAGCTACAGCCTCTCCTCAGGGAGCTCATTCTGCTGCTGGGCTTCTCTGGAGGCGGTGGTCTGCTGTTGCTTCAGTTGATTGCAGCTTTTGAGCTGTCTAAGCTATTTGGGTAGTCTTGTTTTGAGATTTAGGGAAGCAGAGGGGTCTGTTTAAGCTAAGGGCTTCAGGACCAGGCAAGGTTCAGATGCATCTAGAGCAGAAAGGAGACTCGTATGCAGCTTTTCTTTTTTTTTTTTTTTTTCCCAGGTGGGTCAATTTGTATTGGGTGTTCAGAGGTGGCAAGATGTATGGTTTTGGTTCATAATCTGGTTTTGGTTTTTATTTTATTCCAGGTGCATTGTATTGTTTTGGAATTCCTGACTTTATTGAAGATGGAACCTTGTTTTTTTCCACCAGTTTTGCTGTCTATTGCAGAAGCTGTTGACATCATCTCTGGCTAGGAGCGACTGTGAGACTATTTAGCAGGGGTTGAGGTGAGCATCTTGTATGCCTCTGTCTATGGAGTTGTAGCGTTGTTCAAGAAAGCAGCAGGGACATAAGGCATGGTGTCTTTCAGCGTATGGAACGGCTCGTGGCCTTCGCCCACAGAGTATCATGTTGTCCCTAGAAGCGATGCGGCTGGCGGCCGGCCCCTCGTGGATGATAAGCGTCAGGACTTGACTTCTTTTGTGGGGCTGTAGCAGAGGTCAGAGTCTGTGGGAAGGTGGGAGGTGCTCGCAGAAGCCTGGGCATAGCTGGGCAGAGCAGCTCCCGAGGAGCGGCCGACACAGGGGCTTGAGGGCTGCAAATCCAGGGCAGGAGCTGTCAGGAAGGAGCGGGGTTCCTTCGCTGGCAGTTCAGGAGAAGAGAAGGGGTTTCTAACCTTTTGGGACCAGGGGATGGTTGGGAAAGGGAGGTGTGTTCCCGAGCCTTACTGAGATGGGTTTTGCAGTTGGATTTGGGTGTCGCTGAGGTCTGTTCTGTTGGAGTGTCTGTGCAGCTGACGAGAGATACAGCAAAGTCGTGGGAGATGCAGAGTAAACCGTCCGGGCCTCCACATCACAAGGTAGAGGGCTGAACGTCAGGCAAGTCTCATCTCGGAAAGCATTAGGTATGTTAAGGTCCATCAAAAAATAGCCTGCAGGACTGGGAGGTCTCTACGGGCTGCGTTTGGGGTGCTCCTGGGGCTGCTCGCGGGGGTCTCTGGGTGCCCAGAGGATGCTCCTGAGGGTCTTGGGGTGCTTGTGGGCGTTCTTGCGGTGCTCCTGGGGGTCTCTGTGTGCTCCCAGTATGCTCCTGGGGGTCTTGGGGTGCTCCTGGGGCCCTCTGGGTGCCCGCAGGCTGCTCTTGGGAGTCTTGGGGTGGTCTTGGCGGTCTAGGGGTGCTGCGGGGCATCTGGAGGTGCCCATGGGTTGTTTTTGGGTGCCTTGGGATGCTCCTGGGGCTCTAGGTGCCGGCTCTAGGTGCCGGCTCTAGGTGCCGGCTCTAGGTGCCGTTTCTAGGCCCTGGTGGTGCTGCTGGGGCGCTCCTCGTGGCCTTGCTGTGCTTCTGGGGGTTCTTCTTTTGCTCCTGGGGTCTCTGAGTGCCCATGGGTTGTTCCTTGGGCTCTTGGGGTCTTCTAGGTGTCTCCGAGTCCCCTTGGAGTGCTCCTGGGGTGTTCCTGAGGGTCTCTGGGTGCCTCTAGGATGTTCGGGGGGTCTTGGGGTGCTCCTGGGTGTCTCTGGGTGCCCACAGGGTGCTCCTGGTGTTCTTGCGTTGCTCTTCGGGTGCTCTTGTTGTGCTCCTGGGGGTCTCTGGGTGCCCACGGGGTGTCCCCGGGGATCTTGGGGTGCTGCTGGATGTTCTTGTTGTGCTCCTTGGGGGTCTCTGGGTGCTCTTGGGGTGTTCCCGGGGGTCTTGCGGCGCTCCTGGGTTTCTCTAGGTGCTCACAGGATACTCGTGGGCATCTTGGGGTGCTGCTGGATGTTCTTGTTGTGCTCCTGGGAGCCTTGGGGTGTTCTAGGTGCCTCTGGGTAGCCTTGGGGTGCTCCTGGTGTTCTTGCGTTGCTCTTCGGGTGCTCTTGGGGTGCTCCTGGGTGTCTCTGGGTGCCCACAGGGTGCTCCTGGTGTTCTTGCGTTGCTCTTCGGGTGCTCTTGGGGGGCTCCTGGGTGTCTCTGGGTGCCCACAGGGTGCTCCTGGTGTTCTTGCGTTGCTCTTCGGGTGCTCTTGGGGGGCTCCTGGGGGTCTCTGGGTGCCCACGGGGTGTCCCCGGGGATCTTGGGGTGCTGCTGGATGTTCTTGTTGTGCTCCTGGGGGTCTCTGGGTGCCCTTGGGGTGTTCCCGGGCGTCTTGCGGCGCTCCTGGGTTTCTCTAGGTGCTCACAGGATACTCGTGGGCATCTTGGGGTGCTGCTGGATGTTCTTGTTGTGCTCCTGGGAGCCTTGGGGTGTTCTAGGTGCCTCTGGGTAGCCTTGGGGTTCCCCTGGGGTGCTCCTGGAGGATTGTGGGCAGTCCTTGTGTCTCCTGAGTGCCTGTGGGGTGCTCCTGGGGATCTCTGGGGGCCCGTGGGGTGCTCCTGGGAGTCTCTAGGTCCCCATGGGGTGTTCCTGGGGGTCTTGGGGTGCTCCTGGGTGTCTCTGAATCCTTGGTGATTTACAGCAAATAATTTGCTCTGCATCCAGAGATATTTCTGAGAAGGGATTCTTCCAGGATCTAATTCTGCTTTGTCGTTCAGTCCTACCCAGAAGAGAGTTGTGTCAGAAGTGAGGTAGCATGCGTGGTGTTCCTAGCAATGAAGTCTGACCCCATAGCATTTTGGGTTTTTGAGAGGAAACCAAAGCACATCATTTTGAATCATGATATTTTCGTTGCGTTGAATGATCTACTGTTCCTGCGTCGCTTGTGATGACATCTGTCTTTGTCTATCTACGCCCTAGAAAAAGTAAGTTGAAGTCCCTGCCTGGTCCCATTGCTGATGCAATAGCTGCAACTGTAGGAAAAACTTCTTTACTGAAAGAGTGGTCAGGCCTTGGAACAGGCTGCCCAGGGAAGTGGTTGGGTCACCAACCCTGGAAGTATTTAAAAGACGTGTAGAGGAGGTGCTTAGGGACGTGGTTTAGTGGGCGTGGTGGTGTTGGGTTGACGGTTGGACTCGATGGTCTTAGAGGTCTTTTCCAACCTTAAGGAGTCTAGGATTGATTCCAAAAGAGCAGGTATGGTGGTTTGCTGTGAGGGTGGCTTTCTCTGTTTGGTGCTTGGCATGCTGTAAAGTGAAGGCAGGTGAGAAAACTGCCTGCTGCTCCTCTGGCTGCCTTGATGGCTCTGGTGGTTGGCCCCGCCCGTTCCCAGGGGATTGTGGGAAGGGTGGTGGGCGGGGCCTGGGGGAGATGAGCTACAGCCTCTCCTCAGGGAGCTCATTCTGCTGCTGGGCTTCTCTGGAGGCGGTGGTCTGCTGTTGCTTTAGTTGATTGCAGCTTTTGAGCTGTCTAAGCTATTTGGGTAGTCTTGTTTTGAGATTTAGGGAAGCAGAGGGGTCTGTTTAAGCTAAGGGCTTCAGGACCAGGCAAGGTTCAGCTGCATCTAGAGCAGAAAGGAGACTCGTATGCAGCTTTTCTTTTTTTTTTTTTTTTTTTCCCAGGTGGGTCAATTTGTATTGGGTGTTCAGAGGTGGCAAGATGTATGGTTTTGGTTCATAATCTGGTTTTGGTTTTTATTTTATTCCAGGTGCATTGTATTGTTTTGGAATTCCTGACTTTATTGAAGATGGAACCTTGTTTTTTTCCACCAGTTTTGCTGTCTATTGCAGGAGCTGTTGACATCATCTCTGGCTAGGAGCGACTGTGAGACTATTTAGCAGGGGTTGAGGTGAGCATCTTGTATGCCTCTGTCTATGGAGTTGTAGCGTTGTTCAAGAAAGCAGCAGGGACATAAGGCATGGTGTCTTTCAGCGTATGGAACGGCTCGTGGCCTTCGCCCACAGAGTATCATGTTGTCCCTAGAAGCGATGCGGCTGGCGGCCGGCCCCTCGTGGATGATAAGCATCAGGACTTGACTTCTTTTGTGGGGCTGTAGCAGAGGTCAGAGTCTGTGGGAAGGTGGGAGGTGCTCGCAGAAGCCTGGGCATAGCTGGGCAGAGCAGCTCCCGAGGAGCGGCCGACACAGGGGCTTGAGGGCTGCAAATCCAGGGCAGGAGCTGTCAGGAAGGAGCGGGGTTCCTTCGCTGGCAGTTCAGGAGAAGAGAAGGGGTTTCTAAACTTTTGGGACCAGGGGATGGTTGGGAAAGGGAGGTGTGTTCCCGAGCCTTACTGAGGTGGGTTTTGCAGTTGGATTTGGGTGTCGCTGAGGTCTGTTCTGTTGGAGTGTCTGTGCAGCTGACGAGAGATACAGCAAAGTCGTGGGAGATGCAGAGTAAACCGTCCGGGCCTCCACATCACAAGGTAGAGGGCTGAACGTCAGGCAAGTCTCATGTCGGAAAGCATTAGGTATGTTAAGGTCCATCAAAAAATAGCCTGCAGGACTGGGAGGTCTCTACGGGCTGCGTTTGGGGTGCTCCTGGGGCTGCTCGCGGGGGTCTCTGGGTGCCCAGAGGATGCTCCTGAGGGTCTTGGGGTGCTTGTGGGCGTTCTTGCGGTGCTCCTGGGGGTCTCTGTGTGCTCCCAGTATGCTCCTGGGGGTCTTGGGGTGCTCCTGGGGCCCTCTGGGTGCCCGCAGGATGCTCTTGGGAGTCTTGGGGTGGTCTTGGCGGTCTAGGGGTGCTGCGGGGCATCTGGAGGTGCCCATGGGTTGTTTTTGGGTGCCTTGGGATGCTCCTGGGGTTCTAGGTGCCGGTTCTAGGTGCCGGTTCTAGGTGCCAGTTCTAGGTGCCGGTTCTAGGTGCCGGTTCTAGGCCCTGGTGGTGCTGCTGGGGCGCTCCTCGTGGTCTTGCTGTGCTTCTGGGGGTTCTTCTTTTGCTCCGGGGGTCTCTCAGTGCCCATGGGTTGTTCCTTGGGCTCTTGGGGTCTTCTAGGTGTCTCCGAGTCCCCTTGGAGTGCTCCTGGGGTGTTCCTGAGGGTCTCTGGGTGCCTCTAGGATGTTCGGGGGGTCTTGGGGTGCTCCTGGGTGTCTCTGGGTGCCCACAGGGTGCTCCTGGTGTTCTTGCGTTGCTCTTCGGGTGCTCTTGTTGTGCTCCTGGGGGTCTCTGGGTGCCCACGGGGTGTCCCCGGGGATCTTGGGGTGCTGCTGGATGTTCTTGTTGTGCTCCTTGGGGGTCTCTGGGTGCTCTTGGGGTGTTCCCGGGGGTCTTGCGGCGCTCCTGGGTTTCTCTAGGTGCTCACAGGATACTCGTGGGCATCTTGGGGTGCTGCTGGATGTTCTTGTTGTGCTCCTGGGAGCCTTGGGGTGTTCTAGGTGCCTCTGGGTAGCCTTGGGGTGCTCCTGGTGTTCTTGCGTTGCTCTTCGGGTGCTCTTGGGGTGCTCCTGGGTGTCTCTGGGTGCCCACAGGGTGCTCCTGGTGTTCTTGCGTTGCTCTTCGGGTGCTCTTGGGGGGCTCCTGGGTGTCTCTGGGTGCCCACAGGGTGCTCCTGGTGTTCTTGCGTTGCTCTTCGGGTGCTCTTGGGGGGCTCCTGGGGGTCTCTGGGTGCCCACGGGGTGTCCCCGGGGATCTTGGGGTGCTGCTGGATGTTCTTGTTGTGCTCCTGGGGGTCTCTGGGTGCCCTTGGGGTGTTCCCGGGCGTCTTGCGGCGCTCCTGGGTTTCTCTAGGTGCTCACAGGATACTCGTGGGCATCTTGGGGTGCTGCTGGATGTTCTTGTTGTGCTCCTGGGAGCCTTGGGGTGTTCTAGGTGCCTCTGGGTAGCCTTGGGGTTCCCCTGGGGTGCTCCTGGAGGATTGTGGGCAGTCCTTGTGTCTCCTGAGTGCCTGTGGGGTGCTCCTGGGGATCTCTGGGGGCCCGTGGGGTGCTCCTGGGAGTCTCTAGGTCCCCATGGGGTGTTCCTGGGGGTCTTGGGGTGCTCCTGGGTGTCTCTGAATCGTTGGTGATTTACAGCAAATAATTTGCTCTGCATCCAGAGATATTTCTGAGAAGGGATTCTTCCAGGATCTAATTCTGCTTTGTCGTTCAGTCCTACCCAGAAGAGAGTTGTGTCAGAAGTGAGGTAGCATGCGTGGTGTTCCTAGCAATGAAGTCTGACCCCATAGCATTTTGGGTTTTTGAGAGGAAACCAAAGCACATCATTTTGAATCATGATATTTTCGTTGCGTTGAATGATCTACTGTTCCTGCGTCGCTTGTGATGACATCTGTCTTTGTCTATCTACGCCCTAGAAAAAGTAAGTTGAAGTCCCTGCCTGGTCCCATTGCTGATGCAATAGCTGCAACTGTAGGAAAAACTTCTTTACTGAAAGAGTGGTCAGGCCTTGGAACAGGCTGCCCAGGGAAGTGGTTGGGTCACCAACCCTGGAAGTATTTAAAAGACGTGTAGAGGAGGTGCTTAGGGACGTGGTTTAGTGGGCGTGGTGGTGTTGGGTTGACGGTTGGACTCGATGGTCTTAGAGGTCTTTTCCAACCTTAAGGAGTCTAGGATTGATTCCAAAAGAGCAGGTATGGTGGTTTGCTGTGAGGGTGGCTTTCTCTGTTTGGTGCTTGGCATGCTGTAAACTGAAGGCAGGTGAGAAAACTGCCTGCTGCTCCTCTGGCTGCCTTGATGGCTCTGGTGGTTGGCCCCGCCCGTTCCCAGGGGATTGTGGGAAGGGCGGTGGGCGGGGCCTGGGGGAGATGAGCTACAGCCTCTCCTCAGGGAGCTCATTCTGCTGCTGGGCTTCTCTGGAGGCGGTGGTCTGCTGTTGCTTTAGTTGATTGCAGCTTTTGAGCTGTCTAAGCTATTTGGGTAGTCTTGTTTTGAGATTTAGGGAAGCAGAGGGCTCTGTTTAAGCTAAGGGCTTCAGGACCAGGCAAGGTTCAGATGCATCTAGAGCAGAAAGGAGACTCGTATGCAGCTTTTCTTTTTTTTTTTTTTTTTCCCAGGTGGGTCAATTTGTATTGGGTGTTCAGAGGTGGCAAGATGTATGGTTTTGGTTCATAATCTGGTTTTGGTTTTTATTTTATTCCAGGTGCATTGTATTGTTTTGGAATTCCTGACTTTATTGAAGATGGAACCTTGTTTTTTTCCACCAGTTTTGCTGTCTATTGCAGGAGCTGTTGACATCATCTCTGGCTAGGAGCGACTGTGAGACTATTTAGCAGGGGTTGAGGTGAGCATCTTGTATGCCTCTGTCTATGGAGTTG